>NC_091471.1:353238990-353578990 GCF_036971445.1 Narcine bancroftii | reverse complement strand
ATTTTTTTGAATATTCATATGCTGTTCCCAAGATCGCATCTCTCTCCCAGTAACTTAAAAGTCTTACCAGGACTGGTCATGGATGATGTTCGCTGTTTCCTCTGGGTCTGAGGGTCCGGTGAACCCTTTCAATTTGCAGCTTTGCATTTAACTTACTTTGACCCAGCATTTGTGGGATCCATCTTTCAAAGAAACCCACTGCATCTTTTCCCTCGATTCCTTCTCTCAGTCAAATGATTCTTACATTGTTACATCTGCTGAAATTTTCCATATGGTTGATCTTGTTCATCAATTCTTTCTTTCTGCATCCCATATTTTTGCTCTTTCTTCCAGTGCCTTCAGCCTGTCTTTTGTTTTGTCCAGCTCAGCCTCTGAATGAGACATTAGTTCATTTAAGTCTTCCACAACCTTTTTGATTTACTTATAAATTTGTTGCATACATTACATAACTACGCTGATTGTTGTGCAGGATATCCCTCTTGATGAATATCATTGAGAGTACAAAACATTTTTTTGTTGACTCGTGGAGCTGATCCTTGGAACCAGTGGAGCATACAAGTTCTGTCAGGCTTTCCATTGATGGTGTCAAGTGTCCCATCGTTCCATAGTTGCAGTTGCATTACAGAACAGAACAGAACTAATGCACTGACTACATATTCACCTGAAACATTTTCACATTTTAGCACCTGATGGCAGAAAAGAGTGATTTTTAGAAAAAGGTACTGACATGAAAGTCAGGCTGCAGTATTAGTAAATTAAACAAAATTCTGTTGCAATTAGTGCCAGTTGGCTCCACACAGGATAGGTTCAAATGAATGTTGGCTATTACAACTCAGACTGATACCCTGATTTTTTTTCTTAAGAGTTAATGATACGATGGGTTTATTGTTATATACATTGTACAATGCACAAGTGTCTCAAAATATGCTGCAGCTGAGCAAGTACCGGGTCTTAATCTTTTATCTAAAATCCTTGGGACCAGACACTTTGGAATTTGAAATTTTTCGGATAATATTAAAATGGAGATACTTTTAAGTAATTGGTGGGGTGGGGGGTTTTGGCCGCATTGGATAGGAAGGTGATAAATGGAGTGAGATAAAGATAGACCACTTTCTCCCCCGCTCGCCCGCCCAAGTCGCGCTGCCACTCTCTCCTTGCTTGCCCGCCTGAACCATGCTGCCACTCTCTCCCCGCTCACCCACCCGAGTCGCACTGCCACTCTCTCCCTGCTCACCCGCCTGAACTGTGCTGCCACTCTCTCCCTGCTCCCCCGCCCAAGTCGCACCGCCATTCTCTCCCTGTTCGCCCGCCCGAGTCGCACTGCCACTCTCTCCCCGCTCGCCCGCCCGAGTCGCACTGCCACTCTCTCCCCGCTCGCCCGCCTGAGTCGCACTGCCACTGTCTCCCCGCTCGCCCGCCCGAGTCTCACTGCCACTCTCTCCCTGCTCGCCCGCCTGAACTGTGCTGCTGCTCTCTCCCTGAGCTGCTCCCTCTGTCAAATACCCTTTCAGCAGCATGGCTGAAATCCTGCTGGAGGACAATCCCTGTATTTTTAAGTAAAAAAATACTGTGAAACTTCAAACTTGAGCCAGTTCAAACTAAGCTAAGCACCTGAACATACACTGTACTTGCAGTTAAAAAAAAAGTTCGATTTTTGGTTTTCAGAATATTAGATAAAAGATTACATACCTGTACTTTATAAAAAGACAACTAGTGCTTGATCATTGTAGAATTCTACAGCCTATTCCCTCCTTCCTTGTGGGGTAATTTATAATGATGAAACTAGTGCATGGGGAATAAGAGGAGGAAGTCATCTTGAAGGAATGACCTTTTGTTCAAAAAGCATAGGTCAGTGGTGCAAAGGATTGGTAGTTGTGCATTACAGAGGTAAAACCATGTTCTAGATAAAAGAAACTTTAATCTTCAAGGCTAATGGGCAAGTAATCAAGTTAGCATTGTACTCACCTCCTGACATTTGGTTCCATCAACAAGCTAAATGAGTGAAGTTGAATATAGCTGTTCATTCACTGACAATTTGGTCCTTGCAAGCAAGACTAATTTCTCCATAACTCCATCTAGTGCTCGTCTCGAGAATTGAACTTTCCCTCCAATGATGGGAAGCAGAAGGTCTGCCAATGTTGGGGTTGAGTGCAATACACAAATATGTTGGAGAAACTCAGTAGGTCACGTTGCATCCACAGGAAATACAAGGGAATATAAAAATATAATGTTACAAAATTTCATGGCTGAACCTTTGGTCGGGAATCAGGAAAACGGGTAGATGCCTGAATGAAAATATGAGGGTAGGAGAGAAGAAGAGTGGGGAGGAACACCGTGGGTCATGGGTAATAGAGAATGGGTGGGAAAATTGTTGAGTGGTGATAAGTGAAAACCCTAACCCTTTTGCTTCCTGTGGATGCTGCATGACCTGAAGAGTTTCTCCAGCACTTTTGTGTATTGCATGCAGAAGAAAACAATTTCACCATAAGTGACCTTGCAAATAAAGAAATTTACGCAGCATGTACTGTTACAAAAATTCATGATATCTTTTCAGTAAGTTAAATATTTAAGCAAAATACTATCTTCACAGATAAAGGGCCAGGATTTCTTAGTGACTCGGAAGGATCTTGGTAACAACATATTGGAGGTGAAACACAAGACTGGAGCTGATCACTGGCTCGTAATCAAGAGTTCTCTTGATGCAAAGAAGGCAAGTTATTCATAGTCATGCTACTCAAACTCTGTGCACGTATAGAGCTAGTTTTGGAGAAGGGGTACTGTTGGTGGTGTAGGTCCCACTTTATGATTTGTTCATCTTTTAACAATTATGTTGAGTTTTTTGTTAACATGAAATTTACCCTTTCCCATCCCTTATTATGCACTGTCCACACATATCATATGTAATCACCTGCATGAGATAAATGCTATTATGGTAAAGTAAAATACTGCAGGCTTTGCAAATGCTAGAAGTCTTCAGAGATCAAGCATCTGGAGAGCAAAATAGCTACCATCTCAGGTTGTTGCCTATTCCGAAGAAGTCTCTCTCCACTAGTGCTGCCTGATCTACTGAACGTTTCTAGCATTTTCTGTTCCAAACTGTTAACTCTTGCCTCTTTCTAAGCATGCTGCCCAACCATGAGCATTTCCAGTTTTTGTATTTTTATACTAGATCCTAGCTGTTTCTCAGGGTCTTGTGGATCGTTCACAAAGGCAGCTCAAATAATACTGTATGTGTTGGATGGTTTAAAAAAATTTAAAATTAGTGCAGGAACGATCTTGAACAGCTTTGATCCTGCATTGATCCTTTAAAATTTTTATTATTGAACTTGAGGCAGGCAAATTGTAGCAAGTACCATAGTCACGTATTGGATGGTGAGGGTCAATGCAATCTTGTGTCTGTCTTTGCAGATTAAGGATGATGTGGAATGCACCGAGTTGGCTCTTGCCTTTAAACTTGATTCTGAAAAGAGGAACCAGGGATCAAGGAGTCAACCTGAGAAACAGCCTGTGTTTGCCTTTTTACCATTGAGGAGCTTTGGTTTCCGCTTCATAATACAAGGTTTTTTTTTGTTAAATTAAGACTAATCTCATTCTTAAATGTAATTCATCTTTTGTCTCATAAAGTACAAAATCACAATAGTGGGATGAATTTTAAACTTGGTTTTCCCAATGCAAGTAGTAAAAAGCTGTGGTGTTACAGTCCAATTTCTGATCTTTAATCTCCTCAGGAATGGCTCCTTGTCCGGGCAGATTTGGCAAATAACCCATACTTTTAAATAATTCATAGAAATGCTTGCAGTGGAATTTAATTATTGGATTGCCTTGCATGAAGAGGGGTTTATAATCCCATCATTTTTCTCCAGGCAATGTGGTTCAGATGCTTCACAGACTGCGAGGGGGAAAAAAATATTTTTTTATTAAAAAAGACTTTCTTAAAATTATTTTACATCTTGGGATACCCTAATGCACCCTGCAGCAAATAAATTACATCCTAGGTACAGGTACTGGCGTTGACATGCACAGGGCAAGAAAGTCGCAGATGTGCTGATGCAGGGAAAATTTAGCTTAAATTATGCCTTGGGGTATTCAATATCATCCTGATCAACATGAAATTTAACATAATATTGCAGCAAAAATAAGGAACTGCACAGTACAGGCCCTTTGGCCCTCAATCTTGAGCTGGCCCATGTATCCCATAAAAAAAATTAAACCCTCACTACCCCACAACCCTCTTCATCCATGTGCCTGTCTGAGAGTCTCATAAACGTCTCTAATGTTTCATCCTCCATCACTATCCTTGGCAAGGCATTTCAGGCACCCACAACTCTGTGTGTGTGTGTGTGTGTGTGTGTGTGTGTGTGTGTGTGTGTGTGTGTGTGTGTGTGTGTTTAAAAAATCTTACCCCTGATATCTCACCTAAACTTTTCTCCCTTCACTTTGTACAGATGTCCTCTGGTATTTGCTATTCCTGCCCTGGGGGAAAAAATAGAAGCAGGGGGCTTGCCTGTCGAGCCTTTTCTAACATTCAATAAATGTTAGATGTGGACTCATCTCAACTTATCCACCTGTTCCCCAACGTCCTTAATTCCCCTATTATTCAAAAATATATATGTATGTCTTAAATACATTTAATATCTCTGTCAGTAGATAGTCAGTAAACTTACCTGTTTATATCCTTTCATAATTTTATGTTTCTTTAAGATCCATCTAAATTCAATAGGTATAATCCTAGACTCCTCAGTCTTCATAAGGTGACCCCTTCAATTCTGGATCAACCTGGTGAACATCCTCTGCATTGCCTCCAAAACTAATGCATCCTTTCTAAAGTAAAGAGACCAGAACCTCTTGCAGCACTCCAGGTTCCGCCTCATCAGTACACTGTGCAGTTGTAGCAGAACCTCCCACATCTTAAATTTAATCCCTCTAGCAGTGAAGGCCTTTTTGATTACCTGCTGCATCTGCAGCAAATTAATCTTCAGTAATTTTCAGCTTTTGGACAAGATCATCAACCCATAACCTGGTTGTGAGAGTCTCTTGATAGGAGTAGGGAGGGTTATGTCAAAGGTTGCAGGAGGTCCAAGAGTTTTTAATCTTACTGAGGTAAATGAATTAGAAGTATCACCTAAACAAAAATCTACTGAGAATTCTAGTATCCCAAGAATTACTGGGCCAGGTCCTTAAAAGAACCCATTATCGGGTGTTTATGGGGGTTGAGAGGTGAGAGGACATGTTTTATTCAGTCCAAGTATGGTTTTATTCAAAAATTTGTTGGCATAGGTATGAGTTTAATTCAGCTTGTTCTTGTGTTAGTGCTAGAGGAGAGGCAAAGATCAATTTATTAAGATTGCACAAACCAATAGTTCAATGCTCTAATCTTACCAGTATCTCTCATCTTGTCATATTTGTTGTGGATTGAGGGTAATTTTTCGATCGCAAAGGAATTCCTTTGTGTCGTAGAAGCTTGCACAGATCCGCAACTTCTTTAGTTAATGGAGCTATCTGGAGGAACTAATCAGATTGTGGTCTGCTAAATAATTCCACAGGCACCAGTTCACTATACTGAATGCAAAAAAAAACCTACAAATTATTTTATAGTTCAGTACAAACAATGTAAGATTCTAAATTAAGACTTGCGTTTAGCCATTTCTGAAGTTATTGTACATAGGGGGTTCAACATTGTATGCACAGTACTTCCATGCTAAACTCCAATAAAGAGAAATCCAGTCTTTGTTTCCAACAAGTTTTTGTGTGTTATCAAAGGATGGCTATTTACTTAGTGAAACACTAAAGAAGTCTGCAGATGCTGTGATTGTAGTAAAAATACACCAAAATATTGGAGGAGCTCAGGTGGTTTTTGAGTGTCCATAGGAGACAAAGCTATATTGCCAATGTTTTGGGCCTGAGCTCTTCAAGGAATAAGCAAATAAGGAATTTTAAAAAACCCAGAAAATCTCAGAATAGAAATGTACTGGCTGGGGAGGAGTCCAAACCAACAAAAGGTGCTCATTGGATATGATAAGGGGAGAGGTGAGAATTGATTTTGGCTGTGTGAAAGGAGACCGGGAAAAGGGAGAGAGACAGAGCTGGGGGAAGGTGAAGAAGCTTTTTGGGGGGGGGGGGTTAATTTAAGCCCGAGAAGTCTATATTAATGCCATCCAGCTGGAGGGTTCCTAGTTTGAAGATGAGGTGTTGTTCTTCCAACTTGCGAGCAGTTTCAGTCTAGCAGTGCATGAGACCATGGACAGACATGTCATCAAGGGAATGGGAAGGAGAATTGAAATGGGTGGCCATTGTGCTTGCCCAGGAAGCAAGGGAACCAGTGTTAAAGAGGGGAAAAAAAATCAATACTTTTAAATCAAGATGTCTTTGCATTTTAAAGTAACCAGTTATTTGAGTTTGAAGAAGAATGACACAGGCACTGATTTGTTTAATTTTTTTTAAAATGTTGCTGTATTTCCCTTTCAACAGGTGATTTTGATATACCATCTTCCCGTGAAGATATTGATCGTGATAGCCCATGGAACCAATGGCTTCGTTCTGAAATCCCACAGCTGTTTCTGAAAGCTATGGAAACATTCAGTGTAATTGAAATTTTTGCTTTTTAAATAAAATAATGTTTTCACTTAAGTATTTACTGAAATAGGGAATTAATTAATATGCTGTCTTAAAAGAGAGATCAAATTTGGGATCCAACCAGAATTAATGAAAGTGAAGGCTGTATCAAACTTGTACAATATCAATTTGTCTTTGACTGAATTGGCCACACAAAGAAAACTGATTTGGATGGGTTTTTTTTGGCCACCCTAAGCACTTTGCTGCCAATATTTTCACAAACTGTCACAAGTCGTAATGACAGTGAGAAACCAAAGCTCGAGTAAACTATTGAGCACCTTGCTTCAGCATTTAATAAAGCAGATTCTTTTTTCATTTGTGATGCTTGTTGAGGGACACGAAGACCGTGGGGAACAGTTTACTTTTTTTTGTCTTCCGTTCTTTTGCTTCCATCTATCTGCAAGGGAAGATTTCACCACTATTTGTTGTGTTCAGTAGTTGGTAGTTCCACCATCAACGTCATATGCCATTACTGCACGCATATGTCAGCCCATGGCTTCTGACTCAAATTGTCCTTTTGCAAATATTAAATAAATACGATGAAGGACAAACATCCATGTCTGATGTGGGAATTCATGCCACCATGCTTTACTGCTAAAGTCCTGCTGCTGGAGGAGGGTAGAGACAACTTTATCTGACCAGGAGCACAAGGTCCTGGTGTTGACCATTGAAGTGCCAGTTGATGGAGTATACAAAGACGATGTGGTCAAACAATAATCATGGCTTTTATTAGCAGAAACTCATGGTACAATAATAAGACAATAGATGCATATACAGTTTTATCCAAGGGGAGTATCCTTAACAGTCGAGATGATGCACAGCCAATGTTAGTACAGCAAGGCTCGCCAGAGGGGAGACAGGCAGCTGGGCAGACATTTTCCACAGTCACCCCCCCGGCCAAAGAAGGAAAAATTCACCACAACCATAACATTGGAAAATGTAATCTGTCCTTGAGAGTGTTGCACTTGATTTGCATTAAAATTATTATATTTTTAACTACCGATAAGTCAAAATTGAAATGGATTTGCATTTTAAGGAAAAATCATGTTTGTATCTCATGTGAATTGCTCTTCTGTTCTGTAAAAGACAAACTTTATAACAGAGTGGAATTTTAGTTATCGATGAAAGATGGGAAATGAGAATGTCCAAAAGAGGAAATACGCTGCGGACTTTACATAAGAAAGGGTTTAAGAAGAAAATAGTGAATGCTAGAAAACTAGCAATTTTTAGAGCGGCACAGTTAGCTTAGCAGTTAGCGCAACTCCTTCACAGCGCCAGCATCCCAGGTTTGAATCTGGCACTGTCAGGAGTTTGTACATTCTCCCTGTGTCTCAGAGCGTTCCCTCTGGGGACTCCAGTTTCTTCCCTCCCTGTAAGGTCAGTTGGATGTAATTGGGCAGCATGGGCTTTGAGCCAAAAGGGCCTATTTACTGTACTGTCTGTTTAAAATTAAAATCCCCGAAGCAAGTCAGGCGGCATCAGGTAAGTAAACTAAAAATGTTGCGGGTTCAGAGAACCTTTTATAAAACCACGGAGAGAAAAAAAGTTTGTTTTAATTACAGAAAAAGCGGGGATGTGGGGAAATGCATATCTCAAAGGAAATAGGATGAGGCCAGGGTTGCCTTGAACAGCTATAGAATTTGTGTTTTCAAAGGTAAAAATCTGCACTTGGAGTTGCTTGTAATTTCTCACTCATGATTTCTGGTTCAGAAATAGCAAACCATAAATCAATTTTTGGCGAAATACATTGAATAATTATTTATTGAAGAAGTTTTGTTTAGTTAGGTTTTGTTGCAGAATTAAAGATTCTCTATTATGTAATAACTTCCAAACCGCTTTTCCAGGACTATATATTTTTGAAAAGTTATCTCTTGAAAATAGTATGGTACAAGTGTTATTTTTCTTCCCCCGATAGAGCCATCCACGCTTTGAAGGTCTGGAAGGTCTGCGCCAGTTCTTGGCATTCATTCCGTTACTAGACGAGATCTTGGATTTCTTCCAACCTGTTGCTGTGCAAATTATTCAGAAACTTAAAGCAAAATCCTGTTTGCCAACAACAGAAGACCAAGGTTAGAAATATTTTCTGTGTAAATACTTGGTCTGGGTTTTGAGGCAAAGCGTTAGGAATCCAATTTTTCTCATGCCCTACCATTGCTTTCATTTAGTGTTTTTAATTTGTAGTGTATGAGATGGTTTAATAACTGAGTAAATTGGATTAAAAGTGTAACTTACTAGTTCAATGCAGTCTGCAGAATTATTTGATAGTTCTAAAGACCCCACCATAAACTGTAATGCAAGGTTTTGGGAGAGTGTTTTTTTTTTAATTGAAGTCTAGTTTTGGGACAGATAGAAATTAATGATTGCCTTGGCCTAGGAAAGGACAAAATCAGAGTAAAAATTTCAGTTCAGCTCTCTCCATCTCTGCAATTCAAGCATTTCATGTTTTATGGAGATGAAAACAATAGTTTAAACAGTTTCAAGTAAAGTCTGCACTTTGGAAAATTTTCTTATTCTAATGTTTTGTTGTTGCAGATGGCAGGATTGAATTCAGATTACCTTCACAGATTGCTGTAACGCATGATTTCTTGATACAAGAAGTGGTCACCCCAGAGCTGCTGGAAAAGCACCTGAATTTGGCGTACATAAACCCAGTGCTTCAGTCTACTCTCAGTCCTGCCCTGGCTTCTGCACTTGGTATACACAAAATCAGCACCACTGATATTATTGAAGTCACCAAAGCCATTGCCAAGGAGGTTTCAGAGACGAATTCTATATTCAATGGTATTAATCTTCCTCTCTTTAAAATGGGTTAGCCAAGATGTTTTGTCCCCAAGGCAGCATTTTGGTGTACTATGTTAAAATTATCAGCTATAATAGCAGTTTACAATTGTTACGTGTGATAAAATCAGACTCGGTGGGTTCACAGAGAAATGAGTCCAGACACAGGCTTTTTAAAAAAAAAGGGATCTTTATTGCACAAGTGGGGAAATGGTAAGAGAGAAGACATAAAACAATGTCAACAGTCACATCGGATACTGCGATCTCCGATACTAGTGGCTCTTTTCTCACACACACGTGCAATAATAGTCAGTAACTAGCACACTCTATAAGGACTTCAACGTGTATTCCCGGTTCCCAGTTCCAGTGGGGTATATGATTCCAAAATGTGCGGTTTTGATAAGGGAGGATTGTGGGATGGAAGACCAGGCTCCAAAAAGTGTAATAACCATCCAGCTGAATCGTCATCCTATCAGTGTCTTTCCGCACTCCCACTTCAGCAGCAGAATGTGTACAACGAGAGGAGAATCTAGTTCTCCTGTTTTCTCGAGAACTTGAAACATCCACCTTAAATGTGGAGTATTATTAATCTTTATGATCTTGTGCAGGAGGATACTGTGTATCACTGACCTGAGGAAATCTTGTTGCCTAGGAACAGTGAAGATTTGCAGACCTGACAATTTCTCTCTTAAAATATATTTGGACAAAAGAGAGCCACAGTGTCCTTGGGTAGTGTTTTGTTTTGCCAACTATTTTCACAAACATAGGAGTAAAAGAACGCCAAATCAAACATTGCTCTAACGTCATGTTCAATGTTATAATATTTATTGAAAGGCTTTGCAGATAGCCCTAAATTTGCAAGGTTTAGGGAGCAAAGACAATGAAATTTAAAGATATTGGAATATTTTAAAGGGTCTACAAGTCAAGTTTACTGTCCTCTGATTATACAAGTACAACCCAACAAAACAGTGTTCTCTGGTCCTCGGTGCAAAACATGCAGACGCACAACCAGACATACACACATACATACATACAACAAAACATATGCAGGACAAATATTTCATCGACAAATAAATAAATATTGTTTCAAGAATATGAGAGTCTCGGATGGTTAGTGTGAGCAGTTCCTTTGGTCATTCAGCCTTCTCACTGCTTGTGGAAGAAGCTGTTCCTCAGCCCGATGGTGCAGGCTGCTTTCCCGATGGGAGCAGCTGAAAGATGCTGAATTGTGAAATATAAGCAGTTATGCAACTTTGAACTTCTGTGAAATATTAAATTGCTATAATGGTTTTCTCTGCAAATTTTAGAATTCTAAGCTGACTTTAATCTCTTACATCTAGAGAGTTGGAACAAAAATTTTGGAATTAAAAACTGATTGACTTTTTAAATAAATGTTTTTATCTCCCCATCTAGATGAAATTATGAAGAAAATTGCAAAATTGCTGGTCTGCAACTACCGCAGCCTTGAACAAGAGTACAGGAATTTGGATCAATTCCTTGAAGATCTCAGATCTGTTCCGATCATTCCTCTTGCTGATGGAAGCATGGCATCACTGAAAGATCAAGCCATATTTTTCCCTCTTTATGATAAAGAGAATGAGAAGTTTGCAATGCCAACCCCAGGTCAGGATTATTTGTTTCAGGTTACAGATCCAATGTACAACCAACATTTCATGTTTCAAAGAAGAGAAATGTTGCAATGAGGGATTTGTCTGCTATTGTTCTTATTTGGGGAAATTGGCTGGCTGACTTATTCATTGCAAGGCCCACAAGGACAGTAAAGTTCTTTTCTCTGCTCAACTTGCAGAGTGCGTTGACTCTCACTTAAATCTGTGCATTTGATTGAATGCAACCCATGATGTGATTTGGCACCGGCCCTTTACATGGATGTTCTATAGATTACAAACCTTCTGATTGAGGTACATCAAAAGGTAGAACATACATTATTAGTTCACAGTGCAGGCCCTTCAACCCATGATGTTGTGCTGACCCATGTAAGCCTACTCCACAATATCATTCTTCCCTATTTCAAATCCATAGCCCTCTATCTTTGTATTAAATTTAGACATAACAGCACGATAATAGCCCCTTTCAGACCACAAGCCTGTGCTGTCCAATTATACCCTATTGGTCTACAACCCCCGGAACGTTTTGAAGGGTGGGAGGAAACCGGAGACTGGGGAAAACCCATGCAGACATGGAGAGAACATACAAACTCCTTACAGACAATGCAGGATTCGAACTCCAGTCTTAATCACTGGCGCTGTAACAGCGTTGCGCTAACCGCCACGCTAATTGTGCTGCCCTTTCTTACAATTGATTGTATTCTTGTGGTTTATGTCATTTGGTTTATGTGGTTTATGTCAAAATCTAAAGTGAGGGTTGACTGGTCAGTGGCTAATCAGCCTGTTTTCTGAAGTCCTCCTTTCCCTTAAGTCAAAATGAGAGGCATCCATTTAAGTGTTTCACTTAGTGCAACAGTGTCATTTTATAGATAGACATGGAATTTCCAACTTGGTGAGCAAAAAGTTATTTTAATTGGATTAATATCCATTTAAATCTGTCCATGACTTTGGGGGGGCAGAGAGTAAAAGTCAGAGCAGCCCTTGAACTGCCAGATCAAAATGGAAGCTTGAATGTATCTTTTTCATTTGTTTACGATGGACATTGTGTAACTTAAACCCAGACGCTTTCATAGATGTAGGCTTTTTTTGAACAGGTTTGCAGGATCTCTATCTTGATCTTAAGACTATTCATCCCAGTGTGCTTACCTGCCTCGATGATCTGGGTAACTCTCAAGTTCGCAAACTTCTTGAAAAGATGGATGTTCATTATCTAAAACCAGACAAAGTCATGTATGAACACATTCTTCCTATTTTAAAGGAGCAAAAGTGGAAGGTAATCTTCTAAATTTAAATTGATCAAGTCTAGAATGTGGTGTCGATGTGTTGTTCACAAATGCCGGTTGTGATTGTATTTCCCCTCATTTTTTTTGATTGCTGAAAGTTATTTTTAAAAATTCTCTGCCCTGTCTCATTCACCCTCTATATATAAGTGATGATGACCTACAGTAAAGTCCTTGGTACCTGAATTGAATTCGCCCATCGTTATTGAATGAAGATCTACCGGGACCAATGCCTGAAGAGGGCGCACAAAATCAGTGAACCGGTGCGGACTCGAAAGACCAACATGGCCTGTTTCCGCTCCGTAAATGGTTATATGGTATCCAGCACCTATGAGGATTGGTAGATGCCAGATAAACGAATTTTCCAGTTACGTGGATTGACGAACTAACAACGAGATGAGCCATTTTTAAACTTGCATATTTTTTACCTATTTATTTTCCGGAATTTTTTTTTTCCTGGTTGCTTGAATTCCAGATAATGGGTTTTGTGTTATTTCCATGTTATAAATTAGTGATTACATTTTTGCTTGATTAGAAGCATCGTCATTAGTGATCTGAGTAAATGATGTTGGTTATAAAGGAAGGTTTCAGTAAGTGCACTACTTCATTGTAATGTCTGTATTTTGTTCATGGTTGTATCAACTCAAGACTGTTGTTGATTTTCTATCTCTGCATTATACATGCACTGATAGTCTGTTAGCTTTTCAGAACGGCACCATTCATTTGCGTGTTTTTTTTGTATTTCACCCCCCCCCTAAAAAAAAAACCTTACTTTGTTTATCTTTAGAACAAACCTCAAGGAATAGTAATCAGTTACAGTGTCTTCCTCAAGATGCACTGCCAGGACAACGAGCTGCAACAGTTCAGACCAGACATTCCTGTCCTCACCAACAGAGGCTTCACCAGCCCATTGCAAGTTAATATCAACTTTTCACGTGACTACAAGAATTTTATCAACTTACCTGTGGATCTTCCAGGTAAAAACAAATAAAGATGGATAATGCCAAATTCCTATCAGCTGTCAGTTATAGTGCAATAAGTTCTGATTCCTACATCAAATGCCATCTATGAGATTGCAGGAATTTTAGTTAACATAATACTAGTTGTATTGTGAATGAGATCACACAGTGCATGCTCCTAACTGCTTTAAGTCCTGTTTTCCGCACCCCAAGATGTTCATGGGGCAGGCAAGTGGCTTAATATTATATACCAGTCTATAATCTGCAGCTTCTGAGTAGTGAAGTAACTCTTCTCATTGCAAGAGTACTGATTCCCTCTTTATGATTAATAACTGACATTAAGAAGAATTTACTGATAAAATGCCTGCCTGACGATCTGGGTGTAGTGGAAATTCAGTTAAATCATTCTGTGGTGAACGTTTAGTGATTTTTTTGTTGAGGCTGTTTACCAAGTGCATGTAAACCTTGTGTTTTTTTTTGTATTGTGTGTCCATGTAGAATTTAATTTATTTCATTTTCATATTTAGGTGTAGACTGGGTGCTGTTAGATTCGTGCTATCTGAAGACAGACAACGATTCCGAAGGATGGAGGACATTTTTCAGTTCACTCGGCGTGCGCGATTCATTTATTTTTCAAAAGAAAAAATGTACATTCACAAAACAAGAACTGGTTAGTTAAACAAGTCTTCTGGTTTACTTAAGTGAAGATATTGAATTTAATGGAGTTTGGTTATAGATTTTGCATACGTATGTATTACAGGACATTTATTATAGGATATTACTCACCAAGTTCGTTTGGGGTTGCAGAGGTAGCTGAAAACTTGATATCTTCTTTAAAAAAAGCTAATCTGTCAGATAATGGCATTAACAAATCTGTCCATGCTGGCACATGGCACGACCAAGAGCTAAACAACCATTGATAAAAGCACTAGGCAATGGCTATCTCCAATAAGAGAAAGACCAGCCATCTACTCTTAACATTCGTCTCTCACTGAGTCCCCCAACATCAACGTCCAAGAGGTCAACAGTGATCAAAAAGTCAACTGAACTAGCTTAATAAATATATGGAAATAGGAGCAGATCGAAGGGTGGGTGGCCTGCTACGTGACTTGCTTCTTTTTTTTAAAATTTTTTATTTTTCACACCATAAATCACATTAACCATGATACACACTTTTTCCTTTTCACACATATACAGTGCCATTTTCTCTCCCCCCCCACCCCCTCCCATCCCACCCTCCCTACCTCCCCCCTCCCGTCCATTTAAAGTACAAAATCTAGGATACATTAAACCAGTCAAACAATGTTGTCATTCAATAAAAATACACAAGAAATTCCACTGAGTCCATTCTTTTCATTTCCTTCTCCTTCCGTTAATTTAGGTAGTGATTGTCCCCGGTAGGTTTTCGCTATTATGCTTCATGTAAGGCTCCCATATTTGTTCAAATATTTCAATATTATTTCTTAAACTATGTTATTTTTTCTAATGGAATACATTTATTCATTTCTATATACCATTGTTGTATTTTCAAATTATCTTCCAATTTCCAGGTTGACATAATACATTTTTTTGCTATGGCTAGAGCTATCTTTACAAATCTTTTTTGTGCATCCTCCAAATCAATTCCAAATTCTTTGTTTTTTTATGTTACTTAGGAGGAAGGTCTCTGGGTTCTTTGGTATATTGTTTTCTGTTATTTTATTTAATATCTGATTTAGATCTTCCCAAAATTTTTCTACTTTCTCACATGTCCAGATTGCTTGAATTGTTGTTCCCATTTCTTTTTTACATCGAAAACATCTGTCAGATGCTGTTGGGTCCCATTTATTTAACTTTTGAGGTGTAATGTATAGCCTGTGTATCCAGTTATATTGTATCATACGTAACCTCGTATTTATTGTATTTCTCATCGTTCCAGAACATAACTTCTCCCATGTTTCCTTTTTTATCTTTATATTTAAATGTTGTTCCCATTTTTGTTTAGTTTTACCATTTGTTTCCTCATTCTCCTTTTCTTGCAGTTTAATATACATATTTGTTATAAATCTTTTGATTATCATTGTATCTGTAATCACATATTCAAAGTTACTTCCCTCTGGTAACCTCAGACTGCTTCCTAATTTATCCTTCAAGTAGGATCTCAATTGGTAATATGCCAGCGCTGTATCTTGAGTTATATTGTATTTATCTTTCATTTGTTCAAAGGATAATAATCTATTTCCTGATAAACAATTTTCTATTCTTTTAATCCCTTTTTTCTCCCATTCTCTAAAGGAAAGGTTATCTATTGTAAAAGGGAGTAACTTGTTTTGCGTCAATATTAGTTTTGGTAATTGATAATTTGTTTTATTTCTTTCTACATGAATCTTCTTCCAAATATTGAGTAGATAATGTAATACTGGAGAACTTCTATGTTGTACCAATTTTTCATCCCATTTATATAATATGTGTTCAGGTATCTTTTCCCCTATTTTATCTAATTCTAATCTGGTCCAATCTGGCTTTTCCCTTGTTTGATAAAAATCTAATAGATATCTTAATTGTGCGGCTCTATAAAAATTTTTAAAGTTTGGCAGTTGTCAGCTTCCTTGTTTATACCATTCTGTTAATTTATCTAGTGCTATCCTCGGTTTCCCCCCTTTCCATAAAAATTTCCTTATTATTTTCTTTAACTCCTTGAAGAATTTCTCTGTCAGTTGTATTGGCAATTCCTGAAATAGGTATAATATCCTTGGAAAAATGTTCATTCTAATACAGTTTATCCTTCCTATTAGTGTTAGTGGTAAATCTTTCCAATGCTCTAAATCGTCCTGTAATTTTTTCATTAGTGGATAATGATTGAGTTTATATAGTTGGCCGAGATTTTTATTTATTTGTACACCTAGGTATCTTATTGCTTGCATTTGCCATCTAAATGGTGATTCCTTCTTAAATTTTGAGAAATCCGCATTATTCATAGGCATTGCTTCACTTTTATTTACGTTGATCTTGTACCCCGACACTTCTCCATATTCCTTCAATTTCTTATATAATTCTTTTATTGATAGTTCTGGTTCTGTTAAGTATACTATAACATCATCCGCAAATAAACTGATTTTATATTCCTTGTCTTTTATTATCCCTTTTATATTATTTTCTGTTCTTATCAATTCTGCTAGTGGTTCTATAGCTAACGCGAACAATAAAGGTGATAGTGGGCATCCCTGCCGTGTTGACCTGCTTAAGTTAAATTGCTTTGATACATGTCCATTTACTGTCACTTTCGCCAATGGTCCCTTGTATAATGCTTTAATCCAATTAATATACTTCTCCGCTAAACTGAATTTTTGCAGTACTTTGAACAAATAATTCCATTCTACTCTGTCAAGGCCTTTTCTGCGTCTAAAGCAACTGCTACTGTTGGCGCTTTATTCCCTTCTACTGCATGAATTAAGTTAATAAATTTACAAATATTGTCTGTTGTACGTCTTTTTTTGATAAATCCAGTTTGGTCTAGATTTACCATTTTCGGTACATACTCTGCTAATCTGTTTGCTAATAGTTTAGCTATTATCTTATAATCTGTGTTAAGTAAAGATATTGGTCTATATGACGCTGGTGTGAGTGGATCTTTCCCTTGCTTTAATATTACTGTAATTATTGCTGTTTTACATGAATCTGGTAAGCTTTGTGTTTTATCAATCTGGTTGATTACTTCCAGGAGGGGCGGTATTATTAGATCTTTAAATGTTTTATAGAATTCTATTGGGAATCCATCCTCTCCTGGTGTCTTATTATTTGGTAATTTTTTTTATTATCTCTTGTATTTCTACTATTCCAAATGGCTCTGTTAATTTATTTTGTTCCTCTATTTGTAGTTTTGGTAGTTCAATTTTAGTTAGAAATTCATCTATTTTCCCTTCTTTCCCTTCGTTTTCAGTTCGGTATAATTGTTCATAGAATTCTCTAAAGTTTTCCTTAATTTCTTTTGGATTATATGTGATTTGTTTGTCTTTCTTACTTGATGCCAATACCATTTTCTTAGCTTGTTCTTTCTTAAGCTGCCATGCTAGGATTTTGTGCGTTTTTTCCCCTAGTTCATAATATTTCTATTTTGTCTTCATTATATTCTTCTCCACCTTATATGTTTGTAGTGTTTCATATTTTATTTTTTTATCTGCCAATTCTCTTCTTTTAGTTGTATCTTCCTTCATTGCTAATTCTTTTTCTATATTTACTATTTCCCTTTCCAACTGCTCTGTTTCCTGATTATAGTCCTTTTTCATCTTGGTTACATAACTTATTATTTGCCCTCTAATGAATGCTTTCATTGCATCCCATAGTATAAACTTATCTTTCACTGATTTTGTATTTATTTCAAAATACATTTTAATTTGTCTTTCAATAAATTCTCTAAAATCCTGCCTTTTAAGTAACATGGGGTTTAATCTCCATCTATACATTCTTGGAGGGATGTCCTCTAACTTTATTGTCAATATTAAGGGTGAATGGTCCGATAGTATTCTAGCTTTATATTCTGTTTTTTTTACTCTATCTTGCATACGAGCTGATAACAAAAATAGGTCTATTCTTGAGTATGTTTTATGTCTAGCCGAGTAATATGAATATTCCTTTTCCTTTGGGTGTTGTTTCCTCCATATATCCAAAAGTAGCATTACTTCCATTGATTTAATTATAAATTTGGTTACTTTGTTCTTTCTGTTAATTTTTTTCCCAGTTTTGTCCATATTTGAATCCAAATTCAGGTTGAAATCCCCTCCTATTAATATGTTCCCTTGCGTATCTGCTATCTTCAAAAAGATATCTTGAATAAACTTTTGATCTTCTTCGTTAGGTGAATATACATTGAGTAGATTCCAAAACTCCGAATATATCTGACATTTTATCATTACATATCTCCCTGCTGGATCTATTATTTCCTCTTCTATTTTAAATGGCACATTTTTACTAATTAATATAGCTACCCCTCTTGCTTTTGAATTATACGATGCTGCTGTTACGTGTCCTACCCAATCTCTCTTTAATTTTTTGTGCTCCAATTCAGTTAAATGTGTTTCTTGCACAAATGCTATATCAATTTTTTCTTTTTTCAGTAAATTTAGCAGTTTCTTCCTTTTAATTTGGTTATGTATTCCATTAATATTTAAAGTCATATAGTTCAACGTAGCCATTTTATACTTTGTTTATCTTCCCTTTCCGTTTCTCCATCATTACCTTTCCTTCTTATCCATTTCTGTTTTCTTGTTTTGAACACTTTATAAGACAACATTCCTAAAACATCAAACCTTTTCCTTATTCTCCTATTTAAAACTTCTTTAGCCCCAATCTCCCCTTCCCCTCCTGAGTTGTCCTTTATCACTTGTCGGACAACCACATCTCTCCGCTCCATTTGGATTTGCGAATTCACTCGCAAGCGTCAGCTGATTTTGCAGTGACCGTAACTCTTCCCCACCCAGCCCCCCCCAGAAAAGATTTCACTTTTCATATGTAACAAAGGTCACTCTTTTAATTCCCTCCTTATTCCCTCTATTCCATTTCCTTCCCTTATTAATTCTTGTCTATACTCTATATATTTTCCTCTAAATATGGATACATTCATGTATGCACACTATATATATATATATATATATACACACATATACCTCTTTACCCACATACATATAGATCGTGGTCATTTTTACTCTTATTACATGTCTTCATCTCTCTGCTTGTTTTGTAGTTGTTCTGCAAATGTCCTTGCTTCCTCTGGATCCGAGAATAGTTTTTTTCCATAAGATCGTTTTCGCTGTATTGAACTCCTTCCTCTTCTTCAGGAGTTCAAAACTTATGTGTCTTTTTAGTTCGCAGTCTTTTGTACTCTCGTTACACGTCTTCATCTCTCAGTCTATTTTGTAATTGTTCTGCAAATTTTCGTGCTTCCTCTGGATCCGTGAATAGTCTGTTTTGCTGTCCTGGAATAAATATTTTCAATACCGCTGGATGCTTTAGTATAAATTTATACCCTTTCTTCCATAAAATCGCCTTTGCTGTATTGAACTCCTTTCTCTTCTTCAGGAGTTCAAAACTTATATCTGGATAAATAAAGATTTTTCGCCCTTTGTACTTGTTGTTCTCTCTTACTTTCTCCATTGTTTTCTCCAGTACCTTTTCTCTTGTAGTATATCTTAGGAATTTTACTAAAATAGATCTTGGCTTTTGTTGTGGTTGTGGTTTAAAGGCCAATGCTCTATGTGCCCTTTCTATTTCCATTTCTTGCTGTAGTTCTGGACATCCTAGGATCCTAGGGATCCAATCTTTTATAAACTCTCTCATATTCTTGCCTTCTTCATCTTCCTTAAGGCCCACTATCTTTTTTATTTCTTCTGTTATAATTTTCCATTATATCTATTTTCTGAGCTAACAGCTCTTGTGTCTCTTTAACTTTTTTATTAGATTCCTCTAATTTCTTTTTTAGTCCTCTACCTCCATTTCTACTGCTGCTTCTCGTTCTTCCACCTTGTCCATTCTTTTTCCCATTTCTGATAAGGTCATATCTATTTTATTCACTTTCTCTTCTGTACTGTTTATTCTTCTTCTTAAATCACTAAATTCTTGTGCTTGCCATTCTTTAAATTAATCCATGTATTCTTTAATAAGAGAAAGTATATCCTTTGTCTTGCCTTTCCCTTCTTCTTCTATTTCACTGTACTCTTCCTCTTCTTCTTTCTCTGGGTTGGCCATCTGTTGTTTCTTTGTTGTCCTTTTCTTCTCTTCTTTCTTGTTTTCGTTGTCTTCTGTGTTCTCCTCTTGCTGCAGGTGTTCTGCAGCTGTCGTTGCCGGCTGTGGAGATCGACTCCCCAGCTGGTCCCCCCTCCCGTCGGTGTGTTTTTTTGCATGCGCGGTTGCGCACTTTTACTCAGCTCAGCGAGCCATTTTTGTAGTCCACTTTCTACCGACCTGAGGGAGCGGGTTTCTCTCTCCACCGCGGGCCTCTTCGAACAGGTAAGGCCTTCTCCTTCTTCTTCCGTTGTCTTCTCTTCCTCTCTTCTTACCGTTGGTTTCGATTTTTCTTTTTTCGTCGCCATCTTCTTTCCACCTTTATACTCACTTTACTTTAATTTTTATTTTTGTGCCTTTGTGTTTTCCTTTATTTTTTCCGACTTTTCTGGAGAGGGCTGGAGTTCACCGTCCGGCCACTACTCCATCACGTGACTTGCTTCTTGACACCCAGGCTTTTGCACCATCTACAAGACACTAATCAGGAATATGAAGAAATAATTCCCACTTGTCTGAATGAGTGTCATGATGAATCGGAAACATCTCTTCTCTGATAGTTAACACAGCCGCACCTCAAGAATGTGTGCTTAGCTCACTGCTCTACTCTCCCTACATTCATGTCTGTATGGCAAGGCACAATTCAAATGCCATCTACGAGATTGCTGATGACATCATGGTTGTCGGTAGAATCATGGGTGACAATGAGGAAGCATATAGGACTGAGATAGATCAGCTAGTTCAGTGGTGTCACAACAACAACCTTGCACTTAACGCTAGCAAAACCAAGAAACTGATTGTAGAGTTCAAGAGAACACAAACCAGTCCTCATTGAGGGGTCAGCAATGGAAAGGGTCAAAAACTTGAAGTTCCTGGGTGTCAGTATCTCTGAAGATCTGTCCTGGGGCCTCCATGTCTATGCAATTACAGAGAAGGCTCACCAGCGGCTATACTTTCGGAGGAGTTTGAGATAATTTGATATGTCACCAAAGATGTGCAAATTTCTACAAATGTACCATTGAGAGCATTCTGTCTGGTTACATCACTGTCCGGTATGGAGATGCCAATTGAAAGGACAAGAAAAAAAACCAGAATAGAGGCAGCCTCTATTCTCAAGGACTCTCACACCCAGGACGTGCCCTCTTCACACTGATACCATTGGGAAGGAGGTACAGGAACCTGAAGATGAACACCCAATGGCTCAAGGACAACTGCTTCCTTCTGCCATCAGATTTCTGAATGGACGATGAACCACAAGCACTTGAAACACTTACTCTTATTTTTGAACTAATTTATTTATTTTTCAATGTAATTTATTAGAAACATTTACATTGTAATCTTGCAGCAATAAAGCGGATTTTGTGACATGTTCATGACAATAAATTCTGATCCTGTCAAAAAAAGTTTCACACTGCCCTGGGCAAGGCAACTGGCTTAAATGTTGCCTCATTGCCACCTTAGGCATTCATTCCCTGTACTGCTCTTACTTAGTGAATGGAGTGTGTAACATTCACATGTAGACCGCACAGGATACCTGTCAGTACCAGCCAAACCCTCTATCTTTTCCATGGAGTTCAAGAGCAGTTGGGGGTTGGGAGCACTCCCACTTGCAAGGTTCCCTTACAAGTCATTCACAGTAGCAATGTGTTTTGGTTTTATTTTGACCACTTTCCTTCTTGTCTGGGCCTAATTTGGCCTAAAACTGTGGTCCTGTCCTCATCATACAGAAACCTCATTTAAGTATTAATGCAATTATTTTTAATTGTCTTTAGGCAACTAGCCCCTGGGCTCCTGTCTATGAATGTTGGCCCAGCACAGCAGATAATTTATACGTGGTGGAAGATTATGTCTGTGAAGAGCTTCACAGATTATTAACTACAGGGGATTTGTCTGAATTGTCAAAACTAAATCAGAGAAAGTACCTACTCAAGCATCTTGACAAAAACTGGGACTCTGGGTGAGTTAATCAGATGTTATTCTTCACATCATTGTATTTTTCACTTGACTTTACGTTGAGATAAAAGATCTGAAACAGGTCTTTGGCTCAAATGCTCTGCATCACTGTTCTTCCCCCATTGCATCCTTTTGTGCTTCTCTCGATGCATCTATGCTTCTTGACTCAACTGCTCCATGTGGCAGCAAGTTCATGACAAAAGTTGATGACAAGTCATGGGGTGTTGGTTTCTAACTCCAATCCATTAAAGACTAGAAGATCTTATTATAATGAGAACATAAGAAATAAAAGCAGGCTAGGTCATTCATTCCCTTATGACTGATCTTCCATTCGTTAAGATCATGGCTAATCATTTGGCTCATGGCCACTTTACCAACCACATAGCCAAAGAGTGCATAGCTTCAAGTTCTTCAGAATAAATGACTCTAGTGACCTTATCTGGGGCAAGCACATTGATGCGATAGTCAAGAAAGCACATCAACTCCTCTCTTAGAAGACTAAGGAAATTAAGTGAGTCCCCCCCTTGTCCCTCAACAACTTCTACATGTGCACCATCAAAAGCATATGTGCTGACTGCAGAACAGTATGGTTCTGGAGCTGCTCTGCTCAAGATCAGAAGAACCTCCAGAAGGTGGTGAATGTAACTCAGAACATATTTAAGACTTCCCTCCCCTCCACCTCTTGCTGCCTGAGAAAGGCAGCCAACATACTAAAGGACCCATCACACCCCAGAACACACTCTTTTTTTAAAAATTAAATTTCAAATTTAGACATACAGCCTTTTTGGCCCAAGACCCCATGCTACCCAATTATACCCAATTGACCTACCACCCTCAATGTTTTGGGGGGTGGGAGGAAACTGGAGCACACAGAGGAAACCCATGCAGACATGGTGAGAACATACAAACTCCTTACAGACAGTGGTGGATTCGAACCCCGATCCCGATTGCTGGTGCCACCCATCCACTTCTCCATCCTCTCATCAGAGAGAAGACTTCAGAGTGAAACCCATGTACTAACAAACTTAAAGACAATTTCTTCACTGTAGCTGTCAGGCTCCTGAATGAACTCCATGGCAGTGTTGTCATGCTGTCCTTGCTTGGTGCTAAATGATCTTCCCTATCATTTTCATGCTACATTCTGTAAATTGTGCTCTTTAACGGCTGAAAATAGTGTTGGAGGTAATCTGTTAGCCTGTCAGCAGTAGGACCTTCTCACTGTATCAGGTATTTGGTGACAAATGAACCAAACATTCCTCAATTTGTGTTTGGTGGCTTAGTTTCCACAGCTCAGATGGGTCAGGAATTAGCAAGTTTCACTTCACTCTTGGACAACAATGTATTATTTTAAGACTCTCACCCCTGTTAATGGATACAATGATCTGGGAAAATATCATCCCTGCATCTGCTGCTAAGTCCTACAAGAATGTTGTTTGTTGCAAAAAGATCACTTATTGTTTCTCTAAACGAGCCATTCTCAACCATTTATCGGCTATGGTCCCCCAAGGACTTTGCTCAAAGTTTATGGGCCTGCTTGAAAGTGAAGCAGTCAAGTTTTGGGTTTTTTTCTGTACTTCTCTCCTGCACGCTATATGAAAAACAAAAAAATATATATTTATGTTACGTTAGATGAAAATGCTGTGGCCCCTTTTGAGAATGATTGGTCTAAACTCTGGGAAGTATTATTGTCAAACTACAGTACGACTCCAAATATCCGAAATTGAATTCTCTGAAATCCTCAATTACCCCAAAAAAAATTTTACATTTCAGATAAATGAGGATATCCAAAGCAAATCAGAAATCCAGATTTATCTAAAATATTTTTTGGAGTTGAACTGAGTGGGGACATCGATCGGGCTGCTGGTGGGATTGGGGACATTGGGCTGCTGGCAGGAGCGGGGACCTCGGGCTCCCAGCGGCAGTGGGGACCTCGGTCTGCCGGGCAGGAGCGGGGCCTCAGTGGAGTGGTTGGTTATTGGAGGCGGTTAGCATATTTTTGGTGAGAATTAACATTATTTTAATGCTTAAAAAGCCTTCCCTTGTTGTTTGTTGTTGTTTAAACACTTACAAGTGATTTGCTGTCGCTACTGGGCTGTTTTTTAAAAAATGACCAGTTATCCAAAAAAAATATTTATCCAATATAGGCCCGGTCAGAGTTGTGCTGACTTCCTCTTTGTACTCACAACTCCCCCCTCCCAGCACCACCCACCCCCAAGTCCCAGGACTCTTTGCTCTGTTCCTATTGTGGGTATTTACCGCCTTGGATAGGGTGATCAGGACTGTACATTATATTCCAGATGCAGTTTAATTGGAACCCAGTCTAATTCTAATTAGATGCCTTTATCCTTGTACTCAAATGCTTTTGCAATAAAAGCTAACATATCATTTGCCACCTTCATTGCTTGTCATACCTACAATTAACTTCGTGATCTGTGAATGAGAACACACTGAATGCCAAAACTTTTCAAGTTCTCAGCATTTAAAATAATACTCGTATTTCCACATTTTTGTTTGACAGTGAATGATATATTTTTCTGTTTTGTATTCTACTGTCCCATTTGTTTAGCCCCTATGAAGGCCTCCGAAGTTTCTCTGCATCTTTCTCACAACCCACCCTGCCACCCAGCTGTTTGACATCTTACAGTTGGACCCCTCATCCAACTCATTGCTAAAAATAAAGCATTGAAACTCTGCTGTAACTAATGGTATCCAGCTAATGGTTGAGAGAGTTAGTAAAAAGCATGGCTGTGGCGTGGGTTTGAGCAACACTTTGCAGATAATACATAGAAACTATTGGTGGAAGAATGCCTATATTGAATAATAAAAAATTTCTAATACTTAAAGTTAATTCTTCCTTGCAGATCGAGATTATCTCAATACTGCACAGCTAAAGTCTACAACAGCCAGGATAAAGTGCTAAGGAATGATGTAGATTCTTCATTCGCAATTTACCTGAAAACCTTACCATGGTTACCCACTGATAGTCCTGCGCTGGATGGTTCTGGATTCCACACAGCCTTTCTGCGCCCTATTGAAGTATATTTGAGATCTGAAAATTTACTGGAGCTCTTGGATAACAACGTTAGTTATGTATGTTCTGATCTTCTTGAGAAGAGCACCTTTGCTGCTTTCACTGGTACGTACCAATGTAAAATCATACGTCAATGAGTATATTGTCCACATACTTATGCTGTGAAATTTGACTTCCTGCAGCCAAACAGGTACTTTGTATTTAAAAGAAAGAGGGAATAAAAATTTAGTTATCCCAGCATTTCCACTCACTTACCACCTTAAGTAAATTCTATGCCATAGGTGCTCTGTGATTAGTAAGTGATTACTCAAGGTGGTACAGGTACACGATCCTTTATCTGGAACCCTTAGGGATTCTGAATTTCAGATTTTTCCGGATTTCAGAAAGCCAGATTTAAACCCGCCCGAATTGTACTGCCATATCCAACCCCACCCCATTCTCTTTAAAATGCTACAATTAAATCTGCCTCTGGTGTTGCACCAGCAGTGTTTTCAAGACCCTAATCATTCACTATGCAAAACAAAAAAAATCCTTGTAATTTTAGGAGTGAGTTTCCAATCAACATAACATTTGACTTTTTTTATTGTCATTGTTTCTTTGAAATTCAAACAGTGATTTTAAAATAAAATGCACCATTTCTTGCCCACTATTTTTAAAATACAGTTAGGTATGCAGACTAGAAATTTGTTCCCATCTGCAAATTGATTGCATTTTCTGTCATGATCATATCGGGAATTGCAGGTTATTGTTCATTTTAGTGCTGTAAAGGTTAGGTACCCATGTAAAAATAAGTAAATTGATATTGAAGTGAAGTGTTTTAATGATGCGATCCTTCCCAAGTTCCTCTCCACAGCCCCAGTAATCTGCTGTAATTGGACTTGAATCCATGACTTTTTATTGCAAGTGAGTGCTCTACCATTTCAGCCAAACCGTCACCTGGTGGAAATGCCATTACTAATGTGTGGAAAGCAATTTTTTTTTCCAAAAGATTTGGTTTCTGGAAAAAGAAATTGGGGATTATGATCAACAACTTCAAGCTGAGCACAAAGATAATTTCATATTTACTGTATTAAGTTGAAGAAACGTTGACTTTTATTGAATTTAATATGTTTAATTACATAATGATGCTGACACATTGCGTTAATTCAACTGACCTAAAATGTTTGCAGCTGATTTTCATTTGTACTTAGCATCTGAATCCTCTTGTGTCAGTGTCCAACAATAGTCACCAGCATTGATGGATTCCAGATGCCCCGATACCACCTTTCCATGGTTGCAATGTCCTGGTGAAACCTTTCACCGTGTTCGTCACTGGCTGCACCCAGATCAGCAGGGAAGACGTCCAAGTGCGAATGCAGAAAATGAATTTTCAATGACATGTACTTCATGATTTTGTATGCTTGAAGCAGACTTAAAACTATGACAGTCCCGAAATTAAAAAAAGTTATACTGTATCTTAAAAAAAAAAGTACATGACAGGAAAATGTTAAGGTAATTTTCGTGACCAGTGTTGGTAGGTTTCAAAGGATTCAGCAACAAATTTATACAAAATTCTTGTCTCATTAATAAACATTGCTAGAACAGTATTGAAGTTTATGCCTTAGTTTAGCTTAATCAGTGCTGTTCTGGACCCAGCATAATGTCCTTTGTGATCCTGAGAGCAGGAGAAAACCCTTTTCCACTCTTCAGATGTATCGTGCTTTTTCTAGACCATTTTGTTGTCATTGCTGTGAGTTACTTAAAATAATCTCTACCTTTTATAGGTATTAAAACATCCATAACTGTGGAGACGATGATAAACCACTTTAAACTGTGGTGTGTGAAAAGTCCTCCGAGTAACTCGGGCGATTTAGAAGGTGCAGAATTTTGCACAGGAATGGATCACATTTGCAAAGTCTATGCCTACTTGGATAGAAACTGCAGTCAAAATCAGTTGAAGGATCTGTTTGAACGTTACCCAGCTGTGTTTGTACCAAGCAGGTATCCACGCTCCTTTCTGTTCACAGCTAGGCTTATTACAAATGTGTGGTGGTCTGGAAGAGATATTTTAAATGCTGTTGAATGCTTTTTCATCTCTGCTCTCCCTCCAAAGCCTTCACCATTCCCTTCTGACTTTTTCTCTTGTGGATTGTTAGGATATTTGAACTTTTCATATATCTCCAGTGTCCTGTCTGTTGGAATAGATCTTGGAGTATTAGCTCGATCATTTGGTTGGTAGATTTGATTGTTTGGTTAATTGGAACTCTAAATTGCTTCCTTGTTTGTGGGTTAGAATTTGGGGAGAGTTGACATAAATATAGAGAGAATATTTTTTAAATGTAATTACTTTGATGAATTGCTGTACTTTATCTTTCTGTGTCTTCTAACCACACTGCCATAAGTCCAACTCTTGCCGTGATTGGCTCAGCTTGCTTCATGCCGGTGTGTTATTTCCACATGGGGTCAATGAGGATTCCGTGTGAGCATTTCATCCATAGTCTCTTGTATGTCTAGGTAAGACAGAGTGTTAGGTTAGTTTGAATCCTATTCCAAGGATAAATACAAATCAATACTGAACAAAAGGAAATCTGAGCATTGTGTAGATCAGCCATTCTCAACCTTTTCTTGGCAATGGCACCCTTTGGACTCCTCAAAATTTATAGCCCTCCTCCCTTTAAAGCAATCGTTTAGTTGGTTTCTTCCATACTTCTCTCCTACCAACTACATGAAAAATATTTTGTTTTTAATGTCTCCCCTTAAAAGTGTTATGCCTCCATAGTGGGGGAGGGGGGCTATGACCCCAAATGAGAATGGCTAATCTAGATGAGATGTTAACCCAAAATCTTGTCCATTTAAAAGGCATTTTGAGTTACTTGAAAGAAAACCATTGGTTCCATCTTGCTTCTGGTCAATATTTTACCCCCTAAGGTTATATACATAGAACATTTCAGCACAGTACAGTCCATTTGGCCCTCGATGTTTGGCCGACCTATATATACCTACCAAAAAATGCTTTATCGTAACTCTCTATTTTTCTTTTATTCAAGAGTCTCTTAAATGTCCCTAATGTTTCAACCTCCACCGCCACCCCTGGCAAGGCATTCCAGGCACCTGCAGCTCTCTGTTTAAAAAGGACTTACCCCTGATGTCGCCCCTAAACTTCCCTCCCTTCACTTTGTACAGATGTACTCTGGTTTTTGCTATTCCTGTCCTGGGACAAAGATGCTGTCTGTCTACCTTACCTATGCCTCTCAGAATCTTGTAGATTTCTATCAAGTCACCTCTCATCCTTCTTCACTCCAGAGAGAAAAGTCCCAGCTCTTTCTTTCTTTTTCAGTCATTTTATTAACATTTTATAATATACACAGCATAAGGAGAATAGAAATAACACAATTAAAATGGGATGTCCAAGTATAAGTATCATACATAAATTTCCAAAAAGTGAAGATGTGAAATATTAGAAATAATTCTCCTAACAAAAAAACAGAGATAAAGAAATATTTCTAATATATATTAAGAAACCCAAACTAATCTACTAAAAATATATATAATAAAATAAAATGGAAAAAAAAACAACTGAGCGGCCTATACAGAGAATCTGTCAAATAGTTTAAAACATAGCTCTGGTTCACACCTACAAATAACAAAAACAGCAAGAGTTATATTACATCTGGAAAGGAAAAGTTAATTCATAGAATAACATCAGTTATATCTCATGAAAGTAACCAATAAATGGTTTCCATGTTTCTTCAAATTTTTTTCTAGATTTCAGAGAAAACATGAGAAAGCCATTGAAATAATGTATGAGAATCAGAGACTCCATTTAAATGGCTCTTCCAGCTAATGGTGTGGAAAAAGCTGTATCTCAATAGGCAGAAGTTGGTAAACAACCTACATCTGCAATTCCAAAAAGAGCAGTTAAGGGGTTAGGTTATAATTGAATAACCAGTATCATTGATAGAGTTTTAAAAATATCTTTCCAAAAATTTTCTAACATGGGACATGACTAAAACATACGAGTCAATGAAGCCACCTCAGTATGGCATAATTCTTCCCCAACAGGAGATCATGTTAGTTGAAGTTCCATTTCCATGTTTGTTGAATCTTATCTGTGGGGATTGATCTTAAATTTAACGTAAGAGTATACCAATCCAATCCTTCCGAAAGGAGGTTAACCAGAACAAAGTGTCAAATAAATCTGGTTGTTGAAATGTTAGATTATTAGATATTACCATATTCAGGAAATTTCTAATCTGCAGATATCTAAAAAATAAATTGTGTATGGTAAATTGTATTTGGTAGAAAATTATTCAAAAGACATCAAACCACCATCAGTGACTAAATCTACAAAAGAGATACCTTCCTTATTTGGAAGATTATAGGATTTTCAATAAAGATTAGATAGTATAAAAAAATTAAGATATATATTAGCCAAGGCAAAAAAAAATTAGTCCAAAAACCTTTGAAATTGAAACCAAATTGGATTGGAAGTCCTAGCTCTGCTAATCTTATTTTCCAAACCAAACAACATCCTGGTAAATATTCACTGCACCCTCTCCATAGTTTTCACATCCTTCCTATAATGAGGTGATCAGAACTGAACACAATATTCCAGGTCTCACCAGAGATTTGTAGAGTTGTAATATGACCTTTCAACTCCTGAATTCAGTCACCTGACTTAAGAAGCCCAACATCCATAGGCTTTCTTAAGTATCCTATCAACCTGCATGGTAACCTTGAGCCATATAGATTTGGACCCCAAGTTCCTTCTGTTCTTCCACAGTGTTAAGCATCTGACCATTAGCCATGTACTCAGCCTTCAGGTTTGACTTTCTAAAATGCATCACCTCGCATTTATCCAGATTGAACTCCATCTTCTGCTATTCTGCCCAACTCTGCATTCTGTCTATATTCTTTTGTAAACTTCGACAACCCTCAACACTGTTCACAACTCCTCCAACCTTTGTATCATCTGCAAACTTACTGACCTATCCTTCCATTTCTTCATCCTGGTAATTTATAAATATCATAAGGAGCCGGGGTCCCAGAACAGATCCCTGCAAAACTCCGCTAGTCACTGACATCCAACTATTTTGATATTTATGTGACCTTGCTGTGTGTAAATTGTCTTAAATTTCTTAACTTACAAAAATTATGGAATGATGTCAGAGAATGAATATAGAGAAAATACCATCTATGAAGTACTATGTAAGCCTTCTCGTGTTGATATGTGGTACAGTGACTTTACCCAGCAATTCCGTCTTGCAAGATGTTTAAGGAGTCTTGGGGTCATGAAAAATGTTGAATTTTAATCAATATGACTTGTTACTAAGATCCTTGCCCAAATAATAAAGGATGCAGCAAGTTTTAATGGGAAGATAAAAATGTGCCAATTATTGTATTTATTTATTTGCCTGTGTAAAATTGATTTGCAACTTGAGTTGTTTTCCTCTCTCTTGAAGAAGTGAATCAATTTGTATTGGGCAGTTCTACCATCAGAAAGATGTATGTTGGAAAGATCCAACTAGAATGTTTGAGCGATACAAATATGAAATTCAAAAAGCAAATGGGTCGTTTGAGGAACCGCATCTGCTTGCCCCATTTTATGGTAACAAAGAGGACATGAAGGGTCTATTTCTAAAGGTAATTTTTGCACCAGTTATCACACCTTGTGATCATCTCTGCCTTTTCAGAAAATTCAGGGCCTTAAAATTTGGGTGCCTACCTTAGTGTGGGCACAGGGAGCAAACCTTGCATCTGAATTGTTCCACTCAGAGGTTGCTAACTTAAGTATTTTGGATTGATATGACACAATAGTCATGTCTGTAGATGATTCAGGGGGTTTGTGCTAATTGGATGGGCTAATAGAAGTAGAGTCATAGAATGCCACAGGTGCTCTGTGGTTAGTAAGGGATTACTTAAGGTGGTGTGCGACTGGGGGGGAAAGGGTTGAGAACCACTGTTTTAAATGGAGAACTAAATTTTAGTGACACTGTTCTGTTACTACATTACAAAGCACATGGGCTTAAATTACTTGCATTAATGTTGGCTTTTAGTTGCTGGATTCTCTTTAAAGAACATCAGTCCTTCAAAGTGTTCCAGGGATTATTTCTATAGGAGGCTAGATTTTCATTTTGATTATGTTTCAATTTACAGAGAATGAATATAGAGAAAATACCATCTATGAAGTACTATGTAAACCTTCTCGTGTTGGTATGTGGTTCAGTGACTTTACCCAACAATTCAGTCTTGCAAGATGTGTCTCTGATGTATACAGTTCTAGGTAAGTGATTTAGCAAAATCTGAAGTTTCTTTTAAACTGATTATATTCACATAGAGGAGAAATGGACTGTTTTGAATTAATTTGTTTCCCTTCTAACCTACCATTAGATATTGTGGTAGTGAAATATTTTTTGCCACTCTGCACTGCCCAGCAGCTTTACACTTAATAGCACAATACAGAGGTAATGCCCTGGATAATTTTTCATAGGTTTCAGCAGGGAGTGGAGCTTGTTATGTCAAAACTTTCAAAGATAAAATATCGGAGAAGCATTTAAAATTATTAGTAAAAATATTTTTTAAGATCACTTTTTGTAAAGCAAATTAAAATACACAAACTTTGAAAGAAAGTTATTTTAAAATATCCCACAACATCCCTATGCCACTTTATTGTAGAATCCCTGTTGAAAATAATGGTCATTCATTCTGCACCTAGCTTGATCTAACATAGGATCTACGGCATTCTAGACCTCTGGGTGTTTGGCACGTTATATTTTTCACGAAACTGCAAAATTCCCTTTGCTGCTCAAATTGTTGACTCTCAGCTAAAAGAAAACATTTTAAAGCAAACATACCCAGAGTGTGTTTGAATTGCTGCATCATCAGAATCTTAACTAGTTTTATTGGTTGAAAAATGCATGTTCTGGCTGGAACCACCAGCATTAGCCAAAAAGGTTAATATTTCACTTTTCTTAAACATTAAGCCAGCTCCCCACCATGACTACCAGCCCCCCCACATCTCTCATCGGGCACACAAAACTCAAAACGGTCAACCAGTTTACCTATCTCGGCTGCACCATTTCATCAGATGCAAGGATCGACAATGAGATAGACAACAGACTCGCCAAGGCAAATAGCGCCTTTGGAAGACTACACAAAAGAGTCTGGAAAAACAACCAACTGAAAAACCTCACAAAGATAAGCGTATACAGAGCCGTTGTCATACCCACACTCCTGTTCGGCTCCGAATCATGAGTCCTCTACCGGCATCACCTACGGCTCCTAGAACGCTTTCACCAGCGCTGTCTCCGCTCCATCCTCAACATCCATTGGAGCGCTTTCATCCCTAATGTCGAAGTACTCGAGATGGCAGAGGTCGACAGCATCGAGTCCACGCTGCTGAAGATCCAGCTGTGCTGGGTGGGTCACGTCTCCAGAATGGAGGACCATCGCCTTCCCAAGATCGTGTTATATGGCGAGCTCTCCACTGGCCACCGTGACAGAGGTGCACCAAAGAAAACGTACAAGGACTGCCTAAAGAAATCTCTTGGTGCCTGCCCCATTGACCACCGCCAGTGGGCTGATATCGCCTCAAACCGTGCATCTTGGCGCCTCACAGTTTGGCGGGCAGCAACCTCCTTTGAAGAAGACCGCCGAGCCCACCTCACTGACAAAAGGCAAAGGAGGAAAAACCCAACACCCAACCCCAACCAACCAATTTTCCCCTGCAGCCGCTGCAACCGTGTCTGCCTGTCCCCCATCGGACTTGTCAGCCACAAACGAGCCTGCAGCTGACGTGGACTTTTACCCCCTCCATAAATCTTCGTCCGCGAAGCCAAGCCAAAGAAAAAAAAAGAAAACTGGTAAGGAGATCACGTGATGGTGGACAGTGAGTAGGAGCAGAATCCCAGAGCTCCTCAGAAAACTAAAGAAAAAACAGATAGAAACAAACCCAGAGAGAATCCAGCAGAGAAAGAAGGAAGAAGAAAGGATGGGGAAGAAAGACAAGAAGTCTGCAATGAAAGGTGTAGCCCTGAGGCAGTCCAGGGCATTGGGACTGCAGGACCACACGGTGAGGAGGTTGGTGGGGCCTACTCAGGGCCACCACAGGAGGAGGCCAATGGAGACTCGCCTTCAAAGGAGAACTGTCCAGCGTCGAGTCAGGCGGGCAATGCAGAGCACGAGAGTGGTGATGGGAATCGTGGGATATCATGGAGGAGAGTGGAGTCGGGAGGAGGCAGCAGCAGTGGTGTCAGCGGCATCGATGGCAGCAGGGGCCACATCGGTGGCAACGGCGTCGGCTGTGAGAGGTGCCATGCTGGCGGTAGTGGTGGCGTCGTCATCGGTAGCAACAGTGGCATTAGTGAAAGAAGCGGTAGCAACCGTGGCGGCGGTAGCGGCCTCTTTGGCAGTGTTGGGAGTGGCGTTGATGGCTACCACGTTGGCAGCGGCGGCAGAGAGGGAGATGTCAGGGAGGAGGCAACGAAGAGGTCGGTGAGCAGCGGTGGGGGGGAGTGACAGCGAGGTAGAGGAAGAGAATGGTGGGAGGATAGGCCTGTTCTCACGACAGGTGAAGGCCTCTGAGGGAGAAGAGAGGCTCACCAGGGAGAGTATCAGGGCTGTGGTGGAGGCCTCAGAGGCCAAATTGAAGATTATTAAGGAGACTTTTGAAAGAATTGGGAGAAATAAAGAGGGCTATGGTAGATTTAACGGGGAGGGTTGGTAGCATGGAGGATAGAATTGAGAGGATGGAGGACAAGGTGGAATGTTTGGAAGGTGAGAGATGCCTGGAATAAGGAAAAGGAGGAAATCCTGGAGAAACTAGACATGCTTGAAAATTTCAACAGATGGAAAACTGTTAAAATTGTGGGATTAAAGGAAGGCGTGGAGGGGTATGATCTGATCAAATTTATTAAGGATTGATCCCCATGGTTTTTGGGTGATGACAAGGTATGTGGACATTTGAAGATAAAATGGCCCCCGAGGTCTTTTTTCCCCAAGCCGGGTCCAGGGCAGCCTCGGTCAGTCTTGGGTCAAGTTTGAAAATTTCCAGGATAGGAAAAGAGTTCTCAGGGCAGCGGCAGAAGGGGCGAAGGCGGGGGTCTAGCTGGGTCAAGGGGCAGCAAGATTTTTTTTCTTTCCAGATATTAGTGGGGTGCTATTGAAATGAAGGAAATGTTTCCACAGTAGAAAAGGGTCCTGCACAGCAAAGGAGTGGAAAATCTGATATTGCACTCGGCAACGCTGAAAATGCTATTACCCAGAAGAGACAAAAAGTTCTATGCAAAGCCAAAGGAGGCGATGAGATTCGCCAAATCCCTGGAGGCAACCCGGGAGGAGGGGCAATAAGCCTGGGGAGAGAGCTGTTGACTGGAGTGTATGAAGGTCTATATATTAATGTAAATGAATTTTACTGTTCTGTCTAAAGTGGTATTTGGATGTTTGAGAATGTATATAGTTCGAGAGCTCGGGGATGACGTGGGAGGGAAGGAGTAAGATGGGTGTTGTGGGCACACCTCATTTTGGTAAGGGAATTGGTGCCAAACAGAGTGTTAGTGACGCTAGGAGGATGGGTCTAGGGGGTGGGAGGAGGAGGAAGGGTTGAATGGGGGAGATGTATTATATTGTTTGTTGAAGATGGCTTTCTTTTCAATTTTAAAAAAATTTACGTAAGTTCTCTGGGTGGGTGCGGATGTCTGTGCCCAAGGTCTGTGGGAGCAAAAGGGACAGAAGATATGGGCCATAGGAAGAACGGGAAAAAAGGGAGGGTAAAGATAATTAGGAAGACCCTGAGATGATGGATGAGATAATTAAGAAAGTTAATGGGATCAACGGGACAATAAAGAGGAAGAGAGACTTGGCACATCTTTAAAAAAAAAAACCACAGGTGGACATAGTATTTTTACAAGAAACCCACCTCACAAACCAAGAACACACAAAATTGAAGAGAGGGAGGGTGGGTCAAGTGGCATCATCCTCCTTCAGCTCTGGAGTCAGGGGAGTGGCAATCCTGATAGGGAAGAATGTTCCAATGGTGGTCCGGGGTTGGTCACTGACCCCGTGGGTAGATTTGTGATTGTCAAATGTATTTGGAATTCTGGACCCTGATGAATGAATGTACATGCCCCAAATTACAATGAGGAAAAGTTTATACAGGATATAATTTTGCAAGTATCTGGGGGAGGGGGGGGGGGAAACAAGATGCTAATTGGAGGGGATTTCAATTTTTGTCTGGATCCGGCCATGGATATATCAGCAAAGAAGGTCATGAGGGCTCGGGTGGCCAAGTCCTCTCTGGCCTTCATGAGGAAGATGAATCTTCTCGAGATCTGGAGGAGGCCGAATTAGAGAGTGAGGGATTACTCTTTTATTCACGGCCACACACAACTCCTACATTCGGATTGATTTCTTGGCATCAGCTCAACTGGAGAGTTGGATAGTGGAAGCCAAATACAAGGCACGGTTGCTGTTGGACCATTCACCTTTGGTGGTATTGATTTTAATGCCGTATTAGCAGGCTCCAACATATAAATGGCACCTGAACGTGACATTGTTGGGAAAAAACTGAATTTTGTAGCTTTGTGAGAGCTCAGATAGATTTGTTCTGTGAGGCGAACTGCCCCTCTACTGAGGACAATTTCTTGATATGGGACACCTTGAAGGCTTTTTTAAGGGGCCAGATGATTGGGTACATCAGGAATTTTTTTTCAAGTATATGAAAAAGGTTAATGATCTGGAATTGGAGATGGCACAAATGGAGAAGGACTATCAGAGGGTGGGCACGGAAGAGAAGTATAGAAACCTGGTGAATGAGAAGCTCGAGTTCAATATGCTGCAAACATATAGGATGGAAAAGTTGACTCTTAAGAAGTATAGATTTGTGAATAATATGGGGAATTAAGCTGTATATTATTTATATTTTTATTCTAATAAAAAAGTAATTCTCAATTGCATTAAATACGTTCAGTTTTCTAGGCCACGTTAGATTGCCCTCAGTGATCATTTATTTTTATTTTCTCTGAACAGCGGAAAAGTGCAAGAATTACGGTGAATATGAAGATTCGTGGGATCTAATGGGTGGCTATTGCCAGACACTGAAAGGTAAAAATGATGTAATACAGGAAAGTCTGCAGGCACTGCGGTTGAAGTAAAAACAATGCTTGAGAGATTCAACAGGTCAAACAGTGTACTTTATATAGCAAAGATAAAGATACAAAACCAACATTTCGGGCTTGAGCCTTTCATTTAAGGTATGGCCAAAATGTAGGCAGGTGCCCAAACAAAATAGGGGGTGCGGGGGGATGCAGGAGGAGGAGCACAGCCCCACAGGCAGCAGATGATAGGTAAATAAGGGAGGGAGGGCACAACAGCAAACCAGGGAAGGGGTGGTAAGAATGGTGTGGACTGGATCATTTTGAAAGGGGAAAAAAGACTGACACATACTTGACGCTTCTTACAGGATGAGAATCCTGGATGATGGGCTCAGGTTGTATCATTCCTTTGCACATTTTGGGTCTATTGGCCATCATTATTTTGTATTTAATGCAGTGTAAATTCTTCTGTTAATTGTTGATCTTTCTATTAACCTCATCTTGCCTTTGTAATTAGGAATGATAAAAAATGAGAGGATATTCCCTGCCAAGGATAATCGCTGGGTCTCCATGGCTAGCTCCCCTATCATACCGGACGATAAGCTTCTGGAGCGGATATTTAAAGCGCAGCCCCTGTGTTTGCTAACTGTACCTGCTCCAGCGAGACATCATTCATGCACCAGGAACAATAGCAAGCAAGGTAAACTATTTTTATACATCTGAACTGCGGGATCGGCAAATCCTCAATGAACAGGAGTGAACCAGAAATGATAAAAAAAAATAGCAGGAGAGGCCATTCGGCTCACTAAGTCTGTGCCACATTCAAAGTGATCATATGATTTCAGTACCCTATTCCTGCTTTTTCACCATACTCCTTGATCTCAATAGTCTATCCCTTCTAGATATATCTAATGGGCCAGCATCTGTAATAAGAATTTCCACAATTTTACACTCTGAACTCAACTCAGTCCTAAATGGCCTCTCCCTTCTTCTTAGATCATGACCCTCACTGAACTTCCCCGACATTGGAAGCATTCTTCCTACATCTAACCTGTCTAGCCCTGTTAAAAGAGATCCCCTCTCATTCTTCTAACTTCAATGACTATAACCCCATGTTACCTTACCTTTCTTCGCACTCAGTCCTGCCTTTCCAGGAATCAGAATGGTGAACAATGGACCGAGTGGCCTAATTCTGCACTTCTCTCTTATGGACTTGCGTAACTTTTGTGCATCCCTCAAAAGCAAGAATTTCCTTGGATCTACAGTGCATAACTAGCAATTATTTCTTTTTACCAGAGTTTCAATTTAATGAGGAAGATCGCAACTTATTTTTTGACATCTGTGGCATAAAGCGACTTTCCAGCTGTGTCACTGTGGAAGCTCAGACTGTGGATTTAAGACAGAGTCCTCATGTCCAAAACTTTGTCCGTTCTTTAACTCCGTTCATCCAGAGATGGTTTTATCACCACAGTGACTTTAATGGTGTATATAAAGAACTACAGGACAGTAATATTGTCTCATCTCTCAAATCCACGTGCTTCTACCAGGTAGCTATGTTGTTTAAATCCCTTATTTTTATAAGCAAGATTAATGAAGTATTGCAGGTTCAATTATACTTTCAATCCTGCAGTTATCAGACTCCTGAACAAATTGTACACTGGCAATATATGTTGCTATTTCTGTGTTCTAACTAATCTGTCACTAACTCTGCAATCTGTATGGTGTTTTTACTGCGATATTATGTATGGGTTGATTCTGTACTGTTAGCGTTACAGTTAGTGTAACGCTGTTACAGCGCCAGCGATTGGGTCCTGGGTTCAAATCCAACGCTGTCTGTAAGGAGTTTGTACCTTCTCCTGTCTGCGTGGTTTCCTCCCACCATATGAAACGTATCGCAGGTTGTAGGTCAATTGGGTATAATTGGGAGGGATGGGCTTGTGGGCCAAAATGGCCTGTTACCGTGCTGTATGTCTAAAAAAAATTTTAATTGTGACAGAGTATATAGATATGTTTTTGGGAGATAAATTGGGAAAGGTTTGTTAGAGTAGGTTACATATAAAAATCTTATTTGAAATACTGGAGCTCTGCCCCATATCGGCTCCACAGCTTTTGCAAGAGCTTTGAAGTGTGCTCAAGAGACTTCACTAATGGATTGTTGTTTACAAAAGGCAACAAATGAAAGGTCTTGTTGGAGCCACAGATTGTCTGGAAGAGAACTTGTTGTTCTAAGAGAGTCGTGTGGTTTTGCAAGCAGAGAGCCAAACAGGTTTTCTCTCAGAGAGAGAGAGAGATCACTTCTACAGTGTTACAGCCAGCAAAAGTACCTGGGACTGGAACAAGACAAGGTGAAAAGCTTGTGGAGAGCCCCATTTTGGAAGATGGCCTGGTCAAAGCCCTTGTGGTTCATGCAAGAGAGGACTGGTTGTCTAATGTTCACTTGGAATTCGAGAAACAAAAAGGAACTCTGTGGTGACCTGAAAGAAAGCGGTTATCATCTGGAGAACCCTGAAGGGGCAAGTTTTGTCAGTAAGACACTGGAGTGGCTGATGGAAGTACTTCAGTTGTGGATGTCCTGGAACAACAAATCTCTCTCTGAAATCCGACAAGAACCTTCTTGAGCAATAACCATTTACCTTTCAAGCACCAAAGCCTGGTGAACTTTATAAATGTTAAATTCTGTGCCTGCAACCAGTGAATTTGGAGGAATGAGAAGTGAGATTGGATTGTGAACCAAAGAACTTTTCTGAACTTACACACACGTTACTTACACGTGCACTTAGAATTAGAAGGGGTTTATGTTAGGTTAAGTAAGTCAATAGTGATAAGTTAAAGTTTGATTCTATTTTCATCTTTAAAGATAATTAAAAGCAACTTTTGTTTAAGTAACCATTTGTCTTGGTGAATATCTATTGCTGCTGGGTTTTGGGGTCCTCTGGGCTCGTAACAAAATGTAAGACAAACTTTATCATTGTAACTCAGTAAAATAAACTTAACCTTGAATAGTTGCACCCTGAGGAATTCAGCCATCCCTCACTATTTTCCTTGTATGAAGTTAGGGATATTCCTTTTCGTCAAAATATCAGCGATTTTGCACAGATATTCCAGCTCTAGAAATATTGCCTAGTTTTTGAATGGTTCCATAGAATTTAGAGACCCCCGGTGTTCTTTTCCTTCCGCTCCATGCAGGTTCTTTCGCATCCCTTTCCAAACCTCCAGCCCCTGTCACCTAGTTTCTTTCTCCTCCTCCACCTGGCAGTCATCCTCACGCACCACTTACTGTGTACCCCACAGGGAACCGTTCCTCCTTGTCTCGTTTCACATTACTCCTTTCCACATTCTATCACCTGCAGCCCTTTGTCTCTACATCTCACCTCCCAGCTTCTGTCACCATCTCCACCCCTCCTCAAAATTGATTCCATCTGCTCATCAAACCCTTCTCACCTGGACCCCACCTATATTTTGCCACCTCCTCCCTTACCCCTCTTTTTCACACTGGCCATTTGCTCTCAGTCATGATGAGGTTCGCCACCCAGAACATTGACCATCTATTTCCCACTACAGATGCTGCTCCACTCTTCCAGCAGATGGTGTTTCAGTTCTCAAAGTCGTAGTTTATGTTTTTATGACAAACTGTTGGAGGAACTAAACAGGTCAGACAATAGCCATGGGTGGAAATAGATAGTCAACATTTCAGGTTAAGATCCCCCTTTGAGACTAAGAAAAGAGAAGGAAGATGGCTAGTATTAGAGATGGGAAGAGCCAGTAGGTGATAGGAGGGAAGGATCACAGACGGATGGAGCCAAGTAGGGGAGCGACAGGTGAACAGACAAGAGAGGGATAAACAGGAGATTAAAATTGCAGAAGATCAATTGTCCACTAGCATACAAACCTTCTGCCTCTCACAGCCACCTGATGACATTTCTTCTACCTGTCTCTTGTAAAGGCACTGTCCTTTTCTCATGCAGCATCTACAATAGCAGCTGAGAAGGCATTCACATGGATGGCATCCAACAGCACACTAGATAGGAGATGCCAAAGACTGCAGATGCTAGAATCTGGAACGAAGAGCAAACTACTGCTGGAAGAACTGCTTGGGGTGGGGGGGGGGGGGGGTGGTAGGCAGCATCTGTAGAGGCAGAGAGATGGTCAGTATTTTGTGTTGAGGTCCTGCATCAGCAGAAGGGATTGACTGATGGACAAGCAGCAGGAGTGGAATCTCGGGGAGAGGGCAGCAGGAGTGGGATCTCGGGGAGGGGACAGCAGGAGTGGGATCTCAGGGAGGGGGCAGCAGGAGTGGGATCTCGGGGAGGGGGCAGCAGGAGTGGGATCTCGGGGAGGGGGCAGCAGGAGTGGGATCTTGGGGAGGGGGCAGCCGGAGTGGGATCTTGGGGAGGGGGCAGCCGATCCATGTGTCTGCTGCTGTCATGAAGAGCTGCATTTGCATCGCCAACGAAGGTACTTTCTCCCCAAAATCTGGCATAGTCACAACAGGAGTGGAGACTTCAGTTGTCAGACAATACTTCATACTTGAGTGGAGTTACAAGGTGGCCTCTCATTTAGTTTCAAGCTCTGTTTAAAGTTGGTGCTGGACACATCCATAGGCCTTGGCATTGCACGTGGATACTCTGTCAGATCAGCCCATCAACCATCTTGAGCAGTATTTTCTCCACTGAAATCCTGATCTCAGAGCATGACAGCTGAATATGTGCATCTTTGGCTTCATCCTACAAAGCCATCAGTTTCCACTCTTGGTGTCAGGCTACTGGAACCCCTGATTCTTAGTTCAGATTTATTTGAAACTGACTCCTAAATAGCATGGATGTCTGGAGACTGGGAGAGTTAAACTGATTGATACATCTTTATCAGTCGTCTTGATATTCTTTCACCAGCCAATTGAAGAGTTTGGATGACTAAAAGCCACAAGATTGTGATGCTATCAGTGGGTGCCCACATGAGCTGATTTTCAAGTAGAGTCTCTGTCTAATAGTATTGGCCATAGGTAGGGGGGGGGGGGGCTTGATGACCATGCTTGTTCCTAATGACAGTGTAGTTGTGCAGAGGTGGTTTGTGATTGATCTTTTTCTGGTTTCTTCAGGTTGGTAAACTATACCTCCATTATCATCTGACATTACCTGATGCTGGCCACATGTTTGAGAAAGAGGATGTTGTTTGTCACTTGGACAAAAAGACTTTCTATGTTCAGAAAAATTACATCACCTCATATATTGACATCTGCAGGTAAACACTAACAACCATCCCTACTTAAAATAACAGCAATTAGAATATTTCAGATGCAAAAGCAATTGGGCCATTTGAGAATTTGAATAATATTTTTCTTATATTTCTTGTAAAGTGTGGTTTAAAAGAAACCAAGGTGGGCATTTTTGTAGTTCCAATCTGATGGGCCATCACAAGATGCTTCCCGCGGTTAAACTCACTTCAATCTGGGGATCGCAACAGCTAAAGTGCACAGCAGGCATGTGCATTCCCAACTAGTTTTTCTGTTTTTACTGGCGTTGATTGAAGAGATAAAAGATGGTCAGCGCATCAGAGTTAACCTCCCTGCTCTGCTATGGAATCTTTTGCATCAACCTCAGAACCTTAGTTCAACAGTCATCTCAGAAATTGTGACCCTCCCTTATCCTCAGGAGGGAGGGTAACACTCTGAGTTGGCAAGTGCCATCCATCATGAGTGGAGTTGGAGTTTTGAATGAAAGTGTGATGGATGAGACAGGTGGGGTGTGGTGAAGTGACCCCAGTTGACTACAGAGATGAGGATAAAATGTTTTGGTGTTGTTACTGGAAAATTAATGAATTTTTAAAAACTTGCTGTTAGACATGAAACATTACTCATTTCTTTAGTGTAATGTTTGTTCCTTTATCTTCCCAGGGAGCTTGTAAAATTGTTTAGTCATGGCAATAAACAATTTGAAAAGGAACTTGAACGCTTCGTACAGAGCCTTGTCTCTTGTCTTGAGGTAATATTTCTATGTTCAGGTGATGATTAAAATAACCTCAAGATTTACAATGAAAATTAAAACTTGTGCAACATTTTGTTGCAAAGTTCTAAAATTTGTCATCTTGATTTCTAACTTTAAAGTAGTGATTTTCAACCTTTTTCTTTCTACTCCCATACCACTTTAAGCAATCACTTTATCACAGACCACCTATGGCACAGGGAATAATTAAAGTGGTACGTGAGTGGAAAGAAAAAGGTTGAAAACCACTGATTTTTCAATTGGCACCCTTGATAGCTAACCATTTATTTTAAGTATCTCTTTCCACTTATCGTATGTGGCATTGTATATGACGATCCAAAAGTTTAAAAATTTCACCTTAAAGGGTCGTCCTATACGAGGGGGTCTAAAATTCTTACCTTGATGACCAAGTCTCAACACTACTGCCATCTTCCTGCTGGCTCCGACACAATCTCGCGCATGCCCTATTAGCTATTTGTGAAGTCTCAGCACTCCTCTGCAGGGTCCATCCGCCCGGTGCTGTTTAAACAGCCTGTTACAGGAACTGGCAGTGGTATATTTTAAAATATCTAAATAAAATTTAAACCTTTTAATGATAATTTTGTGATTTGCTTTTAACAGCATCCACTGGTCAGTGGTAAGTGACAATATTTGGGGGAGGGGGTCGTCTTATTCAAAGGGTAACATTTTAGGTGGAAATTCTGGGGTCGCCCTATACAATGGAATATACGGTAAAGAAATTCTTGAATAGTGGATAACAGTTACCGTTGTGCAAATGATCACTGGTTTCACTAATCAGAGGAACACTTTGCTGCAAACATGTTTAATAAAAACAAAATATGGCAAAGCATTCAACAGGTCAGGGTGTCAGTAGAGAGACAAACTTGGTTAACGTTTCAGGTCAGAAGTAAAACATGAAAGTCTGCAGATGCCGTGGTTAAAGTTAAAATATAAAGCTGGAGAAACTGAGCAGGTCAAGCAGTGCATTTTATGTAGCAAAGGTAAAGATACATAACCAACGTTTCGGGCTTGAGCCCTTCATCAAGGTACGAGCAAAATGTAGGCAGGCACCTAAACCATTGCTCATACACTTTGTTCATACCTTGATGAAGGACTCAAGCCCGAAACATTGGTTATCGTATATTCTGTTGTATAGGACGACACGAATTTTTACCTATAATGTTGATTTTAAGTGTTACCTTTTGTAGAAGATGGTCCCCCAAAACTGGCACTTGCTGCTGAGCAGTAGATGCTGTTAAGTGCGAAATAACAATTTTTCAACAATCATTTAAACGTTTAAATTTTATTTGATATTTTGAAATAAACCGCAGTCGGACTGGGAAGATGGATCCCGCGGAGGAGCGCTGAGACTCAACAAATAACTAACAGAGCATGTGTGAGATTGCGTCAGAGCCCAGCAGGAAGATGGTGGCGCTGTTGAGACTTTGTCATCAGGGAAATAATTTTAGACCCTTTGTAGAGGACAACCTGGTTTTAGGGTGAAATTTTTTAAGTTTCAGTTCGCCCTGTAAAATGGGATATATACAGTATGTACCTTTATCTTTCACTGACAAAAGGCAAAGGAGGAAAAACCCAACACCCAACCCCAACCAACCAATTTTCCCCTGCAGCCGCTGCAACCGTGTCTGCCTGTCCCGCATCGGACTTGTCAGCCACAAACGAGCCTGCAGCTGACGTGGACTTTTACCCCCTCCATAAATCTTCGTCCGCGAAGCCAAGCCAAAGAAAGAAGATAAAGTACACTGTTTAATATTTCAGGTCAATGCGTTTTTGTGATGTGTATTCAATACCAATGACTTTGTTCTCGACACATGTCAGAGTTTCATTGAGTTGTGTAGGTTGATGAAGGGCTCAAGCCGAAAGTGTTGGTTATTGTATATGCCGTTGTATAGGACAACTCTGTTTAAGATGCCCCAGAATTTCCACCTGTAATGCTGGTTTTGAGTGAGTGGCTGTGTGTTGTACCTGGTCACCCTGAGCTAATGTGAACATTTCAGAAGGCCACAAGATTCTTCTGTAGATCAGACTACGGTCTTTGTGCCAGAATTTCTTGGGTGCTTTGGATGCATCACAGCATCTCAAGGACCCAGTTGATGTTTGAATGTTGTCCACCTGTATTTAACTTTGAACCTCTTTCAATCCCAGGATACAAATACACTGAAAAGGTTTTTAAAGAAAGAGGATGTTGGTGAATTGCCAGAAGATGAAGAGAAGTGGGAAGTGCCCTTGGCTGCAGAGATGAAGCTTCAGCCACAATTTATAGGTAAAGTGGATGTGATCCTTGCTGATAATCCATCTATCTTCAGTGAAGGTTGTTTCTATCTGTTACATTGCAGGAGATAAGGACATTTTTGTCTTTTTCTATTCCTTTTAATAATATTCTCTGTAACTGCTTTCTTGTATTTTTGTTATTGTCGCCCTTTTCTTGGGATGACAATAGGAAATACCACCAAAGATTTAAGGTGAGTGGAAAGTACTGGGTGCCTGGAATGTTTTGCCTGGTGTGATGGTGAAGGCTGGTACAATCGGGACATTTTCTTAGACAGGCACATGGGTGTGAGGGAGGGAAAGGGATAGATTGTTGTAGGTTTACATAGGTTGGCACAACATCATGGGCTGAAGGGCCTGTACTCTGCAGTATTGTTCTATGTTCTAAAGTGAATTTGCGCTCGTCTAGTAATGTTTTGTTGAAATAACAGAAGGAGTCGCCACTCCATCTTGTACAATTTAGAAGTGAAAACTGCAAGTAATTTTCTTCATGATTTTTGTTTTCAGAAGCCACTATTCCAATGCAAAGCCAAAGTATGATCAGTACAGAAGTCCAGAAGAACAAAGATGACAGCGTTGATGAAGAAAAGACTTTGGCAAGCTGGCCTCCCAAATCATCCCTTTATGGTTTTCCTGGTGCAAAACCCAGTAAGGAAGATTTCTTTTTTTCTTTGGCTTGGCTTCGTGGACGAAGATTTATGGAGGGGGTAAAATGTCCACATCAGCTGCAGGCTCGTTTGTGGCTGACAAGTCCGATGCGGGACAGGCAGACGCGGTTGCAGGGGAAAATTGGTTGGTTGGGGTTGGGTGTTGGCTTTTTCCTCCTTTGTCTTTTGTCAGTGAGGTGGGCTCTGCGGTCTTCTTCAAAGGAGGTTGCTGCCCGCCGAACTGTGAGGCGCCAAGATGCACGGTTTGAGGCGATATCAGCCCACTGGCGGTGGTCAATGTGGCAGGCTCCAAGAGATTTCTTTAGGCAGTCCTTGTACCTCTTCTTTGGTGCACCTCTGTCACGGTGGCCAGTGGAGAGCTTGCCATATAACACGATCTTGGGAAGGCGATGGTCCTCCATTCTGGAGACATGACCTACCCAGCGCAGTTGGATCTTCAGCAGCGTGGACTCGATGCTGTCGGCCTCTGCCATCTCGAGTACTTCGATGTTAGGGATGAAGTCGCTTCGCTCCAATGAATGTTGAGGATGGAGTGGAGACAACGCTGGTGGAAGCGTTCTAGGTGATGCCGGTAGAGGACCCATGATTCGGAGCCGAACAGGAGTGTGGGTATGACAACGGCTCTGTATATGCTTATCTTTGTGAGGTTTTTCAGTTGGTTGTTTTTCCAGACTCTTGTGTAGTCTTCCAAAGGCGCTATTTGCCTTGGCGAGTCTGTTGTCTATCTCGTTGTCGATCCTTGCATCTGATGAAATGGTGCAGCCGAGATAGGTAAACTGGTTGACCGTTTTGAGTTTTGTGTGCCCGATGGGGATGTGGGGGGGCTGGCTGATGGAGGACCTCAGTTTTCTTCAGGCTGACTTCCAGGCCAAACATTTTGGAAGTTTTCGCAAAACAGGACGTCAAGCGCTGAAGAGCTGGCTCTGAATGGGCAACTAAAGCGGCATCGTCTGCAAAGAGTAGTTCACGGACAAGTTGTTCTTGTGTCTTGGTGTGAGCTTGCAGGCACCTCAGATTGAAGAGACTGCCATCCGTGTGGTACCGGATGTAAACAGCGTCTTCGTTGTTGAGGTCTTTCATGGCTTGGTTCAGCATCATGCTGAAGAAGATTGAAAAGAGGGTTGGTGCGAGAACACAGCCTTGCTTCACGCCATTGTTAATGGAGAAGGGTTCAGAGAGCTCATTGCTGTATCTGACCTGACCTTGTTGGTTTTCGTGCAGTTGGATAACCATGTTGAGGAACTTTGGGGGGCATCCGATGCACTCTAGTATTTGCCAAAGCCCTTTCCTGTTCACGGTGTCGAAGGCTTTGGTGAGGTCAACAAAGGTGATGTAGAGTCCTTTGTTTTGTTCTCTGCACTTTTCTTGGAGCTGTCTGAGGGCAAAGACCATGTCAGTAGTTCCTCTGTTTGCGCGAAAGCCACACTGAGATTCTGGGAGAACATTCTCGGCGACACTAGGTATTATTCTATTTAGGAGAATCCTAGCGAAGATTTTGCCTGCAATGGAGAGCAGCGTGATTCCCCTGTAGTTTGAGCAGTCTGATTTCTCGCCTTTGTTTTTGTACAGGGTGATGATGATGGCATCACGAAGGTCCTGAGGCAGTTTTCCTTGGTCCCAACAAAGCTTGAAAAACTCATGCAGTTTGACATGCAGAGTTTTGCCGCCAGCCTTCCAGATTCTGGGGGGATTCCATCCATACCTGCTGCTTTGCCACTTTTCGGTTGTTCAATTGCCTTATATGTCTCTTCCCGGGTGAGGACCTCATCCAGCTCTAGCCTTAGGGGCTGTTGAGGGAGCTGGAGCAGGGCGGAATCTTGGACTGAGCGGTTGGCACTGAAAAGAGATTGGAAGTGTTCTGACCATCGGTTGAGGATGGAGATCTTGTCTCTGAGGAGGACTTTGCCGTCTGAGCTGCGCAGCGGGCTTTGGACTTGGGGTGAGGGGCCGTACACAGCCTTTAGAGCCTCGTAAAAACCCCTGAAGTCGCCAATGTCCGCGCTGAGCTGGGTTCGCTTGGCGAGGCTAGTCCACCACTCATTTTGGATCTCCCGGAGTTTGCGCTGAAGATGGCTGCATGCGCGACGGAAGGCTTGTTTCTTCTCTGGCCAGGACGGCTTTGTAAGGTGAGCCTGGTGGGCAGCTCGCTTCTTTGCCAGCAGCTCCTGGATTTCCTGGCTGTTTTCGTCGAACCAGTCCTTGTTTTTCCTGGAGGAGAAGCCCAGTACCTCTTCAGTGGATTGCAGTATGGTAGTCTTCAGCTGATCCCAGAGGGTTTCAGGGGACGAGTCCGTGAGGTGGATTGCATCCTCGAGCTTTGCTTTGAGGTTTGCCTGGAAGTTTCCTCTCACTTCGTCTGACTGCAGGTTTCCAACATTGAACCTCTTTCTGGGGGCTTTACTGTTCCTGGGCTTTGGCTTGAAGTGAAGGTTGAGCTTGCAACGAACCAGCCGGTGGTCAGTGTGGCATTCCGCGCTGGGCATGACCCTGGTGTGGAGCACATCTCGTTTGTCTCTTTCTCGCACCAGGACATAGTCCAGGAGATGCCAGTGTTTCGATCGGGGATGCATCCAGGTCGTCTTCAGGCTGTCCCTCTGCTGAAAAAGCGTGTTTGTAATGACAAGCCACTGTTCTGCGCAGAGCTCCAACAGGAGGCGCCCATTGTCGTTGCACTTGCCGACACCATGCTTGCCCAGGATTCCTGGCTAGGTTTCTGAGTCTTTGCCAACGCGAACGTTGAAGTCGCCAAGGATGACAACCTTGTCGGCTGTAGGGGTGCGTTGAATGAGGTTGCGCAGGTCAGTGTAGAACTTGTCCTTTTCTGCTGGTTCCGCCTGGAGGGTTGGAGCATAGACACTGATGAGGGTGATGCGACGCTTGTTTTGAAGGGGGAGTCGCATGGACATGATCCGGTCCGAGTGGCCTGTCGGGAGGTTTTCGAGTTTGGAGGCAATGGAGTTCTTGACCATGAAGCCTACACCAGATAGGCGTCGTTCATCCATAGGCTTGCCAGACCAGTAGAGTGTGTAGCCCGCGCCGCGTTCTTGGAGGCTGCCTACATCTGCAAGGCGGACTTCACTGAGAGCGGCTATGTCGATGTCAAGTCTGAGGAGTTCATGTGCAATGAGGGCAGACCGACGTTCAGGTCGGTCAGCCTTGTCTAGCATGGTTCTGATGTTCCAGCATGCTAGCTTGAGTTTGTGAGCATCTTTTGAGGGGGAGGACGTGGAGGGGGAGGACATGGACCTGTCCTCGGGCCTGCGCAAAGGAGCTTTTAGGTGGAGTGCAGTGCGCGCAGTACTGGCCCCACCCTTTACACCCATGGTTCGTGTGCCGTGGCCAAGCAGTTAAAAGGGGAAAGTGGTGTTACAGCCAGTATTCAGCTTCTTAATGAGTTATGGGCTATTGGTGAGATTAGAAATTTCATGATTTATCTTGGCTCTGCAGGTAAAAAAAATTTTAAAACATGCAGAAGAGATAAAAATGAGGTCTGTTCTTGAAAGTAGCTTTTCAGAAGGGATTTGGATATGTAGTGGCAGAAAGTGTAAACAGAGGGTAGTGAGGAAGGAGAAAAGGTTGGGACTGATTATACAGGTCTTCAGACATATGGGCCTTTACCTCCCTCCTGTGCAGTAGTTAAAAACAACAAATACATTAGAAATGTAGAAAAATATTTGAAATTAACTATAGATAGCCCCCGACAAGATATTTTTTCTTTTTAAAATATTTTTATTAATCTGACATAAAACAAAATTGACAATTACATAATAATTCATTTGTAAACAAGTAAGAACATATGAAAAACAAAGTCAATGGAAAAAAAGTAGAGAGACCTACAACAATAATTGTTTGTAGTACCTCAAAAACATTTCATTGAATTGATCCATGAACCATGTTAAACCCTTTTATTAGACCTTTTCACACCACATTGTAAAATGGAGATTTCCTGGGAACCCTCCCATAAATCTGCGGTGTGAAAAGGTTGTCCCAGAAACTTTAAATGGATCCACAGCCTTTCCTCGTAGGTAGGGCCACAGCTCCAGGAAATTTTCCCAGACCACCCTCTCCTTGCAGTGTGAAGAACCAAATGGCCAAGCAGGGAAGCCTCGTGATGTTAGCACTTGCATGCTGCATCGTATAGGTGTTTAAAATAAAAGATATTTACCACCAGGGAATAGCAGGCCGCCTCAGTCCATCGCGAGGGCAGCACAATGTGGGATGAATGGCCGTCCTCGTTAACCATAATCTCTCACTGAGCTGGGTTTCCCAGAGCAGTTCCAGCTGCGTGAGGGATTATGGGAAACAAAGTCAGCCATTCATCCTGCATTGTGCCACCATCGTGATATGCCAAAGTGGCCCCAAAGCACGGGAGGTGGATAGATGGGCAACCGACCAACGAATGTCCGGGGGGGGGGGGGGCAGTAGAGGGAGGGACTGGGCGGGCAAGTGACCGACTGACCTACATATGGCTGGGAGGGAGGGAGTGGGTGGGCTAGAGATGGACAAGAGGTATGGGGGAGTGGGCAGGCAATCGCCAGATGGGGATAACTTACTCTGGCTCCTGTGAGTGTATAACGCATCACGGGTTGGGGTCAGGACTCCCCCTAAATTGCTGAGGAGGGCAAATTCCCAGGAATTTGGTGCGCAGTATGAAAGGCCCAGGAGGTCCTGAATTCCTGTGAATTTCTCCGGGGCAAAGTAGGGTCACCGCTCAGCTGTGGTGTGAAGATGCCTATTGAAATAACTTGTATAAAATAAAGGAAAATAAAATCCTAAAAAAATAAAACTAATCTAACCCCTCCCTCTAATCAAGGTTACCTTTTGAATTAATAAAAGTTTCAATTTATGAAATTGTGGGGCCCATTCTTAGAATTTTTTAATAAATGGAAGAATTAACAGTTATTGTACGTTCCAGTTGTTTATTGCCTGTTCCACATTGTTGATTGTTCTTTTATTAATTCAAAAGGTAACCTTGACAAGATATTTCAAAATTATGATGGTCAGAATCCTCCCACGCATACTAATTTCCCTCTCCCGGCTGTGTCCACATTGAGCTTTAACCTTTTCTGGTCATACGTGCAACCTCTCTCCCTTCTGACACTTCTTGTGAGTCTGCATGTACACTGTACCCCCTTCACTCTGGATCACCCCAGCACCGGGTATGCATTCTCTACTGGCACCCAGTGAGCCAAGGGGGTGGCTCAACTCAGCCTTGTCGGGGACCCCTGTTGCTGGTTTTGCCCACCTCCTTGTGATGAAGGAAAGCTTTCCTCACCTTTCCGGCATCACCCGGCTTCTGCGGTGGGACATCAGCAGTCGCTGCACCTGCAAGAGCACGATCCTGCAACCCCAGTGGGAAAACCTTGGCTCCTCAGAGCCCCGACAGACTGCACTTGCTGCATTAATCAGTCCCCCTGTGTTCTGGCGCTCCAGCTCCCTGGCACATAGAGCCACTCCCCTGGGCTGCAGCAGGTGACCTGTCGGTTCTCACCGTCCAGGGCCACATGCTGATTCAACTGGGACATTTCGGCAACTTCTGCCTCAGTTTTGATCCCTTGATGCTCAGTGCTTGTCGGTCTGGAGCCAGCTGCTGGCTCCCAGTGCTGTTTTTAAAGGGGTGCGAGTGGCTGGGAAGCAGCTGCAAAGCCTGGTGAGGAGGAGGCAGTGGGGAACGGGCTGGGTGTATACGGGAGCAGACTGGGTCAGCGGCTGTGGGAGCTGATCTGTGCCTATCCCTTGACCTTGCAGCATGGCTCCAACCATTGCCCAACACCCGAGGTTCTCTGCACAGTTCGCCCACCTGCTCTGTTGGTCTCCAGTCCACTCCACTCAGTTGTTCCCACCCTCACCCAGACCCCACGTCCCAGGGAGATTTCCTTGTGTAAATGTGAAGACAAATCTCTGATGAAGGTAACACACTCGGACAGTTACAGTGCCCAAATAGGCTGCAGCCCAGAGAATGGCTCCGTGTGCCGGGGAACTGGGAAAGAGCACCAGTACACGGGGGGCTGATCGCTGGTACATTGTAAGTTGGGATCTATCTATATCTGCACTGAAATGAAGATCTACTAAACAAAATATTCTGTATCTTCCTGTTTGCATTTCACCCCATGGTACATCGCATTGAGAGCAAAGATGATAGATCGAGCATACAACGAAAAAGTGGAGAGACTCAGTAGGTTAGGGAGAGAAATAAGTGTTTTGGCTTGGGACCCTTTGAGACGAAGGTGGGAAGGAGGATAGGAAGCCACAGATGTGGTTGTAAGCTCAATCCCTCCCTTGTAATGGTTCCTTCAGTAGCATGTTCATGGTGCTAAAGTAAAGCAAAGATGTGGAGGGTGTACTGTTACCTTGGGGTGTGGTTGCATGGCGTGGGGTAGTTGTAACATTGCTGATAACTTTGTTTTCCTTCAGATAAAGCAGCAGACAGTGTCATGAAAATTTGGCCACCCCCTGCACCCACTTCAGACTCTGTTGACAAGGAGCTTTCTGGTAGCCACCATCCCCCTCCTGCTCCTGCACAGACTGGTGAGTCTTACCTTACAGTCATGCATGAGAGAGAGAGCCTTGCTGCATCTTCTACAAGCATGCTGGAAACTGATTTCTCTTGGTTGTTTGGGATCTAAACAAACTGCTTGGGACTTTTTAGCATTTGTACCTGTGAAAAGGTACACTTTTTGGTTCTCTCACTTGTCCTCCTTGGCCTCTTGCACTTCCCAGCCTGGCATTACCTCTTCAAAAATCCACTGCCCTTAAACAAACATCACTGAGCACCATCTTCTTTGTGGTCTCCTCTACCTTTGTCCTGCACTTTTACCGCTCCCTACTGTTGCTGAGGCCTAGAGCATTGGAATTTCCTCCCAAACCCCTTACTAGCTCTCTGTCCCTCTCTCTCTTACTCCTTAACACTTTGGCCATATTTCTGTCAAAATGTTGCCTTAATACATTTCCTTTTTAAATGATTAATAAAATCAAAGCTAGCACTGTACATAAACTGCAGAAATCAAGTTGTCAGGGCACATTGATGCAATTATGACTGTTCTCTCTATAATATGGTTAACCACTCAGCTCACTCTAGATGCTCAAGGTGATGTCAAAATACATTCTTGTTAGAAGTGCTTTCTGAAAAGAAAGTTTGAGCTGTGGAAGAATTGGGAGCTAAGGGGAACAGACAGACAGTCTAGTTGTGATCTGATGGAGTAATATGGCCTCCCCACTCCAGTTTGTTTTATTTTTCAGAACTTTTTTTTAAAAAGACTTGCATTTCTACAGCACGTTTTAGAATCTCAGGACATTCCAAAAAAAGGGGTGGCCAAACTATGGACCCGCGGCAAATTATGGCCCGTTGCCCATTTTTCAGTTGCCTGTGAGAGCAATAAATTGCATTGTATATACATTGCACTTCTCCGCTTCACCTCTCGATGCCGCTGCTGTGTTTTATTGTATTCATTTCAATTAAAGAGCAGCAGATATAGAAATGCCCACTGTTAGATGGGAGCACCAATAAACTACTGTAATGTCAACACTGCTAAACAGTTTACTTTGATAGAAAAGGCTTAATATTGTTTGGCCCATGACTCCTTGTATTTTTCTATACGTGACCCATGACCAAACATTTTTGGCTACTCCTGTTACAAAGCATTACATGGACAGGAATGTTGATGTGTGTCTGTTATCTTAATATATGAAAGACAAGCCAATTATTCATCCTCAGTTTATTATTGTGGTATCATATGGTGCAGAAAATTAAAACCTGTATGTTATTGTGTTGAGCAATTTCAGTATCTCATGACAAAGTGTGAAGTGTGTCTGCTTTGTTCCTGTCCATGCTTCTGGTCAGTAAATTGTTTCTCTTTTATCCAGGTGGCCAGAGCAACTTTCTGCCTACCTCTGGCCCGAAGCCCACTGCAGATCCAGGCCAGTCTCTGGAACACCAAAAGGGGCAAAACTTCCCTTCATCCAAGGGTAATTAATCGGCAAAATCTGCTGTCCTAATGCTTCAACCCGAGTTAAATGATTGCTTTCATTAAGGCATGAAAGTTCTTCGATTTTTATTTAAAAAAAATCAACCCCACAGATACTAGAAATCAGAAAATTAAATGAAAATACTGGAAACAGTTGGTCAGGCAACAACTGGGGAAGGAAAAGAGTTAATGTTTTTGGTCATCATCAGAGCTGGAAAGTTTCAAAATTCCTTTACTGTCATGTAATAAAGACAGTGCAATTTTACACAGAATTTATTTTGGTCTGTCATTGGTAGAACCTGCTTGAGCGCCTCTTACAGTCAGAGAAAGAGAAGCAAAAGTGAATCCCGCCACCCCCCCCTCCCCCCATGCCTACCGAGTCACCTAGAGTCTGGATTTGCCTTCAGCGCTCCCACAGCCACACAGAGTCTAGACCAAACCATCAGCAGCCCAAGCTCCAGATCCAAACCCTGAGACGATCAGCATCCTCTTGCATGTCGGTTCCAATACCTGGTACCCCTTTAGCCAGTCTCCAGCAGCCCGGAGCCTGCACGATTTCCTCACCTCGAGTCACCAACAGCCCACCAGCTGTGTGTTCCACGGCTGCCGTGGTCACCGCACTGTCCCGTCAGTTGTCTCCTTCTCAAACTGCAGAATGGTCTCCCCATTTTCTAGTACCCTGTAGCAGTCCTTTGCTGCCCCGTAATCTGCCACCCCTCATTAAGTAAAAGTCTAATTTGCTGATCGTGGTCATGGCCATCTTGGGGCCAGACCTCGCGGATGCAGGATTTTCAAATAAAGCCAAGTGCCTTTTTTCATTTCCTCTGTCTTCACTCCCTCTATATCCATTGACAGATATCTCTCAGTTAGCAAGATTTCATCTGCCTCTTGGCAGCTATGTCCCATTAAGTGCAGACAGCCTCTTGATCTCACCCCATCCTTTCTGCTCCCCTTATGTAACCCTTAAATTGTAGTTGATTTCTGACTTGGTTCTAATGATGGTCATCGACCTGAAACATCATCATGTTTTTCTCTGTGCATGCAGATGATGCCTAACCTGCCAAGTATTTCCAGCAATTTTTTTTTGTTCGGGGGCCTATCTACATTTTGCTCATACCTTGATGAAGAGCTCATGTCCAAAATGTTGGTTATGTACCTTTGCTACATAAAGTTTGCTGTTTGACCTGCTGAGTTTCTCCAGCATTTTATTTTTACTTCAACCACAGTGTCTACAGACTTTCATGTTTTACTATTTCTTGCATTTTCTTGCTTTGTTTGCATTTCTGTAGCACCATTTACAACATCAAGGTGCCCCAGGGTGTATGAACTAAACTACTGTACAATAGGAAATTTAGCAAAAATAAAATGAACCTTTCACGGACCTAGAAGCAGCAACATAGCAGTGATTGCCCACCTGTTAGAAAATACATTGTTTCATCAGCTGGAGACACGAGAGGCTTGATAGAGCACAGACCCAAAACGTTAGTTACCCTGTACTTCCTTTAGATGCTGCATGACCTGCTGAGCTTCTCCAGCACTTTTGTGTTTTGCAAAGTCTCGATACAGGGGTCAGAGCCAAAATGTCACCCATTCTTTTTCACCCATTGATGCTGCTCAACCCACTGAGTTCCTCCAGCCGATTGTTTTTTGCTCTAATATTTCATCAAGGCTGCATTCGAACACTGCAACACCTCTGTAGTACTGCAGTAAGTATTGCCAAGATTCTCCACCACCATCTCGAAGTCACCCAATTCCCAACAACAAATTAAAAGGGGACGCACTTACAATTCATTTTAACAGAAGAAAAGCTCGCCATCTAAAGCCTTGGTCAACCATAATTTCTCCTTTGAGATTTGAGAATAACATGCAAACAGTGTGAGTTGCTGAAGTGTATTCATAAGTTTTGTTTTCTACAGAACATGTTGATCCACTGGCAACCTCAGAGCAGAAGCAGGATTCTTCTCAGACCAAGCCAATGTGTCCACAACCGACTGAAAACAAAGTGCCAGATTGCCCACCTGCTGCAAACAGCCATTCCAGGTAAGGCACCACAATCCATTCAATGATCAAGTACCGGAAGGTCTGATCTGAGCCATAGACTGTCCAACTAGCAAAAGTCTGATCTTTGTCACGTTGACAAGGTTTCAGATCAGCATGAACATCTGTTCTTTTGATCAGCCATCGGTCATTCTCAATCTTTTTTTTCCCCGTTATGACCCCCTTAGGACTTTCCTCAAAGTGCCTTCCCTGTGAAACAGTCACGTTTTAGTTTCTTCTATACTTCACTCCAACTCAACCAACTACATAAAATTTCTTGCGAGGTGATAAGAAAATGAGACTTTTACTTAAATGTGCTGTGACCCCCGGATTTGGCGGGGGGTGGGGGGGGCAGAGGGCTCTCATTGGGAATGGCTGCTCTAGATTATGGAACCTTCTATTTCAGAAGCAAGATCTTCTGCCATTTGTACTCTCCGCACATTCCTGTCATTCATTTTCAGGTTCTAACTGCCACTGGCAATGCCATCATTAGTTCCCTTGAAAGTGTCAGTGAAAAGTTCCCACTTTTCCTCTTAAACCTGTATAATTTTTCCTGTAGGTATTTATTATTGTCCCATTGAACCTTACTCACCACTTGGAGCTGTGCATTGCAGAGCACAACATGTTGCTTCAAAGACTCTCCCCGTCGTTTAGTTTTAGTCCATTGTCGCAGATCTGAGCATGCTTGCTTAGCACGTCTCCTGGGAAGTCTTCACATGGGTCCTGTCGTGAACTTCTGTTTGTTTCTGTGCCATCTTGCCAAGGTGGGGCCTCCAATCCTGTTCCCAGTCCTCAGTATTGTTTCTTGTAGCTATTCAACTGAATTGAAGATTTCTTTCCCCCATCCCCTTCTGGTGCTATTGTTCACCACCTCCAGCAGAGGGTGATCGACTCTCAATCAGTTCAGGAGCCACGAGAGCCTGCAGATGCTGGAAGCAGTCTACTGGAGCACTCAGTGGGTCGAGTAGCACCAGTGGGGAAGTAAAAATTGGGCAACGTTTTGAGCCAGAGCCCTTCATCAAGTCTTAAGGGACCCAGCCCAAAACACTGTTTCATTTTCTCCCACCTTTGCTTAATGGCTCCAGCAGACTGTATTTTTGTTCAGGGTTCACCACTGCGTGAACCTTGAGCCAGAGGAAGGGAGTTCACTCAAGAGCACTAGCACAGCTCACCACGTCAGAACAGGCCAAGCACCCGTGGCTGTAAGTAGATGGTCAGTTCAGGGTAAGGCTTTGCATATAAGAATTTATTGCTTTTCATTTTTTGTATCTGTTCTGTGATGAAGAAAATGATGCATTAGAATGGTGTGTAGCAGTGTTGGGGAGAGGGGAGCATGCCTCACAATTATTTCATATCTTTGCTGAGCAGCCAGGAATCTTCAATGTCAAGACCAGGAACTAATAGGACCCACTTCACTGGAGCTCCCACTAATACCTTCCGAGCAGCCCTTCCCCTTGATGACCCAGTGTGGAACAAAGAGCAGCCCCACGAGGAGGCACTGGAGGAGCTTGAAATCCACGACATGGTGGAAAGGCCAGCTGTCCTCTTCAACGAGGACAAGCTAGATAACTTGGCCATTGGAAAATGGGGGGAGAGTCTAGTTCATGCCTTCCTGCTGCACTGGAAGGAGAGTGACAGTGAGTTGAAGCCCAGTGCTGTGAGCTGGGTGAATGAGAACGGCGAGAGTGGATTGCCCTATGACTTTAAGGTGATGTTCGGGATGGTGAGCCAGGAAGACACCTTCATCGAAGTTAAATCCACAATCAGAGCCGAGAAGAACTTTGTGCAGCTCTCAGCCCAAGAAATGGAACTGGCACTGAAAGCCAAAGATCATTACCACCTGTACCGTGTGTACAAAGCAGGAGACTCTCAGCATGTTAAGCTGTGTCGAATTAAAAACCTGGCACAGTGCCTGCATGCAAAGCAGCTTGAATTGTTCCTGTGTGTGTAAGATGCACACCGAGTTTAGGTAAGAGTAGATTTTACTGAAATTTTTATTGATTTTATGTATTTTAAGGGAAAAAAAATGTACTGATGAGGATTTTTTTAGTTGAACAAATAGACATTGTTTAATAAATGTGAGAGATCAAGTTAGTATCTTTTAAATTTTAATTTCCAGTAAAAAATGTTTTAAATAGTAGCTGTGGAATCACTTTATGATTTTACATTTTATATTGTGCAAATATGTGTAGTTGTTTATTGATTAAAATAAAATTTATTATTTTTAATTCATTCTGTCTTTGGGTGTTGTTTGTAAAACCACCATTATTGCTGGTCACAAGCTGGCTTTAGAAGATTGCTTCTGAAGTGCCCCTTGTTTACCAATCAAATTTGATTCATCCTAGGCCTGAGTAAGTGTTTGAAGGGAGGGCAAGTGTCTGTTCATAAGCCCTTTGGGGCGGATGGTGCAAATTTCTACCTAGCCAAAGTTAATTAAGATCCTTGAACTACACTAGCTAAATGATTTCTCTAGCAAGGTCACAGGGTAAAAATAGGTAGCACAGTGATGTAGCTTGTCCTAATGCTGCCTCAGCTTTAGGGACCTGAATCATATTCTTGACGTGTCACATGGGTTTGCTTTCACATCGTGAAGCTATGCTGCTATAAACTGCTCCTGGCTTTTCGGTAAATGGTAGAATCTGGTGAGAGACACAAGACAGAACACAGGCAAGGTTAGTCTATGTGGTGGTTTCCTCACTACTGGAACAGCTGGACATATTGCCAGTCAGTGGTCGAAGAACTCACCCTGGAAATGTGTACAACAGAAGTTTTATTCAATTAATATGTTTATTTACATTAGTAACAAGTATTTCAAACAGTTGGCAAAAGGATTTGGCTAAGTATGATCTTCAGGCTGAAGTATCAAAGAGCTTTTCAATCATTTCTTCAACCTGTTCCACTCTGTATTTTATGTATTTTTCAACATTCTTGGTAAAGGGAACATTTGAATACCTGCAAGAATCAAGTACTGTATTTAGCAAGCAGGTCATGTTAAAGTTACAATCATGAAACCAAATATCCCTTTATTTGGACAAAAAAAATCTAGGTATCGTGTTATGCCCCAAACCAGCAACAATAGAGGGCACAATACGAAAGGGTTAAATTTTAACTATATTTATTAATAACTATTAACAATACAATATCTTACCCAAATTAACCCCACTACTATGGCTCTAATAGTAACTCTACAGAGATTATTTATAAAAAAGTGTGTATGTGAACAAAAACCTCTAGACTATTTCAGTCTACCCATTAGTCAAAAACAAAAAGAAAAATTCTCCAAACCCCAGGTCAGTCCAAAACTCAATGTCCAAATTCAGTTCTTCAATCCAGACTTCAAAAGGACTTAGTAAGAATGTTGGAGAGAGAAATGACTGATGTTGCTTGGCAATATATGTACGAATCCTTTACAGGTTTCTTCACCATGGATTTTCTTTGGTTCTTCAAGGTTGGTTTGTTTTACCACCTCATCTATGAAGCCTGCAGCTTCTTCACAATTTCCTTCTTAAGCAGCGGACTCAGTGACCTTTTTGACACTCAAATTCAGTCAGCCGGAACAGTTCTCAGCACAGAGTGGGATTTCTGCGTATCCTTCTGGCTTCTCCACTGAATTCTCTATCTCTCTCTTACTTATTCTTATCTGCCCATCTTGATCTTGGGAAACCAGCACTGAGTGACAGTTCTCAGTGGAAATCCAGAACATAAAAATACTGAAAGCATTTGGGGAGTCATTGCTTTGGGTTAAAGTGTCTTCATTGAAAAGAGAACAGTAGATAGAAGGAAGGGCTGCCTGTAACAGAAGTTGGTTCTCAACCTTTTGTTCCCCCTCTCACATACCACCTATGGCATCCTAAGGTGGATGTGAGTGGGGGGGGGAGAAGGGTTGAGAACCATTGCATTAGAGGAAGGATGTAGAGGAGATGTTCCAGGATGTTACCTGGATTGGAGAACATCTTATGAAGCAAGTTTGACAGAGCTATGGTTTTTCTCTTTTGAGTGATGGAAGATGAGAGCAACAAAGAGATGTTTAAAATGAGAGGCAAAAATAGTAGGGTGGACAGCCACCTCCTTTTTCCCAGGGCAACAATGGCCAAAACAAGATGACATCCATTTAAGGTGAGTGGAGGAAAGTTTAGGTGAAATTTCAGAGATGAGATCTTTTTTTAAACAGTGGTGGTAGAGGCTGGTACAATGGACATATTTGAAAGACTCAGACAATCAAATGGACACAAGAAAATAAAGCATTAGTTGAGAGGATGGGATTAGGTTTAGAGGTCAGCACAACATTGTGAGCCAACGGGCCTTTCATGTGCTTTAACGTTCAATGTTTATCAAGGGAACCGTTGCTATAAAAGCCAAAATAAAGTGAAACCAAGGTTTAGCCACACATGGGTGGGGAGAGAAAGAGATTTCCTGAAGTGTGAAATTTGATAAAGGTCCAAGGGCTGCAGTGTTCACAGGTGGCCTCCTATAATACTCCAGTAATGCCCAAAGATCGAGCTCAGTGACAGGCTTTTTACCGCGGTTTGTGGTGTTTTGAGTCAGTTACTCCTTTATTTACCCACAGCATTTTCTAAATCTTCTTTCTGCATTCTGGAGCAACTTTCCTGCTGCAGCATCACTGGTGAAGCTGAGGCAGGAGAACCAGAGCCCACATAAACACCCAACTCACCTTTGAAGATTCCAAAATAACCTGCAATCAATTACTTTCAAAGCAGCACCTGGTAAACATGTGGGGAATGCAGCCATCAGAGCCCACAAGCAGATCTGTCAATCAATGCCTCAGATCAGGATGGGCTTCCCTATGATGGTATTCAGGAAAACTAGGCATAGTGGTGACATATGGCCCATTATGTGAGTTGAACAATGGTACTACAGATGGCAAATTTATGATCTATCCTTAGTTAGAACGAAGAAGTTTCTAATTTAGAGTCAATGACAAGACCCAGACCTGAATTTCCCCATTAACAAATTTAAAGTTCCCATCTCTTACCTCTGCCAGAAGACTCGATACGCCACAGTGACATTCTCCTTCTGGGCACGTCTTATTTTATCCCTTTGTTCCTTATCAGGGATAGCCCAAGATTTTTGGATTTTGCAGAGTTCTTCCAATCCATCATTGAACGCCTTTAAAGCAAAACCAGTTTTAATTAAAAGAATTAATCCCATTGAAGACCAGAGCCCCAGCCTGCAGAAACCCAGTCTGTACCCACGCAACAGAACATTGTTTACGGCTGTGCTGAAACCCACTGTAATCCAAAGCACTACTTCTGTACAAATCTGTCAGGTTTAGCTACAGGATTTCTTCCCGAGATTCCCTGGTGGCAACTGGGCCTCCCACTCATGATTTGTCTTTCACACCAACCAGTCAGTCCACAGGTGATCATGTAAAACTGGCCTTGGGAACTGGAGTGACTAAAGCAAGACCAAGCCCACGTTCTTCAACCATCACAACTGACTTGCACAGTGCTAGGGATCGTGTTAGACAGATTCCAAACAATGGAAGAATGGGACATTCAGGCAAATGGGTGGGGTCTTCCCTCACTATAAGGAACGTGGTGATAAGGTACAAGATACTCACTATTTTACTCTATGGCCGGGATCTGTACTAATCACCGTACTACCTCCCAGGTGGATTATGACTGCAAGGATACAGTGCCGATCACTCCCAGAGCACACCCAAACATCCCAGCAAGCTGCAGTACCACGCTCATTGCTCCCAATGTCAAGGTTGCTGACTGCCACCAGCAATGGGTAGTCTTATTAGGGAGAGGAAAGAGAGTGAACCAGTAGCTGAACAGATTTTGGATGATGCAGGATTCTTTCCTGAGATTCACACAGAATACTGCCATGGCATCTCCCACCTGTGACTGGAATACTACTTCTTACAGAGATCATGGAGAGGAGGTATTTGTGTCTGCTCGGTTTCATCCCCGACAGGTCATTAACTGAGAACTCGGCCCGCTGGTGTCTGTTTTCAGATCCACAAACTACCTGACATGAGTTGGTGCTAGAAAACCACCCACTTGGTCCAGAGACCCATTCGTCCAGCAGCTGAAACTCTGTTGATGGGTAGTCAAGGCCAGGTGGAAGGCCATCTATTACAAAAATGTTACTCAAAGCATGACCAAGTTAACAGTTAGTGACCACACCAGGTATTATAGTTTACACAAATCGAGCAGTGTTTGGAATTTATGTAAAAGTTTTGTGACTGGTGAAAATATTTTTTGCTCTGAATCACATTGCAGCAGGCATTGAATGAAGCAGTTGGTTGACATCCACCTCCCCAAGGAGTGTTGGCCCTAATATTGCATTTGGATTCTGCCCAACACTTGCATGACTTACAGCACACTGATTTCAAGGAATGACCGACTCACAGCAAAGGAATTCTTCTGGTTTTAAACTCCAGGGTCAATTTAAAAAGATTTTCCAGAGAGAACAGTGAAAGGCAGAACAATGGTGGGGGGACAATGATGTCACAACCCCAAGTCCTGAGCACAGACATATCGGCCAAAGATAATTGCAATGCCTTACAACTTGACACCATGAAATAATCTCAGGTAATTTCAGGAAGGGGTTAGGACACAAGATTGGGAGAAGTGGAGAAATAACCAATAATACTTTACACCCCCCCACCAACACCAAACTCATCTTACCTTAAATCGGTCTTTAATTGCCTGCCTTTCTTTATCTTTTAACTGCAAAATAGAAAATGAAAGTGTTGACTCCAATAAATCAGTTTACCAGTACAGACAGCAGGCTAGACACAGGTATCTTGACTTAAAACAGGCAGAATTCAATCAGATATCTTGGCCAGATCAGCCCCAAGTTCAGCTCTGGGTTGATTTGGTACATTTGTTGTTGGCTACACCAGACCAGAAGATAAGTGCTAATGAAATGACAGAACAGGTACATGAAAGGTCTGGAGAAGGGAGAGAAGATCAGCCTAGTTAGAGCCACATATAATAGCAGGACTATTTCACAGCCAACCATAAATGAACTCCGTTGAATTGTGGAAGTGCTACTGAACTAATGATCTGGCAACAAGAATTAAGGAGGGTAAAAAAATGCAATCGAGGAACTTAGCAAGTCAGAACTCTTCTTCAAGACTGAAAATGCAGAGGGGAGGCAGCCACAAGGTTCGGCAGGGGCCAGTGGGGGGATTGATAAACGAGGGAGGGGTGACAGATGATGAGGGAGGGGGGGCTTTGTAAAAAGCCACCTGGATAACACCCATCCTGAGGGAAGGAGTACTTCCTTCCCCAATCAGGACTCAACCACTTTGCTGGGCTCAAATGGCTCGGCAGGGTGCTGTAAATGTCATCTCAAGGGCAACTGAAGATTAGCAACAAACCAACCAAGCAGTGGGTAGACCCTGTGAATGGAAAGGAAATCTGAGCCACTTACTTTAGTTCCAGGCTGGAATGCAGGCAGGTTACCCTCAGTTAGGGATGTTGTGACCTTCAACCAGCTGTGAAGATAAAGAACAATAAACACTACTGTAACCTGTTTCTCAGCCCTCTGATATATGAGTACAGAAGCAATTCCACCGGACCTTTTTCCAAACTCCTATCCAAATACAAGCCTAAATGGTGGCCACAGCCCTGGATAGGGCTGTCACCACTAGCTCCAATTAACAACCTGCACATCAATCACAGCTCCAATGACGTGGGACAATGCTCTAAGGCAAATGGCTTGTTTCTCTGTTGTAGGGAAATCAGAGAAGAGTTGGAGTGCTGCATGTTTAGGTGGTCTTTAGACAGGCACATATTAGGTAACACATTGAAGGATACAATCCTAATGTGGGCAAGCAGGTCAGCATGGAATGTGTGGACCAAGGGGCTTGTTTCTGTCCTGGACTGGCGCCCAACCACACAAAGCAACATTAGGAAAGGTAACCACAAGTTGAACAGAGGCAGAGCTTAAGGAGCATCTTAACAGAGGAGAAAGAGAGGGCCCAGGTGGGATTTCCAATTCCATCCTTTACTGTTGCTTTAAGTGGCATTCCTTCGCCTGGCCTAGTTCATATTTTCAGATGAAATCTCGCCAGTGCAAAATGTTTTATCCTTTCTGCACAATACTTTCCACTTCAAGTGAATTTTCCACAGTTTAAGGTAATTAGCACAGGTTTTCTATGAATCTTCCACAACTAAACTTTAAAATTTTTAATTTAGGCATACAGCAGGGTAACAGGCCATTTCGGCCCACGGGTCCATGCCACCCAATTAACCTACACCCCCATTATGTTTCAATTGGTGGGAGGAAACCAGAGGCCCTGGGAAAACCCACAGGGAGAACAGACAGCACAGGATTTGAACCCAAGTCCCAATTATGGGCACTAAAGGCACTGCAATAACCACTACCCGAGCTGTGCTGCCCTTTTTGAATAAAAAGGGTCTGTTTGAATAAAATCTGTGGATTCTTGCTGCGTGATCCCAAAGGGGCATCAGGATACAACTCTCCTGACCCAAGGGTGGAGTCTGTCAGTGGCCTCTCAGTTGAAAATTACAGGTTTATTGAAGAATCAGCTAATTCTGAATCTGACTGCTGTACTCAATCCACTCATTGACATACACAAAGTAATTTTGGTTGGTGACCCTACGTAGTTTGTGGATTTGTCAGAGTACTGGTTACAGATAGATCCCAAAGTCCGATATTTCAAAGTTACGATGATCAGAATCCATTTTGAATAAAGATAAGTCGGGGTCGACCTGTATCAACGTGGTTGCTTTTCCTTCTCTGAAGGAAATGCTTCCTTCCAATCAGCACATGCCGATCGCTCCCCCCCCCCACCAACCCCCCCACAAAAGTCATCATTTCAGTGCTCCTCGTCATGACATCAAAGAAACGTGCTCTAATGACCTAATGATGTTTTTTAAAAAAAATAAGGTGATTTGGAGAGCATGCACAGATTGCTGTCGCTCGGGAGGGAGAGGGAGAGAGCTGCCCCTAGTTACCCAGCGCCACCTTGACCTCCTGGCAGCAGTGGAGATGTCAGCCTCCCGGCAGGGACAAAGCCGATCATTATCTGTACAGGTAATCCCGATTTACAATCATTTCGACTTACGATGCAGTCCTGGAACTAAACCCCATTGTAAGTCGAGGTCTAACTGTACTGTGCTTAGGTAGAACAAGCTAAAAACACAAGGAGGATCAAACAGTTAACTCAACGGGGAGAAAAAACCTGCAGATGCTGGAAAGGGCACACAGCCCACATCTGTGGGGAGAGATGCAAAGCACTGACTGCCTCTGTTCCCAGAGATGCTGCTTGATCTGTTAATAAAAGGAGAAGGTGCTGGAGGTTATCCCAAGAGTTACCTGCGCTGGTAAGTCTGCAGTTGCTCTTCAATGTGACTCTTGTATGCCTTATCTGGGTGCTTCTGGGATACCGCTACAAGTTGGATTAATTCGGACCTGCACAACATCAGACTGGACGTTAGAAAACAAACTCTGGTTTTAAACAACAATCAATGTCGCATCTGCTCCCAAGAGGAGGTTTAACCACAATTATTATAGGAAGGTAAAAGGCAGCCCAGTTACATACAAAAATCTACATGTACCCAACAGAACCACTGCAGTATACGAAGCTGAGTTTATTATATATACACATAAGTACAATGTACAGATGTATCAAAATTCCTACTTGCTCCAGCCACACAGTTATACCAACTATAACAATGTAAATTAAATTATCACAACTTGCCAAGACAGAGAAAGAGATGAGAAATATAAATATCGAAACCCTTAGAGCAATTAGCAGCTCAGGTGTCCCAGATCGTTCCGGCCAGGTATGTGAATCACAGGCAACTACACACGCATTTAAATTAGAAGAGAAGGGAAAATAATTTGCAGTGGGAGGAGTGGAAGTTGGAATCTCTATGTTTTACGTTTGTCATCCTGCAACTATGGGATACAATGATCACACACTTACTTCTCCAGAGATTTGAGGATGTAGTTGAAGTTATTGAGAAGGAAAACCGCACCCAGGGCAGTATCCTCGTAAACCTTGGCCTTGCTGTGCAAGTTCAGCTGCAAGTTGCCGAGTATCTTACCTACAGGAAAAGACGGCTTTAAACTTTAAAGTACTGTATGAAATAATTAAAAAAGAATCCAAGAACACTGCCTTTTTAAAAAAGACGTTCTCCCCATCACTGTGCCCTGCAAGTCCATTCTCCTCATACCTTTCTTGATTGCCTGCTGCAAATGTGAGATTTAACAGGGATTACTAACACAATGTTTATCAGTGAGGGAGAACTGGTCTAAACAGGAATCTCCCACTTGAATCTCTGTACAGATTCTAGCTTGGGTCAGTGTACAGAAAACCTCAGTATTATAAATTTTACTTGGTCAAAGTAATATTTGTTTAAGTAATGGATGAAGGAATTTGACCAAGAGATAAAAATGATTAAAGATTAGCCATGATCCGATACAATTTTCTGCATCAATTATACTTTACACCACAAAAATTACATAATCTAAAACAGAGATTTCAAAAATGTGCTTTCGGTGTGGAGATTGGAACCTTTATCCACTCAATCTGGCTGTGTACAAAAGTGAGATCCTTTTCGGAAGACCTGGGGGACATCTTGAAAAAAATTAAAGGTGGATTTTCCACAGAATCTGGAATTCTACCTTTTGGGAAACATTATAGTCATAAGTTTTAAACTGTCCAGATACCAAATTCAGTTTGTGACGGTCGCCTTGTCGATAGCCAGGAAGTTTATAGCAGTTATGTGGGAGTCTGACTCCCAATTAAACATTACGTGATGGAATACGGAAATCATGCACAATTTAAGGAGAAAATACGACATATTCATTAGGGTACGGCAGCCTTATCTGCAACATATAGATACACCCCTTCAAAATAGAAAAAAGGTAAAAATCCATACTAATAGTGCAATGATTGAGCTAAATAAAGTAAGTCATGGCACAGGTGACGTGCTCTTGTTACATATCTTTTTCATTTTACTTCATGTTACTTTGGGTTTATATATGGTTCCTGTAAGGGTCTGTGACTAGATTTTTGGTTCTTTATGTTTGTTTAATTTACATTATCTTTTCCTTGTGGTATTAGGGTATGGGAGGGAAGGGAAGAGGACAGGGGAGAAATGGACTCTGAATGTAATATATCATTGTTGAGAAAGATTGTATTGTTTTGGATTTGTGTGAGTCTTGGAAAATCAAAAATAAAATATTCAACAAAAAAAAATTAGCAATGATCCAATAAAACAGGGGCGTGAACACCCCATCCTAGTTTTGAATTCCTTTTATAAAGCAGATAAACAGGACAGTCCTTAGCACCAACTGAGCATCATTGCACCTTTCCTTTAGCTTTGGATGGCAGCAGAAATATGTTGGGCAATTCTCTTGCCAAGTCATAAGTATTAGATTCAAATAGCAAACCAGTGATTAGGAGCATAAAGTACAGGGTGCATAGCAACCTCTGCAGTATAGGGAGGTGTCGAATCAGTCCAGGTGTAATTTTTCGGGTAGGAAGTTAAATGGTGACATAGTGCACCCTCTTCGCAACATACAAAAGATCCTATAACCAGTATTTTGAAGAACAGGAAGTTATCTCTGTTCTCTTGACCAACATTTCTCTTTAATGAATTTATGAATTTACTAAAAAAAAAACAGCCACTATTACAGGACAGAACTGCCTGTGCAAAGATTTCCTGATGCAATTCACATCACAGTTACCCCATGCTAAAGTAATGCTGTTGACTGTAAACGCTTCAGTTGTGAAAGGTGCTCGTTTCTTCCAAACCCAGGATCAGGATTTATTGTCATGAACAAGTCATCAAATTTGATGTTTTGTGGCAGCGTAAGACATTACTATAAAAAATGAAATTAAAATAATAACAGCAATAAGAAAGAACAAAAAGTAAACCAGTGTCTTCAGTTCACTGATCATTCAGGAATCTGATGGCAGCGGGGAAGAAGCTGTCCTTGTGCCACTGAGAGCTCATCTTTAGGCTCCTGTACCTTTTTCCCTGATGGTAGCAGAGTGAAGAGGGAATGGTCTGGGTGGAGGGGGTCTTTGAGGATAGGGGCTGCTTTTTTAAGACCTCACCCCATGTAGATATATTTGATGAAATGAAGCCTGGTGCCTGTGATGTTGCAGGCCGAGTTAACAACCCTCTGGATTTATTCTCGTCCTGAAAGTTGGCCTCTCTATACCAGGCAGTGATGCCACCAGCCAGAATGCTCTCCACGGTACACCTGTAGAAGTTTACAAGCATCCTCGGTGACATTCCTCACTTCAAAAGTATAGCCGTCGGCGAGTCTTCTTTGTGATTGCATCAACATGGAGGCTCCAGGACAGATTCTCAGAGATGTTGACACTTAGAAATTTGAAGTTGTTGACTCTCTCCACTACTGAGCCCTCAATAAGGAATGGTTTGTTTCCCCTGACTTCCTCTTGAAGTCCACAATCATCTCCTTGTTTTAGCTGACGTTGAGCACAAGGTTGTCATTACACCATTCAATGAGCTGATCCATCTCCCTCCTATACGCTTCCTCATTGCTGTTTGTGATTCTGCTGACAACTGTGGTGTCACTGGCAAACTTGTAGATGGCATTGGAATTGTGCCTGACCACACAGTCGAAGGTGTATAACCAGTAGAGCAGTGGGCTAAGCAGCATCCTTGGGGTGCACCCATGTTGATGATCAGTGAGGAGATGTTGTTTCCGATTCATACTGATTGCAGTCTTCCAATAAGAAAGTCAAGGATCTAGTTGCAGAGTGGGGTACAGAGGCCTAGAGTTTGTAGCATATCTTGACCAGCACTGAGAGAATAATGGTATAGAAGTCCGAGCTGTAGTCTATGAACAGCAGCTATATGAATGAATTGCTGTTTTCAATGTGGTCCAGAGCTGAGTGGAGAGCCAGCAAAATTGCATCTGCTGTGGAGCGATTGTGACAATAGGCGAATTGCAGTGGGTCCAGATTTTTACTTGGCTGGCCACGACCAGCCTAAAAGGATTTCATCACAGTAGATGTCAGTGCTACTGGGCTGTAGTCATTTTGGGTACTGGGATGATTGATGTCCTTTTTTGAAGCTGGTGGAAATTTCTGACTGCCACAATGAAAGGTTGAAAATGTCTGTGAACACTCCAGCTAGTTGGTTGGCGCAGATTTTCAGTACCCTGCCAGGTACACCGTCAGGACCTGACGCCTTGCGAGGGTTCACCCTCTTGAAGAATTCCAGGCCGTGAAGAAAAAAAACAAAACAAAACCTTCTCACAACCTCAACTCACAACACAACATAAAACTGGCAGTTCAGCCATAAACATTCATGTCCTAATCATCCAAATTCATTTCCCTTTTTGTTAGTTGCCTGGGTGAATCGAAACCTATTTGTGACTTGCCAAAATAATGCAAGTTAACATGAAAAATGAAAGGTTGTAGTGGCCCGCACACGGAGATGCCGACCAGCCCACAAAATCACTGATGAACGCAGCAACCACACGGATCTTGGGGGGGGGGGGGGTGACACCAGACGTCATCCAGGTGACCCCTCGCAGGGCAGGAAGGTGAACTGTGGCGGGACACCAGCTAATCCCAGGCCGCTGCTCTGATGACATGGTGCCCTGACATTAGCGCCCAGGGCCCATATAAAAGCAACAGCCAGTGCAATAAACAAGTCTCGACTTCAAGACTTTGGTGTGCGTGTGATTCTTCTCTATGCCCGCATACACGAATGCCACAAGGTCATCACCATGCAATGGGCATGCTCTGCATAAACTAAAGCTCAGTAATTAGAGAGAAACACAACCAACATCCAATATGATCATGTGTTTCACAGAATAAAATTAATCCAGTATATTAAAAACACAAAAATTTGTTCATAATGTATCCTAGTTGCATGAGATTAAATACAACACTTTTTACCCTTAGTTACATAAATCAAATCATAATTACACCCTAATCATATAGGCAAATAAGACAATCTCCATAAAATCTGGTAGCAAACTGCAAGGGATTAATTGTTCCATTTGTGACCCATCTGTGACTCAATCTTTGCTGCTTCAGTTAATTCACTGGACTCACATTTCACATGTAATTATTTAGGTTTTCCACAGGAGACTTCTCTCTGGTGCTTACAGGGCTAACAGTAAGTTGTAATTAAATCCTCAATTAAAGTACAGCAAATTGGATGGGGTGAAAAAATCCTGCTAATCCTGGAATTTGAGATAAAAACAGAAGATAATATAACAACTCAGCTTGTCAGCTAGCATTTGTGGAACAAGAGATGATCAATGTTTTTGGTCTAGGGCCCTTCATCAGAACTGAGAAAGAGAATGTCAGTCTAGGCCAGTGGTTCTCAATCTTTTTTTTCCCACTCACATACCACCTTAAGTAATCCCTTACTAAACAGAGCACCAATGTAAGTGGAAAAAAAATACTGAGAACCACTGGTCTAGGCTGTTTTATAATAAAGGATAGCATTGATTGTATTACTGATAATGTACTGTCCAGATCCTCTCTTCACAGACCCATTACAATTGTAACTGACATTCAGCCTCTGTGCTGTACGTGAGGAAATATTTTGGGCTAGAGGTTGGAATATTAAACATGGTGTTCTGTTCTTATTTTTCTCTTAGACAAGATTTAATCAGAATAATCAACAGATAACATTTAAAACACCACCTTATTTTTGCTGGTAAATAGTTATGAAACTCCTTTCAGGCTATATATTCATCAGATTGACTGAATATTGTAGTTGTATAATAGGCAATGAATATAGGAAGAACATTGTTTAATAAACATGGGGAGGGAGTGCAGTACATACTGTAATCACTCATGATGAACAATGACCTTGGCACTGAGCAGGAACCTTGGTGTAAACCAATACTTACAGATGTAGTTGCTGAGAAGCCGCCTGTTGAATTCAGAATTGAAGGAGCTGGAGGAGGTGCCAATCTCTGCAAGTCAACCATTTCCAGTCTCAGTTACGAAACCAAAATCAACCCACTGACAAATGTAATTTTAGCGGATGGGATGTTGGGATAAGATGTAAAACGCTTTAAACAATGCAAAACTTTTGGATCTTTGAATGTCTGCTCTCTCTCTCTCTCTCCCCCTCCCCCCACCCCCCACCCCCCACCTCATCTCAGATTTTAGAAAAGATCCAACAGCAATCCTTGGAGAGATGAAGAGGATAGAACAAATGTTGCAGAGTTGAGATTGATCAGGAAATTTATTCTGCGTATTTTATAAACAGACAATTTCAACTTGGGCAGAGATGAAAACAGTCAAAATGAAATAAGAACCAAAATTCTAGAAACCCAAAGAGAAGTTGCTGAAGGACATTACTGTGGACCCATACATAAGTAATCTGCCTCATGAACGGTCCCACCAAGACCCAATTGGATGGCGTTAATATTGATTTTTCCAGTTTCTGCTGGCCCACTCCCCATTCCCCCTCCATTCTCCATTCCTTTGTCTTCTTTCCTCCAGGTCTCCCCTCCCCCTCTTCCCTCTCCATTCACAGAGCTGCTGTGCCCTCCCTCTCTTGCCTGTGGATCTGTGTTCCTCCCCCACCCCTCCCTCCACCATTTTATTTGTGTGCCTACCTCCATTTTTTTTAAACCTTAAAGGGCACAAGCCCAAAACTGTCTGAATCTCTCCCTTTGCTGTATAAAGGACACTGTTTGACCTGCTGATCTCCTCCAGCGGTGTGTTTTTACTTCAACCATGCTGTCTGCAGACTTTCATGTTTTTCTTTAAGTAATCAGTCCCCCACTCGAAGTAGCACTTCTGATGCCAAAGGAACAGTCCAAATCATTCACTGGCTTCTCACCCAAGAGTGGTGCTAACTAAGTAGAATCACCAACTTTCCCAATATACTTTCCCCAGAAGGTGGATGGATGCTAGCCCAGAGACTTTTCATAGAAGAGAAAGATAGAAGAGAAGAGAAGGGCAGGGCATGGAACAGTCAGGGTAAAGAGTCAGCCATTTCGTGAATAGTAAAGAGAAGTTTCTTTAGATAGGTGAAGATGCTCATTTAATATATGTTATGCTTTTGGATTTTGAACAAAATGAAATAAGTTGGAGGTAATAACAGCAGCCAGAGACAAAGGAGGAAAGAAGGCAAAGCAAATGCTATCTTGAACCCCGGTGGAGGAAGGTTCCACGTTGTATATAATTCTTGGGTCTCCCTGAGATTCTACCCTGTACAGCTACTCTTTAGAAAGCAAAGCTGAGTACTTTAGCCTATAATATAAAAGAAATTGTTCAGCATATAAAACAACCTAATTTTGATTCATTTAACATTAATTTTTTTTCCAATATTATCCTTCCTTCCTGAGCAGTGCTCTCTCCAAACCCAACCCCTAGGCAGGGAATGCATTCAACAGGTAATCAGATTGACAACACAAGCAATAAACTGCTGCAAACAGGACAGGTTCCACAGAAATAACATGAACCAACAGACAAATGCAGGGGATGAACGAACTTACAAATCCATCGACTCACCTCTGGGGTCTAGAGGGATATGGTAAGTGTCCCCCAGAACTATCAGTCAGAGCAAAAAGTGCAAAAGGGAAGAGTTAGAAGACATTAATGTGGAGTAAGGTAGTTAACTGAAACAGTGGATGATTAGTGAATGACCTCAGAGACGGCTTAGGCAGTCAGTAGCACCACCTGATGGACAGTGATGGGGTCAGAGAGGACATGTTGAGTTGGTGGAGGGATTAAATAACAGACAGACTAGTGGGTTGGGTATGAGTGTCAGGGGCTGGATACATCCACAGAAAGGCAGAAGAGTTGGGGAGAGGACATCACACTAGATTGGTAGCATCTGGAGGGGGCCAGAAGGTAACAGTGGGTGGTTGAGCAATAGGTCAAGGGCATTACGGAATGGGCCTAATATCAAAAAAGATTAAAAAAACAAATTCATGAAAGGCAATTAATGAAAATATTTCCAAAATAAATGCCTAATAAAAACTTAAATACCTCAGCAAGATAGAAAAGCACATACATTTCTCAATGCATTGGTTGAGTTTAAGCCATTTTGAAAAGGTGTGAATTTTATAATGATCTTAATCTCACTGATGCGAGATACAAACCACAGGTTTTATTTAAATCCATTAAGGAAAAGCTGTTTCTCCCTGAATCGGAATTGCCCAGTTAAAAGGCAAGTAAACCTCAAAGAATTGGAGGGTCACAGCAAGTTCCGCCACCAATGGATTGGAGGGGGGGGGGGGTGTTGGAGAACGGAGATAGGTGGTCTGTCAAGAATGCCCACTTTGCACCGAAAACCCATCTGTAAAGCAGCCCTCATGGCACGCGAGGCACAGCAACACTCCCACCCTCATTCCACTGCAAGCATATTTACCCTGAGACGCTAACATTGCACTGGCAGTCTCCTGGAAATCCAGTAGTTGCTGCAGGAACAATATGGCCTGAAGATGAAGAGAAAATTCAGTGACTGAATTGTCCTCTCTTCCTCCCCATCAATTTTCCTCAAGCATTCCCCCACCTCACTACCACAACCAATTAACATAGGACACCACAGCCTTCGGCCCTCAATGTTCTGCCGACTGACATGTTTCTACCAAAAAAATACTAAACCCTTTCTTTCATCCATGTGCCTATCTAAGAGTCTCTTAAATGCCCCTAATGTTTTAGCCTCTACCACCACCTGTGGCAAGGCATTCCAGGCACCCGCAACTCTGTGTAAAAAAAAAAAACATACCCCTCATGTCTCCCCTAAACTTTCCTCCCTTCACTTTGAACAGATGTCCTCTGGTGTTTGCTATTCCTGCCCTGGGAAAAAGATGCTGGCTGTCTACCTTATCTATGTCTTGCAAAATCTTGTAGACCTTTTATTAAGTCACCTCTCATCCTTCTTTGTTCGTCCCAGCTCTGCTAACTTTGTTTCACAAGATTTATTTTCCAATCCAGGCATCCTGGTAAATCTCCTCTGCATCCTCTCCATAGCTTCCATAACCTTCCTATCTTGAAGTGACCAGAATTGAACACAATATTCTAAGTGTGGTCTCACCAGAGATTTGTAGAGATGCAAGATCACCTCTCGACTCTTGAACTCAATTTCCCAACTTATGAAGCCCAGCATACCATAGGCCTTCTTAAATATCCTATCAACCAAGGTGGCAACCTTGAGAGATATATGGATCTTCACCCCAAGGGCCCTCTGTTTCTCCACACCATTAAGTATCTGGCCATTAACCCTGTACTCCACCTTCTGGTTTGACCTTCCAAAATGCATCATTCAACCAACCCTGGTTGTGCTCCAGCTCCTCCGTCAGAGACAAATCAACCCTGTGATGAGCAAGGTACTACCTTCCCAGTCCAAAGAGCTCTGGATATTGTTAAAGTCAAGTTTATTATTATCTGATGGTACAGGTACAACCTGACAAAACAGCATTCTCCAGTCCTCGGTGCAAAACAAAGATCAAGTGTTTCCCCCTTTACCCCAAATGTGTTGTCCCCACCGTCAGCCCCAAGCTGAGCTAACCCTGATCTTGCTAACCCCACATAACTTAGTTATACAATGGGTTTGTCAGATGGGCAAGGGAGGGAGTTATACACAAGATTCTGTTACAATCCCTGCTCAAAGTCACAAGTTTTAATCATGTGTTGGTGATCAACTCAAAGCACAGCAAGTGCTACAAGACAAAATGAACAGGTTAGCACCATACCAACGTACATTACTGGTCAGTTCATGAACAGTTCCATCTTTGGGCATGTTGTATTCTTTGTCTGGATCATTCTATGGAGTAAAACAGATTAAAAATGAAAGTTTGGTGATAACAGCAGCTCTTCCTCAAAGGATGAAAGCTAATATTAGTTAAGGAGATCATTTTAAAACAAAGTTTGTGTGTGTGACCTTCCACTACCCCCCAAATAAGGAAAACTTTTCAAGGAACACAAAAGAGAGAAATAATTAAAATCTTTGAGCGAGAGGTTTAACCAGGTTTGATGATGGATTTCAGTGGACTCGGGGAAATGCCAGAGTTCAGCAGTGGTTCACAGACATCAGATTCAGAATTTATTGTCATGAACATGTTGCAAAATTGATTGTTTTGCAGCACACAGTGCAAATATTGCAATAAAATTACATTTATAAAATAAATAAATTAGCGCAAAAATAAGAGGAAATGAGGTAGCATCTGTGGTTCATTGTCCATTCAGAAATCTGATGGCAGAGGGGAAGAAGTTTTGTTTGTGCCACTGGGTGTTCATCTTCAGGATCCTTTATCTCCTTCCAGATGGTAGCAGTGTGAAGAGGGCAAGGCCTGGGTGGTGAGGATTTTGATGATAGGGGCTGCTCATGTGCATAGGATATGTATAGGATAGGACCTTGGAGCTGTGCCTATGTGAAATCTTCAATCCAACACCAGACCAATCTCTCCAACACATTCCATAGTCAGTAAAGTCTGTGCTGATCAAACACCTACTTGCACTATCCCCATATTAAACCCATTCTCATCATCTCTCCCAGACTGTACCACTAACCTACATGCCAGGGACAATTTAAAATGGCCAATTAATAATATGGGTTCTTCAACACAAGTATCTTATTACAAATTAACAGTCTTTGAGTAACACAGTTAGTGTAGCAGTTAGTGCAACGCAATTGCAGCACCGGCGATCGGGACCAGGATTCAAATCCCGTGCTGTCTGTAAGGAGCTTGTATGTTCTCCCATGTTTGTGTGGGTTTTCCCCGGGTGTTCCAGTTTCCTCCCACCCTTCAAAATGTACCAGGGGTTGTAGGTCATTTGGGTGTAATTGGGCAGCACAGACTTGTGGGCTGAAATAGCCTGTTACCATGTTGTCTAAATTTTTTAATTTTTAATTTAAACTATTTAAAATTTCGTTCAAGATTGACAACATTTACAGAAGATTTTATTACATAAAAAACCGTTATGTGGCACAACTTGCCTTAATGCTATCTGCAAACTCTTCCAGTGCTTTAGCACCTGTGGTCTCCATAGAAGTGATAAGTACTGGCAACTTATTCTTGGTGCTGGCAGCTGTGCCCTGCACAAAGCAAGCAGAGCAGAAACATTGAGCTAAACACAAGATGGAACACATTTGTCCAGGAACAACAGACTTCAAGCCCCACTTTCCCCAGTAACTATCATCCATGAAGGCAAGTCAAGGTCAAATCTAGGTTGTCTGCTCCACCACTTCAAATGCTTGGAGGCTGGCTTTTGAACCCAATGGCAGAAGATAGTCACCTAAGAGCGTGGCACATTAGTTAGAAACGTGCCAGAGAGAAAGAAACAGGTTGGAGGCATAGCATTGTAAGACCCAGAATTCACCAGGGGCTTAACTCACCTCCACAGGCCAGGTGGGAAGGCACCAATGCAATACAGTACAGTGTATTGGCTGGTCAAATATGGAACAAGCACGGTTTGTGTAGCAGTTAGTGCAATGCTTCTACAGCACTAATGACTAGGGTTCAAATCCAGCACTGTCTCTAAGGAGTTTGCATGTTGTCCTCGTGTCTGCATGGGTTTCTTCCCACCTTTCAAAACAAACTGGGGTTTGTAGGTCAATTGGGTAGCACGAAAGGGCCCGTTACTGTGCTGTATGAATAAATTTTTAAAATTAAAAGATTTCCTTCTCTTCTTGCTATACAACTGTACCTCAAATAGGATCAGCTGGCTAACCTTTAGCAGCTTAGTTTCCCAGTGGATAGAGGAGAAGGTGCTTCTGAGACCCGATCCTCCCAGCATTACACATTTTTAAGATATAACTGCACTCACCTGTAGAACTTGATCAAATTCCTGTTTCATCAGCTTGAGGTGCTTAAGAATCGGGAATATGGTTAGGACAGCAGAGTAATCATGTCTCATGATAGCCCTGCGCGCTGTAGACACTATGTTCTCTCCTTCCACCATTAGGGAGTCCAAAGCTTCCTGTAATAGGAATAAATCAAATCCAGCCACAGGCTCCGGTATCCAAGATGAAAATATTTGTTCTTCCCTTTCAATATAAACTGATTCACCCATCGAAACAGAAGAGCCTACCCATTTAACAATTTCAAAGAAACTTCACCTAGACTGACACATTCTGAAAACAGAATAATGGTACAGTAAAACCCCCAGTATCTGGCACCTACAGGGATTGGTAGATGCCAGATATGTGAATTTTCCAGTTGCTTGAAACTCATTCTTACAATGCCTAACTAATACACCTGCATTAAGAATAAACAGTTCAAAAGACAGTGTAAGATGCAATTTGAAAAATCAATATTGTAGTCCTTAATTATGTAGTTTTCCTTAATCAAGTAATTCCTGTAACTTACAAAATTTAAATTTGAACCCTAGGCGCTAGCGCTCTAACAGCATTCCGCTAACCACTATGCAAACCGTGCCATCATTCTAATTAAACCCCCTCCCCAAAGTTTACAGATAAAGCCTTTCTAATATACTTAACATATAAATTAAGATAAAGAATCTTACTAGGCAGGGATAGGAAGACACTTTGGGAGAGCTCCCCCAACAGTGAGTGGCATTGACTAGTTCTCATCTGGGTGCCGCCATTTTATTCAAACACAACTTTATTGAAACTTTATTCAAACAGCTGCTGCAGGCAGGGCATGACCGGGGCACTCCACTGGCTGAATGTTCCCCATATTCTCCAAAGGGTTGTGTATTGCTTCGGAGAACATTTACTTTTAAAACTTTAAACTTTTATTTAAAATTGTATTTATTCTTATTTATTTTATTTTCTATTTATTTATTTCATAGTTTGCCACTTGCTTGAATTCCAGATGACAGGGATCATACTGTACAGATAAAGTTTATGCAGGTTGACCCAGTGGAGAAAACCTTGCAGTCCATAGAGCCTTCCAGAAATACAGAATCCACCAAAGGATTATTTAGAGATGTCATCACTGCAGTGTAGGAGGCATGGCAGATATTCTGCACAGGACCAGATCCCACACAAGACAAGGGACTCTATTCTCAGAACTTCAATCAGAACAAACACAGGTAAATAGGGTGGTGACAAAGGCTCTGGCACACTTGCCTTCATAGGTCACAGGGTACTGAGTTCAGGATCAGGGACCTAACGATACAACTGTACAGGGTGTTGGTGAGATAGCACAGAGGGTTGTGCTCAGTTTTGGTCACCCAGTCATAGGAAAGATATTGTTAAAGCTAGAAGGGGTGCCGAAGAGTGGAGTTCCACAAGAATCGGTTTTGGGACCCCTGCTCTTTGTGATTTTAATGAATGACTTGGACAAAGAAATAGAGGAGTGGGTCAGTAAGTTTGCAGATGACTCGAAGGTTAGAGGCATTACAGATAGTGTGGTTGCCAGAGGTTGCAATAAGATATAGTTTATGGAAAAGTGATGGATGGAGTTCAATCCAGATAAGTGAGAGGTGAAGCACTTTGAAAGGTCAAACTTAGAAGGTGGAGTATGTGGTTAAAGGTAGGATTCTTAGCAACTTGCAAGAACAAAGGGATCTTGGGCTCTAAATCCATAGATCCCTCAAGGTTGCCACTCAGGTTGATCAGATGTTTAAGGCGGCATGAGGTGTCCTAGCCTTCATTAGTTAGGGATTGAGTTCAAGAACCATGGGGTAATGACTCAGCTCTCTAAAACTCTGGTTAGAACAGAGTTCAGATCAGATTGCCACATTTGGAGAGAGTGCAGAGGAAATATACAACAATGTTTCCTGGATTAGAGAAACAAAGTTGACCTAGCTAGGACTTTTCTCTTTGGAGCGACAAAGGATAAGAGATGACTTCATAGAGGTATACAAGACATTGGAGGGCAGAGGATGGACAGCGAGCACCTTTTTCCCAGGTTGACAACAGCAAGTACCAGAGAGCATCTATTTAAGGTAAATGGAGGAAAGTTTAGGGGAGATGTCAGAGATACATTTTTTTTTTGCTCAGAGAGTGGTAGGTGCCTAGGATGCATTGCTGGAAGTGGTGGTGAAGGCTGGTACAACAAGGTCATTCTAAAGACTGGGCACATGGTACAAGAACAATAGGTTATGGGTACAAGGAAGGGAAAGATAGATTGTTGTTGAATGGGTATATTCAGATTGGCACAACATTGTGGCCTGAAGGGCCTGTACTGTGCTGTAATGTTTGACATTGCACAATAGGTTTTAGTTACAAGGAGACACTGAATCTTTTCTTCTTGGGGTGTAGGAAACTAAGGGGAGGCATAATCGAGGTTATAAAATCAGGAGGGCAGAGAGAAGGTAAATAGTCAAAGCTCCCTCCTCCCCCCAACCAGGTTAGGGGAATCCAAAATTAGAGGGTATAGATTTAAGTTGAGAGGGGAAAGATTTAAAAAGGGACCCCGGGGTCACCTTTATCACACAGTGGGTGGGAGTGGAGTGTTATATATGGTACAAGCTGTTGACGGAAATGGTAGAAATGGGGACAATGTGACATTCAAAAGGCATTTAGACAAGCAGATGACTGGGTTGAAGGGCGTGTGCTATAGAACCCCGTCATATTTCAATCAGAACATTACAGCTTCAGCCTTAACCTTGGTACTGAAAAACTGACGAAATACTTTCCAAGGAGAAAGATCCCATGAGACAAAGTGAAGGGAGGAAAGTTTGGGGAGACATCAGGGTTATCTAGAATGCCTTGCCAGGGGTGGTGGTGGAAGCTGAAATATTAGGGGCGTTTACAAGACTCTTATACAGACACATGGATGAAATAAAAATAGAGGGTTAAATGGTAGGAAGGGTATAGTATTTTTTTGGTAGGAATATATAGGTCAACACAACCTATGTTCTAAAGGGTCCTGACTCAAAATGTTGACTGGCCATTATTGTCCATGGATGCAACCTGACCTGCCGAATCAGAATATGTTTAAATTGATTTAATGGGGAAATAGCAAGAAGATGAATAGCTGAGAAACCCACCTGTATCAGGGAGTCAAAGGTTCTCTTCTGGTGATGCTCAGGAATGATCTCCATCAGCAACTGGTACTCACTTTGTGCCATCTTTACAAAAGCACTGATGGAGTGAATGTATGAATCAATTTCACTGTCCGTTAAATCCTCCTTCCCTGAGTATACAAGAAAAATAAATAAGAACCTAAAAGAAGACATGACAATATTGCCAATGCAAGATTAATACTTATCCTGCCCAAGCTTACACTGTCAGATCACCTTCTCCACATTGGCTGCTGTTTTTGAAGGCAATGTACTTATAGGCAGTGCTGCCTGATGGGGACAGGGAAAGTGGTGAGATGGGCTTCAGATCCTAGGGATGGAAAACCACCAAAATATAGGCACGGGAGGAAAGCAAACAGAACTCAAGGGCAAGAATTCCTCTGAAAGCTTGACAATGGCTTTAAATCCAGAATCTTCACATTAGCAATCATCTCACATGGCTGAAAGAGGACATTTATCCTACTATCCCTAGGATTACATCATTAGGTTACTTTTTAAAAACTACATTTGGCACAGTACACCAAAATATTTTAAAATGTCATTTTAATGAAAAATGCTCGATAATAAATTTAAACTAAATCAGGAAAGATATTTAAATTATGTTTAATGAATTTTTCCACAGCAAATGAGCTATGGAGGTGAGGAATCTTGACCAAGTTGAACATCTCCAGTAGAGACTGCTGTTTAGCTGCAAGGACCATTAAAAAGAACAGCAAGTGCTGGAAATACCCAGATTGTCAGGTGAGGAAATTGCCATTTCAGATCAATGACCTTCCACGTGAGAAAACAAACACGCTTTAGGGCGGCATGGTAGCGGTTAGCGCAATGCTGTTACAACGCCTCAGTGTTACAGTGACTCAAGGTTTGAATCCACGCTGTCTGTAAGGAGTTTGTACGTCCTCCCCATATCTGCGTGGGTTTTCCCCAGGACTCCTGTTTCCTCCAACTTTTCAAAACGTACCAGGGTTGTAGGTCAATTGGGTGTAATTGGGCAGCACAGACTTGTGGGCCAAAAGGGCCTGTTACTGTGATGAATGTCTAAATTTAAATTTAAAAATATTGTTTCCGAGGAGGGGGGAGGAGAATGGAGAAAGTGGAGGGAAAGCCTACAATTAGCAAGAAATTGAATTACAAAAGGTGGTATTGAAGGCGCTTGTTAATCATAGCTTATTTGCTGAAAAAGGTGCAAAAAGACCAAATAAAACAGAGAAAAAACATAAATGATAAAACACCTAAGGTTCAGAACAAAACAGGGGCTGGAGATGGGAAATAAAAGATGCTGAGTACGCAGGTTTGGCAGGAATGTTGCTATCAGGCTGGCCACTGGAGTATTCCAGTCCCAGGAGTACCCCAGTGGAAGGGGAGCTGCTGTTCCTCCAGTTCATGTTGGTGCCCTTCCGTCAAAGCAAGAACTGAGAGCAGAGTTCAAGTGACACACAACTGGAAGCTCAGCTTCCCCCATGCAGACTGAATAGAAGGGTTGTGCAATTCAGGCATCAGATTAGTGTGTTGTTTTTACCCTGGTACAGAGACCGCCCTAATGAGCATGCAGTCTGGAAATAGTTCACGTGGAAAGTGACTGAGATCTTTGTGGGTGGGGATGGTGAAAAGGTTGCAAGAGCATCTCACCATGGTTGCACAGAGTGGAGTGGGTTCTGGGAGTGGAGTGTATCAACAAGTGGTAAAAGTGGTAGAACGCTGGAAGAGGTGGCCTCTCAATAAAAGAGCCAGATGTTTTACAACACCTTCAAATGTGGAGGCTGGGGAGATGGAAGGAGAGGACAAATGCTCGACTATTCATTTTCTGGCTGAAAGGATAGGTGGTAAGGGCAGAGGTGTGGGACAGAACAAGGGCTACCGAGAACCCAGTGAACTATGATAGAGGGAAGCATGGCAAAGGAGAAAAGATGCTGCCAAAACTCATGTGGAAGAGTTTGACATCAGAATGGATACAACTCCTGAGAAATTGGGAAAATGCCAGAAGGTGGTGAATCTGATAAAATTAGTTATCACAGAGGGCAGTGTAGGCCAAAAGACTGGGCATATTTAAAGAGGAAGTTGATAGGTTCTTGATTAGAAAGGGTATCAAAAGTTATGGGATTGAAAGGAAAAAATACATAAGCCATGATTCTGAATGGTGGAACAGACTTGATGGGATCAATGGCCTAATTCTGTTCCTATATCTTATGAAAACCTTAACAGTAGGCAAGTGGAAGGAGAGGTAGCCACAATCGCTGGGGGAGCCTGGTATTTGTAGTAAAGGATATTGGTCATTAATCAACACAAGTTGAAGAGAAAGTCAAGAAAGGAAGGGAATGAGTCAGACTTTCACTGACCTTTCAAAGAGAGGCAAAAACACAATGCTGGAGAAATTGAGCAGGTCAAACAATGTACTTGATATAGCAAAGATACACAATCAACGTTTTGGGCCTGAGCTCTTCATCAAGGCATGAGCAAAATGGTGGCAGGTGCCAGAATAAAATGGTTGGGGCAGGAGAACAGGACCATAGGCAAGAGATGGATGAGGGAGGGAGGGCACAACAGCAAACAGGAGGAGGAGGTATGGCTCTGTGAATGGAGAGGGTGGAGATCTGAGGGCAAGGAGACAGAGGGATCGGAAAGAGAGGGAGAATGGGGAGAAGGGTAGCAGAAACCAGAGGTCAATGTTCATGTCAAGGTTGGAGAGAGGCACAGGTGGAAAATGTTGCAAATCAAAATGATTTTCAAAATGCAATGTGGTTGGGTTTGGTAGAGTTTCCCCACTATTTCTTACATTGGAAAATAGATTTGTCAATTAAAACGCTTGTTTCATAAAGGAATTGCAGAAAAATTCATAAATTGAGGAAATTCAATACATTCCCAGCCAAGATCAATACAATTATGGATATTGAGAGAAAGCAGATAGGAAAGTGGACAGGGCCAGCTATTATCTTATTGAATACTGAACTAATTACTCCTGCAATAGGTGCTCAGTGGTCTCTTGACTCAGCCGAGAAAGAGACCACTGGCATTTCACTGGCTATAGAGGGAGAGAAAACACTGACTGAATCCAGAGAACTTGGAATATTATGCACTATATAATAGCATAGTACGCAATTACTTTAATTGAAAAAGGAATCTAAGGAAAAGAACCAAATACTCCAAAGTTAAGAGTCCCAACAGTACATAATGTAGCAATGACTCTGATAGGCTAAATGTCATTCATATAAAGAACAGAATTTAAAATAAAAATCACATGATCCAAAACATCCACACCCCTATCTTGATCTTCATTTTCTCTCCTGTTCATCAAAGATGACTGTGTAGCAATCACCTCTCACACCCCTCCAGGCTGAATGCTGACCCCCATCCCCTTCCGACAAGATGCCTCTCTCAGTCATCATTCAAACAGTGCAATCAAAATCACCCAAGACCTGCTCATTTCACCTTCTGCCAATTGAGACATGCTGTTGAGCCCACGACCACCACGCGGAAGTTAAAAAAAAGCAGCACAGAAAAGCCTCCCATTCACCCTTCTTCTTCATCAGATTCAAAAAGTTAAGAGTTCTTTCCACATTGCAAATATCATTGTTAGGAAATAAACAATTAAAGCAGAATGTTGAACTGTTTATATTGACCACACATTGGCTATTTGGACTTGGTCAATACTCATTACTACACATCCCCAATTATGGCAAAGGAAGTACTAAAAGAGGCAACAGTCTCAGCATGAACCACATGTCCTACAGAGGTTGATCTATTGTTGTATGAACAGATGAAGCTGTAGTATAGTTCACAGAATGCAGGGGTTGAATGACCTCACCCCATGTTCCTGTTCCAGTGAGAAAACATTTGCTCCTTCTACCCTATCTCTCAATGTGGCAGGGGATGAAGATCAGGGTGGGGTTGAGGATTAAAAATTTCAAATAAAAGACATCAGACCAGTTGTGTAGTAGAATGGAATATAGACTACACAGAGCCAGATTTGCAGGGTCTTTCACTGCCTAGCACCATCCCAAAGTTGCACCTAACAAGCTCTTCTGAAATGCAGTTACAGTTGCATTATTGAAAATGTAGCAGCAAGTATGGACATAGCAAGCTTCCACAAAACATAATTAAAGGATGCCCTGCTTTAATTGCACCGTTTACATGGGTAACATCACAGATGAAGACACCTCCAATACTCCCTCAGACCTGCACAGAAATGTCACCCCAAATCTGGAGGGCGACAACTTCAGACTGGCATTGGCTGTGGCATGGGGTAGCATACTTGAGCTTACAGCAGGCAGCTATGGCATGGAGCACCTGATGCTCCATGCACCCATCAAACATCCTCATCTTGGACAATAGGTGCTAACCTCTTGCCATCACAAGGTGCTGGTCCAGATTTAACAGTTCCTCAACAGTATTGTAGAAATTGTAACTGCAGGGTGCAACTATGTAGTGGTTGTTACAGCATGAAGAGTTAGTACTTCTCTATGCAAAATACAAGCTCTGACTTTCATGAAATCCAAGAGATCACTTTGGTCTTCAATTTCAAAACATGGAAACAGTTTCAAGCAATTACCATATAGAGTATTTTTTTTACTCTGATGACAAAATGACACAGGCAGGAAATTTTATGATATTCTAAAAATTATATTGTACAATTTAGGAAATATTACCTAACACCATTATGATGGACAAGGAACTCATCATTTGACTATTTTTTGACTATACCACAATGGAATGGTGCTGAACACCTATCACAAAAGATTTAGTGGACAAAGGGCTGAATGAAAAATTGATTAACAACTTCACCCACCCTTCTCTATCCAGATGTACCTGGTTAACCATGGTTGGCTGCACAATCCCTCCACTCACCACTCAGTGAGAGATGGAGGAGAGGGTTGGGGAAATGGTAGAGATGAGCAGCCATGAAAGGATAATGGAGATGAAGAGAAGGCAAAAGATCAACATGAAAATGTATGCCAGGTAAATTATTCAGCAATTAAAAATTTGAACTGTTATTTTCATGCTAAAATTAAAACATTGTTAAACAAAAAAAGTTGAAGGAGCTTGGCTTTTTTTGTTCTTAAAGTAATATGCAACTTACCCATGGAAAGGCCATGCTTCTCATTCAGCTGATCTGAGAGATGTTTAACTCGCAATTCGTGATCATGACCTGGTCAGACGTTAATTAGCAGAAACAGAAGGGGTTGATCCAGAGCTGCTGAAAGGGACTGACTTTGGGCACATATGGAAATTCTCAAAGAAAACCCTCCCAATCAGTTACCAGACTTTAGAAAGGAGCGTAATCTAACAAGACCATAAATAAGTAAATTGTTTAAAGCAAATTTGTGCAGTTTCATTTTTTTTAAATGTCAATCAAAATGCAATTTGTACAGGACTTGGTCAGAGATAGCCAAATTCACAAACAGGTCAGGGAGGAAGGCAAAGTATATTCAAGTCCCTTTCCTACCCATTTTCCAAATTACAACTTCCTAATTTCCATATATTCACCAAGCGTGAAGTGGATTAGAGGGCAATGATAATTGTGCCAAGACACACAAGATAATTAATCTCCCATTTTAACATCATCCATAATTATGTAGAATTAAACTAGCTAATAATCTCACCACCCCAATGACATCCATCCTGCCACTGATGTTACCATGCATCTACTGGAAGAGTTTTAAGATTTTTTTTTAAATGTTGCAAATCACTACAAAATGCAAAATTAAGTATTTAGTTGGGGAACTTTGAACTGGATATTTTAACCTTTATATTAAAATAATTACAAAATTATTGGCTTTAGAATACTCTCTGCCATTCATGTTACAAAATCCTCCCCAGAATCTGGAGTACCCTCTGCTGTTATCTACAATCTAATAATTCTATCCTCGGTTGTAGGACCTTCTCTGTTCATCCTGAAAGGTTCCTGCATCACTGCCCATAACACATCTGATTCTCGTTTCGATTGCTTGTGGTGGAGAATTTTTTCCATTTAATACTTCCTTCTCGAGCTCATTAATGAATCATCTCTCTCCTCTCATCCTTCCTTTGGCTATACTAACAGAGTGACTACTGGACTTGGACCAAGCCTGGAACCTGGCAGAAACAATTCTCTGCAGATTCTTGCAAGATTCAGACTCCCATCTAAAGTTTTTGAGGCATCGATTAGGTAAGGTATGTGGAAGGCGCATGAGAATTCTTAGAAAGCACAGACATGGTTAATGAAGTGCAAGGCTTTGTAGTAAAGGCAAGAAGCAGTGCATCCAGGGTCAAGGAAATGATTACCTTCAATGGGATTGAGATTAGAAACACCCTTTTTGCCATCCAGCCCATGCTGAGAATATTGTTTCAGAAGGTTCTGAGCCTTACGAATTGTGCCTGTTACCACAGTGATGCAGAAAAGACAAGACCTAGGCAAATCAGTGAGAAACACCAGATCCCTGCCACCAACACCACTCTACGACCAGAGTATTTGCTAGTAAATTCTCACACCAAAATAGATGTTAAAGCAGAACAAAAAGCTACTTAATACAGACATCAAAAACTATAACAGAATAAAATCATACAAAATTAGATAAGTTTTTAACAATTTTAAAACAATGTTACATTCTATTTAAAAATGTCTACTTTTTACAGCTCCTAAACCTTTGACCACAACTAAAAAAAATTTCAAATTACTTGTTCAACTCTCCACTTCTCCTCATCAAGACTTTGCTCAATTATAGTGTAGAAAACTCTGGAGAAATGACGACAACCTTGTGTACAACTTCCAGTTCGTTGAAATCCAGCACCACAATTTCCAAACTAGAATTTACAAGTTATCTTTTAATCAACCACACTAAATTGTGCCCTCGAAATTTAATACAGAATCAATTTCAACCATCACTTGCACAAATATAAAGAACGGAGTTGGGAGGTACCAAGATGGGACAGCACCTTTAGCGAAGTGCCTAGCGTGACACTGTTTCGGCGCCAGCTACCTGGGTTCGAATCCAGTACTGACTGAAAGTTGTCGATATGTTCTCCCGGTGCCTGCGTGGGGTTTCCCTGGGTGCTCTCGTTTCCTCCCACCTTCCAAAACTTTAACTGGGTGCCACGGGTTTAAATGGCCAGAATTGGCTTCTATGGTGTTGTAAATTTAGAACAATTACTCTTGGTATTTGCCAATTAAGGCTTTGGATAGAGAACTTAACATCGGTTTTAAAAACTCTCTCTGTTTAAAGTCAGAGTTCATCATCTCCTAGCTTCTACCACCTGCACAGTGGGTAATCCTGGCACTCCCTGCACCCAACCCATGACACAAAATGTCAATGTCAAATAGTGAGGTATTTAATGCTGTTTAATGCATTAACTGCTCTCATCATCCATTATCCTCTTTAGAGGATGGGATTAGTCTTTTCTGCTAGCATGAAGCCTCCACCATCTTCATCAGCAACATCAGATATTAACAGTAATATGTCCAAATAGGAGGAAAATTGGACTTACAAGCAGTCATAAATTAGTTAAAGTGTGAAATTCCCTATGGCAACTGCATCAATGATTGACCTGGATTAAGCAACACAATAGCCAATTCCCTATCCAATTGTCTGACAGTCTTGAATGAAAAAAATCACACGTGAAAAATGAGAATCGGCTGTGAATTTTTCTTGGATCTGTGAAGCAAGCAAAAGAGCCAAACTTCCTGTTGCAATGTCACCGACCTATCTCTGGAAAAATAGAACCATAGTCATTTTTAAATGTCCAAAATTTCTCCAAAGTTTTCAGACATATTTTGAGTTTTAATGGCACTAAATCACCCAAGGTTAGTCAGTCAGCACAAACACCACAGATTACGCAGCATCACTTTGCATTTGCTAGAAGCTTTTAAATGAGACAAATTGCAAACTGGATACTTTCTCCCTGCAATAGAGTTGAACGTGTACCACTAGCCATGGACACAGCACTCGAGTGCGCAAAGACGGGCAAGGCTTAAAGGGCACAGATAAGCGTGGTTTACCTGGGATGTAGACTGCAATTCATCAACATAAAGGGAAATCAAGAAAAAAAAGCAGTTAGTGATGAATAAAGGACTCTCTTATTGAAGAAACACACTCCCCCACACAAAAAAAGCAGAACATTTTGGTAATTGATATTTTGGACCAGAGGAAAGAACAGCCTAAAAAAAATGTTGTGTTCCCCTGGATTAACATCCCATAGTGGACTTGTCCAAAGTAGAAAGATGATAGATGATGGAGAGAGATACACACCTGGTCTCTTGATGGCCTTTTTACTGGGGGTATCTTTCCTTTTGTTCTGCATGGCAGGGGAATACAGTATACCAGAGGACGAGCTGTTCTTACGGAAATGCTCTTTCAGACCTTTGATTGAGCGATCCAGCTGGTTGGAACGAATTTGATAGTACACATTCATAAAATCTGTAAGGGAGATTGTACAAGTCAAGGTAAATGCAGATAATTTAAATCACAGGTATATTCATACTTTCTTTTCTTAAATCAGTATCTTAAAAAAAAAGTTAACGCCGTTGTTGCTGCTGTTACGGCAACAATGCTGTGTACCTGGGAGGTTCTATGGCCCAGTTGTTATGTTGATGGCTTCATGCAGGATTTAAATGGCCTGTAGAAGGAGCAGGTATTTTGTGTTCAAAACATTGCCTAACCCTTGGAGATCTGTGCCCAAGAAGGAAACACCCATGCCTGGCAGCAGATCCGGAGGGTTGTGAGGTCTGGGAGATTAGCAGATCAGCAGAGAGCCACAATGGGAGAACATCCCCCTGCTGAGAAAGAGCAGTCTTACAGAGGAAAGTGATCACAGCCGGGGACCAGCGAGGGCTTCAGAGCTTGAAGGACTCACAGAAAGCTGCAGGAGATAGGCTTGTGAGAACCCAGTATCAGGACCAGGAGTCATGAGGTGGATGATAGCAAGAAGCAGTCCTGAAGGCCCTCAAGCACTGACAACTTCCTAATCGCATTGGAGGTTCAGAACTGGGAGCTCAGGTTCATCATTAAAGTGGACAAGAGGCAGGGCAACTGCAAATGCAACACCAGGACTGGTTTGTGAAAAAAAAATCAAATAGTAAAACCCCTGTTATCCAGAATTCAAGTAACCGGTAGCCTCAAGCAACAGGCAAAAAATTGTGGAAATAGGTTAAAAAAAAAATACAGCCGTTAGTTCGCCAATCACGCAACACGCAACTTCAAGCAACTGGAAAATACACTTATCGGGCATCTTCCAATCCGCATAAGTGCCAGATACAGGGGTTTTATTGTAAGTATGGTAACTTATGACCTTCCCTCACAGGAATCCATTATAAATACAAATGCTCAACACATTGTTTAAAATCAGAACATTAGATTTCCACTTTATTTCATCACTGGCTGACTTTTGTAAAGGAGACACCTCACACTCCTTTCCCTGCAAACGGTATCTAATTACCTTCCGACTATTCTCTCATTTCACAGTCTCAGTTCTGGCATCTTCCCAATGGTTTGAAAAAGTTATATGAAAGGAAGCTCAATATCAACCAAACAATCGATTATTTTTGAGGTAGTTGGAATGAAAATTGGAAAAAAAAGGAAAGAGAAAGCAAGAGGAAGCAGTGGCAAGGTTCCCAAACGGCTGACTAATTGAACAACTGCTGTCCCCTCCCTCCTTTCTCCACCTATCACCTCCTGACTTTGCCGACCCCCCCCAACCCATTTTGTTCGGACATCTGCTGGCATTCTCTGATACCTTGATGAAGGGCTCAAGCCTGAAACGTCAGTTCTGTATTTTTCCCTTTGCTACATAAAAGACATTGTTTGACCTGTTGAGCTTCTCCAGCATTTTGTTTTTACTTCAACCACAGTGTCGACAGAATTTTGTGATTTACTTTTAACGTTTGGAAATGGCCATTTATTGACACAATTTATTGACACGAACTTATGTCATTCATTTTTTTTTTGTTTTGTGGCAGCAGTATTGTGCAGAACAAGGTGCAAAATTTCAATTCCATCAAGTTTTTTTTAAACTAGTCCAAAAAGAAAAGAAAAAGTGAGGTAGTGTCCAAAGGTTCATTGTCCATTCAAAAATCTGACAGCAGAGGGGAAGAAGCTGTTTCAGTACCATTGGGTGCTTGTCCTCAGACTCCTGTATCTCCTTCCTGATGGTAGCAGTGAGAAAAGGGAGGTGCGGATCTTTGATGATAGAAGGGAAACTAGATTTTTATTCAACACCTAATTAATTAATCAAATTAAAATTTTTAGAACATGAACTCAGGCCTCCCAATCATTTCTTCAGGTTTCCGAATTCAATTTATAATTAGAAGAATTTCACACCCCTTGAATGGCTGAAAACATCAAGTTAGAAGAGGAACCAAAGCAGGAAAGTAGGGAGAGTATTTTAAACCATTGCACCACTGGACGTACCTAGGTTTCTCCCATAATCTACCAGCCACACCGAAATACGAATCAAGTCATGCAGTATATTTTCAGGAAGATGCTCTAGTGGCACTTCATCTGTGGTCTCAATGTCATCATCTCCTGTGATCAAGTCCAGGATGACAACAGGTGGCACTGGCTTGCTGTTGCGAGTTAGGAGATTTCTGAACTCTGATTCCAAAGATTCCTTGCCTTTTTCAAAGAGAAATTTCTGTAAAACACAAAACAGAATCATCATTCTTTGAAGAACAGAACTAAACTTTTGCTGCAGGACAACAATAATTGAAGGGGTTTGCTATATATACGACTTCTGCAACTAACCTTAGCTAAAACCTAATGCACGGTTCATGTCTGATACCTTTGAATGCACAAAGCATCACTGTCAAGCCTGATTAGTCATTCAAACCTGTCTATCATAGAGAGGGATGATTCACAGTGAGAACAACAGCTTTCTTGTCAACCAGAACACGCCAAACAGAAGTATTGAATCTAGACCTTTTAACCCACTTTGCTTTTTAATCCATTTATCCAAGTAATCTCAGTCAGACTGGAATCCATTGACCGCCTTTGAGATCTTTGGGAAACTGAGAAATGACACACAAATGCAGACTGCCATTATTTGAGGACTGATTCATCCAGAAACAGACACATCTCAAATTCCATGTGCATTAATTGATAAAGAAACAAAAGATGCAGATGATGGGACATTGAACAAACCAAGAATTGCTGGAGGAACCCAGCAGGCCAACTGATAGAGGTCCTTACGGCCATCTTTAACATGTCACTGCAGCAGTCCATCGTCTTCACGGGTGTCAAGACAGCCACCATCATCCCAGCACCAAAGAAAGCAACAATAAAGGGCCTAAATAACAGGCTTTAAGCATCTGGTGATGGAATGCATAAAGCACACCACCCAAAGACACTGGACCCATTTCAATTTGCCCACAGACAGAAATGGTCCACTGATGATGCAATAGCCTGGTCCCTTCACTCTGCCCCATCCCACCTTAAAAGCAAGGTGCTATTGATTGACTTCAGCTCAGTGTTTAATACGATCATACCCCACAGGGTTGTGGAGAAGCTGTCCTCAATGGGACTCATCACCTCTCTCTATTCTGGACTTCCTATCGGAAAGAATACACGCTGAGCAGTGGTGCACCTTGGGACTGTGTACTCAGCCCATTTTTGTGCATGCTACTGACCCACAACTGTAATGCCAGATCCAGCACCAGTCATCAAGTTTGCAAGTGACATGACTACAGTCGGCCTCATCAGTATCACCGATGAGTCACACTACAGAGAAGAGATGAAAAATCTCTGGAAATGGTGTGAGAATAACATCACAAGTCTCAATGTGGGCAAGACAAAGGCGATGATTGTGGACTTCAGGTTGACCAGGGATGACCACCATCAACTACACATTAATAGCTTGGTAGTGGAGAGAGTAGAGAGCACCAAGTTCTTCGGAGTTCACCTAAGGAGTGATCTATTTTGGACACAAAGCATCTCTCTCACTTGTCAGGAAGACGCAATAGCAACTGCACTTCCTGAGAAGACTGAGGTGGGCAAGACTACCGGCCGCCATCCACTCAACGTTCTACAGGAGGTCTATCGAGAGCTTCCTGGCCAGCTGCATCACAGTGTGATACAGCTGCTGTAGAGAATCACATCAGAGGTCAATCCAAGGGACCAAAAGAGCAACAGAGAGAGAATCACTGGGGTCTCTACCCCTGCCCCACCAATGGGATGGGATTTAAGAGGATCGTTGTCAAAAGAGGGCTCGCAAAAATCAGTATGGACCCCTACTTCCCAGCATACACCATCTTCCAGCTACTCTTGTTGGGAAAGAGATACAGGAGCATCACAGCTTCTTCCCATAGGCAGTGAAGCTGCTCATACAAATCCTCCATAATTCAATAGTATATTTAACAATATATATTTATTTTAATAATTGTATATTCATACTGTGCCTATGCATCATTTGCCTGTATGCGTGTTTGCAGTGTGCAATGAAATGCAGGTTGTAGTTGTACAATGGGATTATAAATAAACTTTAATGATATACCAGTATATTTTATTACGTGGTATGAGTTAGTTCAAGCACTTCCTCTCCACCCCCCCCCTCAAATTTTTTTGTCATTGTTGACTTAAGGGGCTGAATAGCCAACTTCAGTCATTATGAGCGGCAACTTTTTTATTTGGAGGCTAATCTATGTCTGGAAAGACCAGCCAGAGAAAGCTATAGAAGCAGGTGGAATGTAATATTTGAAAGTCATTTGGACAGATATATGGAGAGGAAGGGCTTAGAAGGATATATTAACCAAGTCCAGGAAAATAGGACTACAGGTAGATTCCGACACGATGGGGTTGGGTTCCTGGACTCACATCACAAGTAGAAATTATCAATGCCCCGGCTGCTGGTGGGAGGCCAAGGTGGTGCTGGGTAACTAGAGACAGCAATGTCATCTCACAACCTACGTTGTGATTTGGAATGCATGTGCAGATTGCCATCCCTCTCTCTCCCCATCCCCAGCAACAACAATCTGAGCATACATTCCAAATCACCTTTTTTTAAAAAAAAAAAGCATTGGGTTCGTCAAAGTACGTTTCCTTGACGTCATTATAAGGAGCACGGAAATTATAACATTTAGGGGAGGTGGTGGCAAAGGGAACCGATCTATGTGCGCTGATTGAACAGAAGCATTTCCTTCAGAGAAGGAAAAGCAACCACGTTGATACAGGTCAACCCCAACTTAACTTTATTCAAAATGAATTCTGATCATCGTTAACTTTGAAATATTCTGTCAGAACATCGCAAGTCGGGGTCTATCTGTATTTGAACCAAAGGGGCTTTTCTATGACCACAAGCTATAAACCCAAATCACATTTACCAGCCAATTGTTTCATCCACTTACCACCCGATTCAACTCAGGGCTGTCTGGATTGTTGTCTTGGAAATATTCCACAGCTTTCTGAATCTTTGCCATACAGTTCAGGTACTCTTCTAGCCTTCCAGCGGGTCTGATCAGTGAGGACAGGAATTCCATAAATGAGTATTTTGAAAAATAAAGCTATTTACTGCTTTACAACTTCCAGTAAAAGTTCATACTGTCCCATCAACATTTTAAAGATAAGTTATTAACAAAAGCCCTTCCTTGTGATTTAATACAGGGCAAAATCCCTCAGTAAAAGCAGAACAGAAATTTACATGGCAGTACATCAGGAAAGAGAAAAATCATAAATGGAGTATTTTCTTACTGCTTTCAGTTATCCCTCATTCTGCCCAGCACCCTACCTTTACAAGCCTGTCATTCATGTAAAGCATAGAATAATTTTGAGTTAGATTAAAACAGAATTCAAATATTTTGCTGTCAATTGCCATGTTATAGATTAAAACTCATAAATAAGATTAAGCAAAGCTGGATGGATTAAATCATATACACCATGGCAAGAGATGGCAAGTTTGACATCAGCTACTGCACACTTACTGCTTTAATCCACAGCATGAACATTAATTAAATATGCTAAGCACTTAAGGGGAAACTGAATTTTGATCTTGCATTAAACCATTCAATCTCTCGTCTGAAAAAGTACTTCAAAACTTAAGGCTTAGATGATTAATAAATATTTTTAAATTAATGGTTGTAATAAATTAAACAGCTATCTAAAGTGCATAGTTGCATACATTAGGCAAATCAGAAGCTGAAATTCAACGGAGTAGAACAAAGTGTTAATCATTTCCAAGGTCCTTGCCTCTTCCCCAATTTCACACACAAAAGGTGGATTCTGCATTTCAACAGGGAGAGAGAATGAAAATGAAATCAATGAGAATAATTAAAGTCAACTGTGAGTGCTCCTGTTGACATTTGACAAAGGTCCCAAAGGCTTCAAAAATGTCGTTAAAGGCAAGCAGAAAACAAATAGCTTCTACAAAACTCAAGGCTGGATTTATATCTGTCAAAGACCTGCATTTTGAACTTTCCTCAAATATCCTTGCCTTTCTCTTTTGAGATACTTTCCAAGGTTTACTTTGTTGACTGATCTTTTTAGATTGCCTGTCCCAACATTTTCTCCTTTAGTTCAAAATTAAATATGTACCTGTTATGTGGCTATGTATTGTATATGCCAGTGTATAGGATGACTCCCAGATTTTCCACCTAAAATGAAGGTTTTGAGCTATACCTTTTTGAATAGGAGACAACCAACCCCCCCCAACCAGTGAAGCAATGCTGTCACTATATTTTAATACTAAATTGTCCTGTTAAAGTTTTAATTTTATCAGCATATTTTAAAATAAACCCCTGTTGGCTCCTGTAACAGTCCATTTAAAGCCTATACAAAGCTGAGGGCATTTAGACTGGGCAGATGGACCCTGTAGAGGAGTGCTGAGACTTTGTTGGAAATGCACAGCAATGCTCGTCAATGCACATGTATTATTTTCATTGCTGCTGTTTGCGAGGAGGTTAGCTGGGTGGAAGGTGCACCGAGAGGCTAACTAGGACACTTGTGTGGAGGTGAGTTGGTTTGTCAGTGTGAGGAAGGCAGTAGAATGTGCCTCGGAGCTGACCAGGACACTGGAGTTGGAGCCAGCAGGATAGGGGGAAAGATAGCAGCGATGTTAAGACTCTACTGTTTCCATTCATCGCTTTCAACCTTTATATGATTTTGCTTTTCATGATTGGTACAGATTGAATTGAACAGCTTTCAAATAATCTTTTTTTTTCAGATATTTGCAAATCAGACATTTTCTTCAAGCTCAGATACATAATTTTCCTAGGGCACCTGATGCAAACATTGTTGATTTTTATTTTTATTTAGCTTTTAACTTCACTCAAGTGTTGAGTTCTGTCTTTTGCCTCTCTCTCTCTTAGCCAGGCATGCGACATTATTTAGGTGGAAGGATGCTGCCCCGTCTACCCATGTTCAGTGGTCAAGGGACATTATGTCCTGTTTAAACCTAGAAAAGATTGTCGTAAAGGTCTAATATCCATTATTTATGATAAATTGGTAGGGTTAAGACATGCTCCCCCAGTTAAAATTAAAAATGCCTAAGAACAGGATTTAAACTTTTCAATATCAGATATGGTTGGGGCTTTAATTTTTAAGTTGGTTAATACCACATCTTTACATACACCTCATTGTTTGTTAATATTTAAAGATGTACATAGGACTCATATGTCTAAAGTTAAATTATCTCGCATTTATTCAGATGTAGACCCTTGCTGTGATAAATCTAATAGGGGAGAGGCTTCTCTCATCCATACATTTTGGACGTGCCCTAGTCTTGAAAGATATTGGAGAGAAGTGTTTCAAACTTTATCCTTAATTTAAATCTAGAGCCAAATCATTTGGTTGTTCTTTTCGTCACAACTGGAGAGGATGAGATTCTTTTAACTTCAATCAAGCGTCGAGTTCTGTCTTTTGCCTCTCTCTCTCTCTCTCTCTCTTAGCCAGGCATGCGACATTATTTAGATGGAAGGATGCTGCCCCGTCTACCCATGTTCAGTGGTCAAGGGACATTATGTCCTGTTTAAACCTAGAAAAGATCCGTCATTCAATTAGTAACTCAAATATAAGGTTTCAAACGTGGGGACCATTCTGGAGTCTGTTTTGCGACCTGTAGACAAAATAGAAATTCTAAACTTTAGTACTTTGTTATTTAACTCCAGGGACAAATTATACTTTTCTCTAGCCATGAAATGATGGTGAGCGGATCATGGGATTGAGAGACACGACTATCCATGTTAAAATTATTAGATGTGTCTATGTTTGATATATTATGAAAGCACTTCCTATGGCCTTTATTATTGGCTGAGCTAATATAACTTGACATTTGTGCATTCCGTAGATGTATCATATATGCATATGAAAATATTATACATCAATGTTGTCAGTCCTAGGGTCCTTTTTACCTTTTTCTTTTTCTAAATTAATAACCAATCTGATAATAAGGCATAGGTTGAGAATAGGAGCACAATTCAGAAATTTTTTTTGGAATCAATCATCTCTTGTCAGTCCTATTATAGCTGATTTTTTTTAAAAACCTTTGTCAAATGCAGATTTTAGGGAGTGTAGACTGGGGATCAAAAATTTTAAAGATCTTTTGATTCAAGATAATTTTGCTTCTTTTGAACAATTGAGGACAAAATTTAAATTACCCACTAGTCATTCTTTCAGATATTTACAAGTCAGACATTTTGTTCAATCCAAGCTCCCTGATTTTCCACAGATTTCTGAAACAAATAGTCTTGATTCACTTTTTAACTTCAGTTTTCTCATATAGGCTCAATATCAATTAATTACAATAATTTGATAACAAGAATATCTTTCCTAGTTAAGATCGAGTGATTGGAAGCATGACTTGGATTTGAAATTTAAAGATGAGGACTGAGGTATTGTTCCAAATTTGATTAATGAGTCCTCCTTTTGTGCGGGACATTGTTTGTTACAATTCAAAGTGGTGCAGAGAGTACATATTTCAAAAGATAAATTATCTCACTTTTATTCTGACATTGATCCATTATGTGATAAGTGTAAAATTTTCGAGGCTTCATTGATACATTTGTTTTGAGGTTGCCTAGTTTAGAAGATTTTTGGAAAAATTATTTTCAGACTTTATCAGTCTTTTTTTTAAAGGTCAAATTAGAACCATGCCCCTTAATTGCTCTCTTTTGTTTCTCTCAAGAGGAAATATGATTGACTTCATCTCAGAGGCAAAGTTTAGCTTTTATCACATTCATGAGATGATGGGCAATTTTGATGAAATGGAAAGACAGCATCCACCTTCTCATACTCAATGGGTTACAGGAGGTTTTGTCCTTCCTGAGTTTATTAAAAAAATCCGATATAATGTAAAAGATGTAAAGGTGAATTTTTACAAGACGTGGGGCCCATTCATGGAGTATTAGTATAATTTAAAGAATTAGGATAAGGGAAAAGAGAAGGAAGGAAGGGGGAAAAAAAGAAGAGAGAGCTTTATTATACGTGTTAAAAAAAAGTATTTTCTGGAGAGGGCAGGGTAGAGGGGGAATAACTGTCACTACAAAATCAGTTGACACTGCGAACAAGATTGCAATCCAAATGAAAAGGGGAGTTGTGGTTGCCTGGCAAGAGATATAGGGCAACTAAGAGAGGGGGAAAATTTTTGGGGTTAAGGTATTAGTGGATGTGGGAAATGCGGGGGTACTTTATGTCTTAAATGTATTGTCATATATAAAGTGTAATAAGAGAAAACTAAGAGATGAAAATGGGGAAAAGGAGGATGGAGGTGGCAAAGAGATGTAAGCAAGATATAAGATGGCCATGTTGAACTATATGACTATAAACATTAATGGAATACATAACCAAATTAAAAGGAAGAGGCAACTAAATTTATTGAAGAAGGAAAAAATAGATATAGCATTTGTGCAGGAAACGCATCTAACTGAGGCGGAACATAACAAACTAAAGAGAGACTGGGTAGGACATGTAACGGCAGCATCCTATAATTCAAAAGCTAGAGGTGTAGCCATACTAGTTAACAAAAATGTACCAATCAAAATAGAGGAGGAAATAATAGATCCGGCATACTCAGAATTTTGGAATTTGCTCAATATATATGCACCTAACGGGGAGGATCAAAAGTTTATGCAGGATATTTTTTTAAAGATTGAAGACACACAAGGAAATATATTGATAGGAGGGGATTTTAACCTTAATTTGGACCAAATGCTGGATAAAACTGGACAAAAGACTAGTAGCCAAATTTATGGTTAAATCAATGCAGGAAATGAAATTTATGGATATATGGAGGAGGCAACACCCAAGAGAGAAGGAATTTTCATATTATTCAAGTAGGCACAAAACTTACTCAATGATTGATACGTTTTTGTTGTCAGCCCATATTCAAGGGAGAGTTAGGAAAACTGAGTATAAAACTAGACTACTATCAGATCATTCACCCCTATTATTAGCAATAGAACTGGAGGACATCCCACCAAGAACGTATAGAATTTAGGGAGTTTATTGAATATGTAACTACACAATGATAATTAAAAGATTTATAACCAACATGTACATTAAGCTGCAAGATAAGGAAAATGAAATAAATTATAAACCTAAGCAAAAGTGGGAAAAGGATCTAAACATAAAGATAAAATGAAGTATGGGAAAAATGTTCGGGAACTATGAAGAATACAATAAACACAAGGTTACGCATGATACAGTATAATTGGTTACACAGGGTATATATTACTCCTCAAAAATTAAAAAACTGGGATTTAATATTATCGGATAGATGTTTTCGCTGTAAGAAGGAAATGGGAACAACATTACATGCAACTTGGGTATATACGAAAGTGAATACGTTTTGGGAAAAATTAAATCAGGTACTAAATAAAATTACAAAAAATAACATACCAAAAAAACCAGAGATATTTCTTTTAAGTAACATAAGTAGTAAAGAATTAGGCCTCAGATTGGATAAAGTGCAAAAAAAATTAATTATGATAGCCTTAGCGATAGCAAAAAAATGTATAATGTCAACTTGGAAAATGGAAGAGAGCATGAGAATACAGCAATGGTACATGGAAATGAATAAATGTATTCCATTGGAAAAAATAACATACAATTTAAAAAATAAAGTCACAATGTTTGAACAAATTTGAGAACCATACATGGAACATATTAGAGAGAGCTTGCCTACGACCTCCATCCCCTAAAATGAGAATGAAAATGATAAGACAAAACTACTAGATTCAGTGTGTAATAAATAGATGATGCATTTTTCAGTTTATTTTCCTTTGTGTGAAGATATTGTTTTATGGTTTTATTGTATTGTATATGTTGAATATTTATGGGTTTTGGAGGGGGGTGGGTAGAGCGGAGGGAGGGAAAGGGGGAAAAAATGGAGAAAAGACCACTGTGTAAATTTAATGAGAAACGTTTGTAGATATTTTGGTTGATATGGTTCATAGCGTGGAAAATAAAAAAAATATTTTTTTAAAAATTAGGCTGCCTGGTTTCCGAATGTCATCTTTCATTTCCTATGTATATTATACAAGTTAACCTTGTTTAGAGGGAGGGGTTTGATTAATGGGGGGAGGGGGGGTCCTTTTTTATCTTCTTTGTTTTCTTTAGAAATATTTTGATAAAATGGGTTTGATTGAGAAAGGTACACACAATTTAAACTATGTATGTTTAAGGTATTATTTGAGAAGTACAAATTATGTCTTCTTATACTTCACCCCATGTATTGGATTAATATGTGTGTATGTTTTTTTTAATTAAACTCAATAAAGATATTTTTTAAAAATATTTTAAAAAGAAAGACTTCGCTGTTAAGGTTCAGATTTTTGAGGTGACATTTTAAAGTTTCAGATAATCCTACACGCCAGCATATATGGTATATTTTGTTAAATTAAAGATGCTAAATTAGAAATGGTTGAGTCTACCAGCACAAACATTTTCTTTCAAGGATCACTCACCCTTCTTTGATAATCTTTTCTGTATCCTTGGCTACATGATAATAGCTGATGACATGGTCCAAGCAAGCCAGTGTTTTGTCCACATTATCCTGTAGCCTCTGCAGATTTTCCGTCTGCTTGTGAACCGGAATGATTGAATTCTCCAGTTGCATCAGTCGGCTTTCAAATGATGAAAGGATAGAAACCTAGGAAAATGGATGCAGTGATCGGATATTGACATTGTGCCAATCAGATATTCTCCCAACCCCTAGCAGGATGTTCATACTGCACAGCAGCTGCGTTTCATCAATGTGCAAAAGTGGAAAATCTTTCTTTGATCTTAATGAGAGGTCAATGAGACATAGGAGAGTTTACAGACAGATAAGGAGATGTCATTGTTCAATGGGTTACACCAACCTCCAAGTCAGAAGGTCTATTGTTGAGAACAGACTCTCTGGTCTCTGCTTCCTGTCATTTAAGGCAGAAAGTTCTAATTATCCTCAGAGGGAAAAAGATCACCTCATCTGTCTTAAATTGGCTATCAATATATTTTTTTTAAGTATTCCAAGTTCAAGATACCTTATGAGTGCAGGGCAGGGGTGGGGGAGAGAGAGGGGTAATACTTGCTCCACATTATCTGTCAACACCCCTCATGATCTTCCTTGTTTCAGTCAAGATCTATGACTATTTTGTACTCAGCTAATTCAAGGATGAAATCAGCAGCATACAGAAAACATTACAGCACAGGCCCTTCAGCCCACAATGTTGTGCTGACCTATACAAACTACTCAACAAACTAAACCTTCCCTACCTCACACCCATACCCTCTATTTTTCTTACCTCCTTGTGCCTTTCTAAGAGTCTTAAATGACCCTATGGTACCAACCTCCACCTTCAACCCTGGCAACGCATTCAAGCCACCCACTACTCTTTCTGTGAAAAAAAAACACACCAAAGGTCTCCCCCAATCTCTTCCTCACCTTGTACAATATCCCCTGGGATATCTATTTGCTATTCTTGACCTGGGAAAAAGGTGCTGGCTGTCCACCCTATCTATGCCTCTCATAATCTTGAGGACCTCTATTAAGTCACCGGTCATCCTCCTTCACTTCAAATAGAAAAGCCCCACAGTAGTAATATGCATCCTTCCATAACAAAATAAGGGTATACTGTAGTTTTCAAACCCTTCTTCCCCATTGCTCAAAGATCCTTTCAAAGCTCTTGGTCAAAATTTTCACTGTATTCAAATGAACTCACCATATTTTTTGTAAGTTGGTCACTTTTTTCCAAGCTTTCTTTTATAAATGACAAAGTTTCTTGTTCCTGTTAAACAAAAGTAGAAATGTGTATTTAAAGAATGATATATTGCATTCATTACTAACTGCAATTCCACCAGTGTTCAGCAGTAGAGGTTAGTGGTTGTTTATAAAGGTTATGGAATTGTAAGTCACAGAAACAGGCCCTTCAGCCCACTATTTCCATGTTGATCCTTTGGCCCAGAAGAGGTCTGCATCCTTTATACCTTACCCAAATTACATCTGATTCCATCACCTCCTCCAGCACCAAGTCCCATCATATCATCTTTAAATTTCTTTCTTCTCACCTAAATCTATGCCCTCTCGTTTCTGATGCCCCTGCCACTGTGAAAAGATTCCAGCTATTTACCTGATTTCAGAAAAATTATGTATGAGACAGGTAAACAGTTTTCATGAATATTACCTGCTAAAATCGTCCTGCAATAAATGGTGGAGATAAAGAAAGTGTCACAAACAATGGGACCTTTAGCACCACAGATTAACGGCCTGAGGCTCAAATTGAGAAAAATCAGAACATAGGGCAACAAGGATAAACAATCAAACATTTATCTTGTGAAACGTAGCCCCTCAGCAGCCCCACCTGTTCCTTTTCCACTGCCTGGCAACTCAGCAAATGAAACTAATATTACGCCAAACAACACTGATGGGAAAAGCCTTGGATCTGATTTGTAGACCATGTTGATAATTCAGTCTGGGTTACGGTGTACATTGTTACTGATCTTAAGTGTAAGGAATTTGACAGGTTTTTGATTCAATGGATGGAATAACTGTGCCAGTTAAGCTTATGACATCAAGTTCCCTAATCTCCAAGTACAGGTATTTTTTTAAATTTTAGACATACAGGCCCTTCTGGCCCATGCTGCCCAATTACCCTACAACTCTGTACAGAGAGTGCCGGATTCAAACACTGGTCGCCGGCGCTGTAACAGCATTGCACTAACCATGCTGCCCTTGTTGTTAGTCTCAACATTGTCAACATGATTCATGATGTAGTGGAGTACCTCCCCTCAGGCACTAGTACCCATACCTGAGCCTCCAATTGTAGGAAAACAAATACAACCCTGTTTTTCAACAAGACTCACTAACAATAGGACAGAAACAAGAGGTGAATCTTTGAATGTCAACGGGTGAAGTCAACCAGCCCAATACAGACTGGAAACTGAGCTTAAAATCTCTTCGTATCCAAGGCTCGAGGACATCACTGGCCAATAATTTTAGAAAGCCACAAATTATAAATCAGTTTGAAAATTGTGTTTCAATTAAATTGTGGCATTGTTTACAATAAATAGCAAACTTTTAGAGTACAAAGTGTGACAAGCCAAGTTCCCAAGAATCAGTTTCACCCAACATCAGCTGCTCAAACACAGCACATGTTCTGGAAACACCCTAGCAATAAGTTACAAGAGCACACCAGAAACCAAGGAATCCCATCTTCAGAGAAGATTGCCACTTTTCACAAGAGCAGCAGATGCAGCAATCTTGAGTAAACAATGAAAAGATTGAGGGTGGGTGGAGTGTCAACATGACAGACAGCATCCAGAGGTCATCAGTCAACATTCTGGGCAAGGAGAGGGCCCTTTACCAACAAAGATATATCCATCCAGATTTTCATTGTTCACCTATTCATTTGTAGCAAAGCATCATCATAAAATTCCCTTTTTTGTCCATAGTCACAGATTTCCTTATTTACAAAAAAAATTTGCCACAAAGATCAGAAGAAACTTGTTCATTCCGTCAGGGAAAGAGGCAGCAATTCACAAAATAGAAAATGAAAGGAGTGGCAAAAACAAAAACAAAAATCAAGCAAGGGAAAAGAGTTGACCAAGAGAAACTCAAGAACTGAAGATGCTTGATTCTTGAACAGTGAAAAACTGGAAGGAATCACCAATCAGGTGAGACATTTAAGATGATGATTGGCCATTTCCCTTCCTGGATGCCACCTGCCCCATTGAGTCACATGACTGACAGATTTGACCTGACAGGTAGACCCCATTCAAATTGGAATCTGAATTGTATTGATCCCGAGGCACATTCCTTGTCACCCACTCCCTGACCTCAGGCAGCAACAGGCCAACGGCACCCTCTGGTTATGAAAGGGGTCTACGTAACAGCAAGTAAAAACGTAATGCTGGAGAAACTCAGCAGGTCGTGCAGCATGCTTAAAACAGCAAAGAAAGATACATAACCAACTCTTCGGGCTTGAGCCCTTCATCAAGGTATTGAACAAAAAATGTCAGAAGCCCAAACAAAATGGGGGGGGGGGGGGAAAGGAGCAGGGTCCCGCAGGCAGGAGGTAATAGGTGGATAAGGGAAGGAGGGCACAGCAGTAAGCAGGAGGGATGGCTCTGTGAATGGAGAAAGGGGAGGAGAGCTGAGGGGATAAAAGACAAGGGGGGGGGGGGGAGAACAGGGAGTGCCGGCGAATATGCCCAGACGGAAAATCAAGTGGTGAAAGCAATGCCACCCGTTAATTGGAGGAACAACACTTGTTACATTAAAACAAGTCCGTCATTCTTATCAACAGACCACACTCCTCTGACTGGCCTTCCATCGCAACGACTTTCCCCGATCTCCGGCCCCTTTCCTCCCGACAGCCTCTCGGCGCGTCCCTTCAACGCCCAGCTCGGCCGGTCCTCGAGGCCTCCGCCGTCCTACCTGCCGCAGCTTCTCCTCGATGTCCCTTTTCCGGGCAGATGCATCTTCGGTTGGTATCATCGTGCCCGTCCCTTCGCCTCTCTCACTCGGCTACTCTGCTCGCCGGAGCCTCACAGTTGTTCACTTCCGGTCGACCTCTCTGGGAGGTCACCAATAACAAGAGCCCGGCCTGTTTCCATGGCAACGATGCCTCTCTCTCTCTCTCTTCCCCCCCACCCACAACATCCCACTGATCTTTCTCTCTGTAGTTAGAATTATTTTGTATGAATACAATGTGAAGATGCACCAAAATTCTTACTTTCTGCAGTCATGCAGGTAAATAAGGTACACAAACTACAATACAATAAATTAATTTTCACAATATTGCCATGAGACAGAAAAAAAGATATCTACTGTAATAAATAAGTTCATTTCCAAGATTCCTTTATTGTCATGTTGTAGCGGCAGCTACACAGCTCCTGAAAGAACAGACACAACCAGACGGGTTGAGCTCAGTGAGCAGACTGGTTTATTGCAGACTGCTGGGCTGCCCTTCTACTCCCAGCCCGGACCTGGCTGAGAACCGCGTTGGAGGGCGCTGATGTCACCCGGCGTCACATGGTCCCCAGGCGCGGGCTTCTAAGCCCCGTGGTGGGAGGAATGGAAAACCCCCGACGACGCCATTTTGGCCGGCTGCCCCGCCGCGTGGCTGAAAAGCGGGGCTGGTTCGCCTGCCAGTGAGCCACCACAGAACCGGCGTCAATGTCATTTTTCGCCAGGCGGCCTTGCTTCTTGGGCTGGGCTATGACCATGGGCTCGGTGGGATCGAGGTGCACTGGTTTCAGTCTGTCCATGATAAACAGCTCCCGCCTACTGCCAATGTCCAGCATGAACGTAGAGCCGGAACACTGTACAACCCTGTATAGCCCCTCGTATGGTCGCTGCAGAGGTGCCGCGGTCGGACCCTGCCAAATGAAAATGTACTCCACGGAAAGCAGTTCACCAGGAACGTGAGACGGGCGGGTGCCAAGCCTGAGCGGCAGTGGGGGTTCGAACAAGTCCAAGCGTGCCCTGAGGTGAGGAAGTAGTTCGTGCTGGGGATTGTGAGGAGCGTTGACGAACTCACCAGGTAGTGCCAGTGGCGCACCGTAGACCAGCTCAGCAGATGACGCCTGCAGATCTTCCTTGGGAGTGGAGCGGATGCCCAGGAGCACCCAAGGCAGTTCGTCCGAATAGTCGGGACCGGTGAGGAGGACCATGAGTGCCGACTTAAGGTGGCAGTGGAGACGTTCGACCAGTCCATTGGCCTGCGGGTGGTAGGCTGTGGTGCGGTGTAGCTGGATCCCCAACCAGTTGGCGAGCTGTGCCCAGAGCGCAGATGTGAACTGGGTGCCCCAATCACTGGTGAGGTGACCCGGGACGCCGAACCAGCCAACCCAACCATGCAACAGTGCTCAGGAGCAGGAGTCAGTGGAGGCGTCTGGCATTGGGATCGCCTCGGGCCAGCGAGTGGTGCAGTCCACCATCATAAACAGGTAACGGTTATCCCGGGAAATGGGTAAGGGCCCTATGATGTCCACGTGAATGTGGCTGAACTGTTCCCAGATGTGCTCGAACTCCTGTGCGAGTGGCCTGGTGTGCCTGTGCACCTTGGATGTCTAGCAATGGGTGCATGTTCTGGCCCAGAATCTCCTTCCGCAGGGGAGACCAGTGGCGACTCCCTAAGGAAGTCGGGGTGCCGTCACTGGGAGTCCAGACCCGCAGTAAAACTTTTAAAATGCCTTCTGTTGAGTTGCAGCAGGAGCTGCAGTTACCTGGTTCTGCCACTACGTCCGAGAGAGCAGGGCTGAGCTTTTCTGACTTACAGTGTATGCAATTAAATGCAGTGATTCAACCTCTAATGAATGAGATGGTTCAAATGATAAGTTCAGAATTGAATATAGTTAAAGCACGTGTGGATGCATCTTATGAAGAATTTTTAAAATTTCAGACTCCTTTTTTGGACTGTAAACAACAAGTGGCTTCTAACACAGAAAAAGTGTTGAAGGGTGAAAAATCAGTCATAGAATTGGGAGAACGCGAGAAGGAGTTAGAGAGGAAAATAGACGACTTGGAGAATCAAAGCAGAAGGAATGATGTGAAAATCGTTGGTTTGCCAGAAGGTATAGAAGGACAAGATCCTCTTCATTTCTTTAAAGACTAGATCCCACAAGTATTAGGGCAAGAATTTTTTTCTGGAGGATTGGTACTGGAAAGAGCCCATAGAGCTCTAAGAAGAAAACCCTCAGCTGGTCAACCACCGAGATCGGTAACAATTCGATGTTTGAATTATTTGGACGGAGAAGCAATACTTTGACTAGCAGTGCAAAATGTGAGACAACGACAAACTCCATTATTGATTCAGAATAGCTGAGTTTTTTTTCTATCCTGATTTGAGTCAAGAGGTCATTCAACGTCAACGTCGATTTAATCCAGTTAAAGAAGCTTTGTGGCGTAAAGGTTATAAGTCTACTTCTCGCTACCCGGCAGTGTTGAAGGTGTTTTATGGAGACTATCAATTTCGGTTTTTTGAGAATGATCGTGAAGCGATCATTTTTGCTGATTCATTGCCAGATATAAGAGGACAAAGACATAGTCCACCATTGTTTCCTAAAGAAAAATCTGGTTGTTCTGGAAACGGAAGAAACGGAAGAAATGGCAAAAACGAGAATGGAAAGAGTCCAACTTCTTCTGAAATGGGATCTTCGAGATTGGAATCTCTTAGATGAAAAGAAGAATTTTCTTTTTCTTTATTTTTTTGTTATTATGATATTTTGATGTTATTCATTGTTTGGCTGGGGAGGGAGAGATTTGCTCTAAGTTCTTTACTAGTCATCAGCCACTGGTGGGTGACCCACATGCAATTTTTGTTTAGGGATTACTACCTTTTGGTAGTTTTTTTTCTTCTTTATTCTTTTTTTTTATTTTATTTTAGTTAGCTTTTAATTTGTGATTATTTTTCCTATTGGAGGGCCTATATATGTTGATATTATTGGTATTTAGTAATAATAGTAGATATGTCGAAGTTGAGGTTTGCTACTTTTAATGTTCGAGGATTAAACAGTCCGATTAAGCATAAGCGAGTCTTGGCGTATATTAAGAAAATGAAAATTAATATTGCTTTTTTATAAGAAACACATTTGAATGTGAAGGAAAGTATGAAATTAAAGAGGGACTGGGTTGGGCATGTATATTCTTCTTCATTTAATTCTAGGGCTAAAGGCGTAGCAATCTTGATACATAAAAATTTATCTTTTGAATTACAATCAATGGAGGAAAAGCAGGATGTATTCTTAAATTGAATTGTAGGATAATCTCCTTCCGCAGCCCATGCCATATGAACTGTTCTGCCACCATCCGGACCGTGAACCTGACGGACAGATGTGATGGAAGACCTGCCTGTGCCACTGCTGGGGAACCATTGGTCATGGGGTGCCCATGGAGATATCGCACAGGATGGTGCCTTCACTGCTCGAAGTCAGGAGGTCTCAGAACCGCAGGCCCATGATGGCGGTCTTGAAGGCCCTCGTCTCCTCATCAGACTTCTGGTCCTGGGCAAGCTGGTCGAAGTCGAGCAGCCCTTTGAGGCTGTCTGGGCATGGGAACTCCCTGACAGCGGCGAACTTCGTAGCAGTGGGCATGGCTCCTTCAGCCTTGATGGTATGGCACAGGAACTGCATTGACTCTTTCCTGAACTGGCACTTGGCCGGGTTGATTGTAAGGCCGAAGTCGGCCAGCCGGGAGAAAAGGGCGCGTAGGTGGGCCTTGTGTTGCACCCGGTCCTTGCTGGCTACGAGGATGTCATCAAAATAAATAAAGACAAAATCCAAGTCCCTGCCCACAGAGTCCATGAGGCACTGGAAGGTCTGAGCGGCGTTCTTGAGCCTGAACGGCATGTGCAGGAATTCAAACAAGCCAAAGGGGGTGATGATGGCCGTCTTGGTTGTGTCCTTGGGGTGCACCGGGTTCTGGTGATATCCATGCACCAGGTCAACCTCGGAGAAAACCCTCGCAATGTGCAGGTTGGCTGTAAAGTCTTGGATGTGAGGCATGGGATAACAGTCAGGAACTGTTGCCTCATTGAGCCGTCGATAGTCTCTACAGGGACGCCAGCTGCCGGAGGCTTTCAGGACAAGGTGGAGCGTCGAAGCCCACGGGCTGTCAGACCGCCGAATGATCCTCAGTTCCAACAGGTGCAAAAACTCCTCCTTCGCCACCTGGACCTTGTCAGGCGGGTGTGCCTTGGCGTGAACCGGTAGGCCCTGGGTGGGGATGTGGTGGAACACCCCGTGGCGTGGCGAGGCAGCAGAGAACTGTGGCCTGAGGAGCATTGGGAACTCATCCAGGATTCTCTGGAACTCTTCTCTGGGTGTGCTGATCGTGGCTATCTGCAGTTGCATCGAGGCGAACGGCCTGGAAGGTACAGGTGTCCACCAGGCGCCTACCTTGAATGTCCACCAGAAGCCCGTGTGTGAGGAGAAAGTCTGCACCCAGGATGGCAGTCGGGAGGAATGAGAAGGTGAATTTTGTTGGCCGATCTGGAAGTGGACTGTTGTCTCCATACGTCCAGATTCTGTTGCATTGGCCGGATGGAGGGGAGATCCATGAGGTCGGTTCCTGGACTCGACGGCCGTGGCCGGGATGATGCTATCAATGAGGAACTGCCGGCCGCTGACTGAGTCCTGCCAGTGTCCTTGGCCAGCCGCCGCAGCCATTAACAACGGCCGGCTTTGTCATTTCCCTGGAATGAGCAGGGCTGATGGCACTTCCAAGCCTTGGCTCCTCAGTGCTGGTAGTAGAAGCAGAGGTCTGGAGCGGATGCTGTGGCCTTGGATATGCTCTTGGGAGCCCCTGCGGGGGCCATATGCTCTACCGCAGCGCTAGGAGTGGGCTTGGCGTGGTCGTCCCCATGCCTCGTGACCTGCTGGACTGCTGAGCCCTCCAGGAATCGTGCGAGCCATAGCTCTTGGGCCTCTGGGCGACCTTCCTTGGGTCGGTGAAGCTCTCCTGGACCAGCAGCGGCCGGATGTCCCCGGGCATATGGTCGAGAAAAATGCGCTAGAAATGTGGACAGTTGGTGTGCTCACCCATGGGCGGAGCAGTTCCTGTACCATGCAACCTGTCATGATGCTACAAGTGCATCTGTAGAACTTGTTAAGGGATGCAGGTGACAGGCTGAATTCCCTGACAATAAATATTCAAAGTTAGAGTTAGTTTTGCCATTATTTCAGTCACTATAGGGTTTATTTCAACCTGAAACATTAACTCTGGTTTCACTCTACAGGTACCACAATCCTATTTTTCTTTCTAATTTATGGTATATAAGATTGTTATTAAAACAATTCTAAAATTAAAATGATTCAATATTAGTCCTATAATATTTCCCATCCTCACAACATTTTTTATCTTTTTAATTGATGATTAATTCTGAAATTAATTAATATCCAGTAATTCTTGGTCAATTTGTGCTCAATGCATTCTTTTCAAGTACCCAATATTAACAGTGATACACGAATGTATTAGTTATTGTTAACCTTTTTCTTTCTTGTACACTAACAAATATTAAGCATAAATGCAAATTACAACAGAAGTAGGAAAAAAAATAATAAACATGAAAGGATAAATATTCACAGTCGCCATGTGAGGTTATAATAGTACAGGCAGGTCTTTGGTCCTGGAGTAGTGTTCTGGTTAAGATAATATGAAGGTTCAAGAGCCTGTTCTGGGGAAATGCAGAAACCAAATTATGTAGAAAAAGAAAACAATGCAAAATGATCAGATTTTCTTTGCTGGTGTGGCTGATGGTAAATATTACATCAGATATAAAAATTGGATCTTTTACCATGAAAAGAAGATAGACTCCTCAGTTTAATTTCCCAGTTGAACTGAGCAGTATTCCCACTGCTGCAGTAAACACAGTCAGGAAACAGGCCTATTGGCCCACCAAGAACAACCTGTCCAACATGCATCCATCAACACTAATCCACTTTGTTCTCTTCACACTCCCAGATTCTAGCATTAGTCTCACCCAAGCCATTAAGGTAATCAACCAACTGCAAGAATGTGGCAGAAAACCGGAGCACCACCCACAAAGAGACAGGAAGAAACTGCATACTCCACACAGATGAAGACACACCAGAGTTGCAGATTCTGGAATCCAGAGTTAAAAATAATTTGTTAGAGTTATAAACAGCATGTTGAGCAGCCTAGTTAGAGAAAAAGAACTGCCAGAATCAGAATTTATTGTCATGAACATATCATTAAATTTGGGGTTTTGCAGCAGCATCTTAGTGCAAAAATACATATTATAACCATATAACCATTTACAGCACGGAAACAGGCCATGTTGGGCCTTCAAGTCCGCACCAGTTCACTTGAACAACTCCACTAGCTCCTCCGCAAACTCCTGAGGAAGCAGAGGCTCTCTTCATGATGCCACTGGTGCACTGGTTGTCGTGTATCTCAAAAATTTTACTAAGATGCCTCTTGATTTTTGATATGCCTCTTACGATATTACTATAAAAATAAAAAAAATAATAGTGCACAAAAAGTAAGGCAGTGTCTTTGGTTCATGGATTATTCAGGGAAGAAGCTGTCCTTGTGCCACTAAGTGCTCATCTTTAGTTTCCTGTACCTTTTCCCTGATGGTAGCAAAATGAAGAGGGCATGGCCTGGGTGGTGGGGGTCTTTGAGGATAGAGGCTACTTTTTTAAGACTGCCTCATGTAGATGTCCTTGAAGAAGTGAAGTCTGGTGCCTGTGATGTCGCAGGCCGAGATAACAACCCTCTGGAGTTTATTCTTGTCCTGAGAATTGGCTCCTTCACATCAGGCAGTGATGCAACCAGCCAGAATGCTTTCCACAGGACACCTGTAGAAGTTTATGAGAGTCTTCGGTGACATAACGAACTGCCTCAGACACCTCACAAAGTATAGATACTGGCAGGCCTTCTTTGTGATTGCATCAACGTGGAGGTTCCAGGACAGATCTTAGGAGATGGTGACACCCAGGAATTTGAATTGTCAGCGTTTTTGGTCAGAACCCTCCTTGAACACACTGCTTTCTGCTTCAAATGAATGGCATCGGAGGTCTGGGTACTCAACGTAGGCATAATGTGGGTTCGCATGGAGCAGAGTCACTCGGTCAACCAAAGGGTTGTTCTTAGAGTACCAGATGTGGCGTCATAAAAGGACTGGACCGGGAGCCATGAGCCATGCTGGTATGGTCGTACCCAACTCGGGAAAGGATCTCCCGAGGAAAGGATTTCCTCGGGAAAGAGAACATCCTTTCATGCGGTGCATAGCAGGGAGCGGATGGAGTGTAGGGCACTAGTGAGCACATCCTGCCAGCGAGAGGTGGGGAGACCTTTGGACCGGAGGGCAAGCGTAACCACTTTCCAAACGGTGGCATCCTTTCTTTGGACTTGCCCATTACCGCTTGGGTTATAGCTGGTGGTCCTGCTTGAAGCAATACCACACTCTAGAAGGTACTGCCGCAGCTCTGCACTCATAAACGAGGATCCCCTGTCACTGTGGATGTAACTGGGGTACCTGAAGATGGCGAAGATGCTGTGCAGGGCCTCTATAACTGAGGAAGCAGTCATGTCCGAGCAGGGCACAGTGAACGGGAAGCAGGAGTACTCGTCGATGGCCGTAAGGATGTAGGTATTATGGTTGGTCGACGGTAGGGGCCCTTTGAAGTCTACGCTGATGATGTGGGTTTTCTCCGGACGGAATAAGTGGGGCTTGCACTCAGTGCACACTGGGCAGGCTCGGGTCATGGCGCGAATCTTGACAGTACAGAGCAGGTTGCAAGCTTTGACAAAGTGAGCGAACCTAGTGACCCCTGGATGACAGAGCTCCTCATGGAGTTTCTGCTGCCTGTCCAGTTGTATGTTGGTGCAAGTACCCCTGGAGAGCGCATCTGGTGGGTCATTGAGTTTACCTGGCCGATACAGTATGTCATAATTAAAGGTGGAGAGCTCGATTCTCCACCTGGTGATTTTGTCATTCTTGATCTTACCTCGCTGGGTATTGCTCAACATGAAGGAGACCACACGTTGGTCAGTCAGCAGCGTAAAGTGCCTGCCAGTGAGCTAGTGTCTCCAACCACATCCTGCTTCGACTATGGCCTGGGCCTCCTTCTCAACAGAGGAGTGTCGGCTCTCAGAACCCTGGAGGGTTCTGGAGAAGAAGGCTACCGGCCGGCCGGCCTGGTTCAAAGTGGCAGCCAGTGCAAAGTCAGACGCATCGCTTTTGACTTGGAATGGAATGGACTCGTCAATGGCGTGCAGCGTTGCAGCAGTCAAAGGCCGCTCTGGCTTCGGTTGATAGGGGGAAGGAGGTGGTCTTGATGAATGGCCGTGTCTTGTCGGCATAGTGTGGAACCCATTGGGCATAGCATGAGAAAAAACCCAGGCAGCATCTGAGTGCCTTCTGGGTGTGGCGGGGGGTGGGCAAGTCCATGAGGGGATGCATGCGGTCAGGGTCCGGCATAACCACCCCATTCTCCACCACACAACCCAGAATTGCAAGCCGAGTGGTCCAGAAGACACACTTGTTGAAATTGTAGGTCAAGTGCAGCCGAGTTGCAGTCTGAAAACATTTCTCAAGGTTGGCATCATGATCCTCCATGTCATGGCCGCAGATGGTGACATTGTCCAGATACGGGAAAGTAGCAGTCAGCCTGTTCTGGTCCACCATCCAGTCCATTTCCCGCTGGAAGACCGTGACGCCATTTGTGACCCCAAAGGGTAATCTTGAGGAATTGATACAGCCGCCCATTCACTTCGAAGGCCATGAAAGGTCGGTCTTCTCAGTGGATTGGAAGCTGATGATAGGCCAAACATAAGTCAATGGTGGAAAATACACGGTATTGGGCGATCTGATTCACCACATCCGTGATCCGTGGAAGGGGGTACATGTCCAGGAGTGTGAAACGGTTGATTGTCTGGCTGTAATCAACCACCATCTGCGGCTTCTCCCCATTTTTAACAACCAGTCATCAATTGGCTGCAGTGCAGGTGTTGGATCTTGATTTGAATGTTGCCATCGGTGTTGGCTTGGTGGATGTGTGGTGCCGAATCTGACATTTCATCCACTGAGGCAGGGATAACACCCCATGACACTAGTGCACCCTGGATAGTGGAAGATGAAGGGGGTGCGGGGTGGTCAGCAATGGTTTCAGGGCCTCCTGAGGGTGCCATGTCCCGAACCGAGACCGTGTCCTTGTGCCCATCGGGATATGCCCATGAATATTGGGTGTTGACATGGAGGAGATGGACCGACCATGAGATTGTCAGCCAGGACAACAGCATGGTCCCTGAAGCAGACTTCCTGGGGAAGGAAAACATCCTTTCATGCAGAGTGGCATTGGTGGCGGTACATAGGAGTGATTTGATCAAGTGGAGCCCATCAGGGAGAACCTCTTGCCAACAGGAGACTGGAAGGTCTCTAGACCTCAGGGCTAGGATGGCTTTCCAGACAGTAGCATTCTCCTTTTCCACCTGCCCATTCCCTCAGACGTTGAGGCTGGTGTTCCTGTCTGTGGCAATGCCTCTGGCCATCAAGTATTGGTGCATCTTTTCACTCATAAAAGAGGACCCCCTGATTGCTATGAATATAGCAGGGGTACCGGAGGAGTCACGTGATGGAGTAGTGGCCAGTCAGGGAATTCCAGCCCTCTCCGGAAAAGTTGAAAAAAAAACACACAAAACACAAAGGTACAAGAATAAAAATTAAAACAAAGTAAAAGTAAAGGTGAGAAGAAAATGGCAGCGAAGAGAGAAAAGTCGAAAGCAACGGGAAGAAGAGAAGATGAAAGAACGTCGGAAGAAGAAGGTGAAGGCCTTACCTGTCTGAGGAGGCCCGCCGCGGAGAGAGAAGCCCGCTCCCTAAGGTCGGTGGAAGTCCCGAGCTCGGGACTACAAAAATGGCTTGCGGAGCCGAGTAAAAGTGCGCAACCGCGCATGCGCGTGAAAAAAAACACACTGACGGGAGGGGGGAACAGCTGAGGAGTCGATCTCCACAGCTGAGAGTGACAGCTGCAACACAGCAACAGGAAGAGAACACAGAAAACAACGAGAACAAGAAAGAAGAGAGCAAAAAGAAAACGAGGAAACAACAGATGGCCAACCCAGAGGAAGAAGAAGGACATAGAGAAATGGAAGAAGAAGGGAATATAGCAGGGGTACCCATGCAGAATGAAGAGGTTGCAAAGGGCCTTATTAACTGTGGCAGTGGTCGTGTCCAGGCAGGGGATAGTGAACGGGAAACGTGAGTACTCATCAATGATATTGAGGAAGTACACGTTGTGGTCAGAGGAGGGGAGGGGCCCCTTAAAATCAATGCTCAGGCTTTCAAAGGGGCGGGTAGCCTTTATCAGATGCACTCTGGTCGATGGAGTGCGGTTTGCACTCTGCACAGACTTGACAATTTCTGGTCATGGTCCTGATCTCCTCAGTGGTGTAAGGTAGGTTGTGGGCTTTGATAAAGTGGAAGAATCTGGTGGCCCCCGGGGTGGCAGAGGTTGTTGTGGAAGGCTCATCACTGTCTATTTGTGCACTGGCACATGTTGCACGGGATAGGGCGTCTGAAGTTCCTGGATCAGTGCAAAATATCATAATTGTAGATGGAAAGTTTGATTCTCCAGCGAAGTATCCTGTCGTTTTTGATTTTACTTCACTGCTGATTGTTAAACATAAAGGCAACTTGCACATTGGTCAGTCAGCAAGGTAAATTGTTTGCCGGCGAGGTAGTAGCTCCAGTGCCATATGGCCTTGACAATGGCCTGGGCCTCTTCTCATCAGAGGAGTGTGGTGCAGGAAAAAAAGGCTATGGGTCTTCCCGCATGGTTAAGGGTGGTGTCCAAGGCGGTTCTCCACCTAGAACGCTCCAAGCGTGAGCCCACAGACACAGTCACCACGTTACGAGGCTGACACCCAGGCCAATGCTCAAGGCCAGTCCAACACGTGAGCAGAATCCCACCGCCCACAAAGTGCCAGTTCAACCTCGAAGAAATCAACTTCTTGGGCCACAGAATTACCTGACAAGGTGAAGGCTATACGACAGTTCACCAGATTGATGACTCTGAAGGGACTGCAAGAATTCATGGGCATTGTGAATTTCTACTACAGATTATCCCTGCAGGTGCCAGCATCATGTGTCCAATCTTTGCATTAATGTCGGACTCTAAAGAACTCAAGTGGACCAACGAGGCGCAGGCCACTTTCCAAAAAAGCAAGGAGGCCATGGCTGCCCCAATGATGCTTGTCCATCTACACAGATGTGCCCAAAGCCCTCACAGTTGATGCATCCAATACAGCGGTGGATGGTGTCCTGGAACAGTTCGTGGACAACACCTGGAGGCTGCTCGCCTTTTTCAGCTGTCACCTGCAAGTGCCTGAACTGAAGTACAGTGTGTTTGATAGAGAGCTGCTGCCCCCTCCATTTTCGCTACTTCTTGGAGGGGCGGCCTTTCACAGTTTACATGGACCATAAGCCGTTGATGTTTGCATTCTTCAAATCTTCTCATCTGTGGTCCACCCGTCAGCAGTGGCACTTATCTTCAAGTCCCAGATTTTACTACCTCAATCCACCACCTCTTGGGCAAAAAGAACGTTGTCACTGATGCACTCTGCAGGCCAGCTGTTCACGACCTGTCATAAGCCATCAGCTACCACGACCTGGCTCGAGCCCAACAGGACGATCCTGAGACCCACAGTTTCAGGTCCGCAATCATGAGTCTGCAGCTGAGACCTCCCACTAGACACCATGAACTTCAAAGTAAATCAGTTGTGCAACATCTCCAATGGCCAACCCCAACTGCTCGTTCCCAACCAATGGCGACAAATGGTTTTCAACATATTGCACTGCCTTTCCCATCCCTCCATTCATATGACGGTGTGAATGATATCCTCCTGGTTTGTCTGGCACAGGCTGCACAAGCAGGTTAGTGAATGGGTGAAAACCTGCACGCACTGCCAATCTGCAAAGGTTCAGTGGCACATCAAGCCTGGCCTCCAACAGTCTGATGCACTGACTCGCAGGTTCCAACATGTCCACCTTGATATAATGGGCCCCTTGCCAGTCTCCTGAGGGTCACACTACATGCTCATGATAGTGGATAAATTCACCTGATGGCCGGAGGACATCCCAGGACACCACCACTGACACTTGTGCCAGGGCTTTCCTCTCCACCTGGGTCTCTCGTTTTGGAGTCCCAATGCACATAACTACCATCCGGAGGCCTCAATTCATCTCTGCCCTTTGGAACGAACTCCAATCTCCTGGGCACCAAACTCCACTGCCTACCACCCTCAGTCCAACGGACTAATCAAGCGTTTTCATCGTCACCTTAAGTCAGGACTGATGGCATGGCTTGAGAGAGGCCAAACTGGGTAGATGAGCTGCCATGTGTCCTCCTCGGTATATGCACAGCACCTCAAAACCTCCTCAGCAGAGTTAAGTCTACAGCAAAACACGCAGTCCAAGTCAATTCCTCCCTTCATCACCAGGCCAAGCCTCTGACACCGCCATTGTACTGGAAAGACTGAGAGACAAATTGGGATCACTTGCATCACCACTGCCATCATGGCACTGTCACCCATCCTCCAATTATCCCACAGACTTAAAACTCCTGCGACTATGTGTTTGTTTGCAGGGGCGGACACAGGCCACCTCTCCACCGTCCCTATTAAGGACCCTACAAGGTGGTCCAGAGAAATGCATCCACTTTCACTCTCGACCGGGGGCAGAGAGGAATTTTTCACATCAAACCGCCTCAAAACAGCCCACTTGGACTTGTCAGAGCTGGTAGAAGTCCCACCACCAGATGCCAGCCACCAAAGCAGCAAATCTCACCCACGATGCACCGTGAGATCACCAGCACCGGTTCTGGGTGGTGGGGGCCAAGTTGTGTGGTGGTGCACATAATTGCAGCAGTGAACCGGCCATGCTTGTCACGTGTGGACAGCGAGATGGGTCCTTCTCTTCCAGTGCAGACCATAAGTGCGCGTACGTGCTTACGCCAGTGTAACGTAAGTTCCAGAAAGAGAAGGGCTGGCATTAAAGGCTGTAGCATGAACTTCAAAGTAAATCAGTTGTGCTAAATGAGCCCAGAGCCTGCTGTCTCAGTTCTTTCATTGCGCTCGCGCACCACACGCTGCAGCGTATACCTTTGTGCATAGTTGGGGTTAAGTTTAGATATAAATAAGATATTATATTATGAAAAGTTATTAATAAATATTATTGTTTTAAGATACCATTGATGAATTTCTATTCCTGCTGGTCTATGATGCAACGTAATAAACTGGAATGCTTAACAAGTACAGCTAATTTGGCAGGTGCACTTTTCTCCCTCAGAACAAGCCAGCGCCGGCGCGGGCGCCCATCATGCACCGCGCGCCTTTCCCGCGAAAACCGTTCAAGAGAAGCGAGCGGCAAAAAAAACCCTTCGCGCCCGTCAAACCAAACCTGACAACGGAAGTCGAGCTTGATCGACGCGGCCACCGACCAATAGCAAGCCGGAAAGTGCCTGCCGCCTGCCGACGCGGGACCAATGAGAGGGCGGGGAGCTGCGGTGAAGGGGAGGGGAGGGATCTCCGGGCAAGGGAGGCCGCCGAGGTGAGGTTGAGCCCGGCGGGTGTTTGAGTCTGGGAGCCGAGGACGGGAGGGGTGGGGTGGGGGGGGGGAAAGCAAAATATATATTCCTCCCCGCCGGCGCCGCCACTGAGGGAATAGCCGTATCCTCCCCGGAGACGCCCGTTCGACCATGGCTCCTCACAAACACGGCGGCGGCAAGAACGCCGTGAAGAAACCGAAGATTGACCAGATCCAGGCCGACCACGAGCTCTTCCTGCAGGCCTTCGAGAGTAAGTTTAAGCCGCCGATGTTTCCCCGTGGAAGCTCATCCGTTTCTAGCCACCATTAGCCTATATATTTTCTTATCGGGGTGAAATGGCCGGTGGGCGCTCCCTTGTCACCGTTCTCCGGCGCCAATCATCACCCCGGACTCGACCCTTGACTAGGCCGCCATATCTGAGATAGTTATCCCTTTTAATCTCTTTCCTTCCCCGCCCCCCGCCGCCCCGTCCTCGGGTTCATGCATCAGCAGGGGAGGGAATAGCCCCTGGGTATTTTCTAGGGGAGGGGGTGGTCTAAAGCTTGAGAACCCTTCAATGTGGGATGGTGGGGAGGAGGAGGAGGAGGAAGAAGGGGGTAGCTTCACATAAAGTCAAGTCAATTTTGAGGATTTCGCCTTGTGGGGAGCCGAGTAAAATACGAAAATCTGCAGACACCGTGGTTGAAGTTAAAAACACTGCTGGAGAAACTCAGTAGGTCAGTGTAACAAAGATAAAGATACACAAACAATGTTTTGGCCTTGAGCTCTTCCTGTACCTTTATTTTTGCTTTATGGTTTGACCTACTGAGTTTCTCCAGCATTGTGTTTTTCTGCAGACTTTTGTGTTTTACTCTTGTTAATTACTTTAACAAATTAACTATGTTTTGTAACTGTTGAACATTAGGTATTTTTAATGGAATTTATGATGTAAATAGGATACTTTCAATACATAGTGCAGTCTAAAAGGTTCACATTATATTCCTCTTTCACCCCCCCTCCTCATCCTGTCAGCCACAATTATTTTGTTAATTTTACTCAACAAGACAACAATAAAAATCATCACAGTTTAATGTGAAGAAACTCAGCAGGTCACATATAATGAAGATAAAGATACATAATCAATGTTTTGGGCATCAAAGTTTCACCTGCTGAGTTTTACTAGCATTTGAGTTTTTAATTTTCACATTAAGATGGCTTGATGATTTTATTGTTTGGACTTGCTGAGTAAAATTAACACAAAATAATTGTAGTTTATGGGATGGGAGGAGGTGGATAAGATGGGCATTTTACATTACTATGTCTTGCAAATATCCTATTTACACCATCCATTTTTTTAAAACACCTAAAATGTGCAACAATTGTGAAACATCAAGGGTTAATTTGTTAAAAGTAATTATTTGACAGGAGTAAAACATGAAAGTTTGTAGACACCGTGGTTGAAATAAAAGCAAGGCTGGAGAAACTCAGCAGATCACAAATAGCAAAGATAAAGATACATAGCCAATGTTTCAGACTTGAGCCCTTCATCAAGATTTGACCTGCAGAATTTCTCCCAGAATAATTGTGGTTTATCAGATGAAGTGGGGGGGATGAGGAAGAGATGAATAATGTGGCCATTTTACATTGACTGTACTATGTCTTGAAAGTACCCTATTTACTCCATTGATTCTTTAAAAACCTAAAATGTACAACAGTTATGAAACATCAATGGTTAATTTGTTAAAGTAATTATTTAACAAGAGTAAAACACAAAAATGTAGACACCATGGTTGAAGTAAAAACAATGCTGGAGAAACAGCAGGGCAAACTGTACTTTCTTCCGTTTCTAGCCACCATTAGCCTATATATTTTCTTATCGGGGTGAAATGGCCGGTGGGCGCTCCCTTGTCACCGTTCTCCGGCGCCAATCATTTCCCCGGACTCGACCCTTGACTAGGCCGCCATATCTGAGATAGTTATCCCTTTTAATCTCTTTCCTCCCCCCCCCCCCCCCCCGTCCTCGGGTTCATGCATCAGCAGGGGAGGGAATAGACCCTGGGTATTTTCTTGGGGAGGGGGTGGTCTTCATCAAGGCTTGAGGCCTTCATCAAGGTATGAGCAAAATATGTGGAGGTTCCCAAAATGTTGGTTATATATCTCTATCTTTGCTATATAAAATGCAATATTTGATCTACTGAGTTCTTATTTTAAATCACTTGATGTGGATATGCAAAATGTTTCATTTCACAAGCCCCACTTGAATTTTGACATGTACTATTTAACTGACTTGTGAAAAGGATGGGTAAACTGGATGGTGGAGCAACTTGCATGAGACTGATACAAATTCGTTCACTTTCATTTTATCAGAGCCAACTCAAATTTACAGATTTCTCCGAACCAGGAACCTCATAGCGGTAAGTTTAATATAACAAAAAAGATAAATTTGCCAAGGTCTATTAACAAATGCATGTGTGATGTAGTAGATGGAGTGTTTCTCCATGCAGTTGACTGTAGTTTTTCTCACCTCCTTAATAAAAGCAAAAACTTTTGTATTCTCAATAATTTTTAATTTGTTTACATTAATAAACACCTGACAATCAATAAATTCCTCAACTACCATCACAAATATGAATTTTTCCAAGCTATTCTAACAAGTCATTTCTGTTTTTAGCCCATCTTTTTGCACAGAACGCTCACTTACATGTCACATCGATTATCAAGAACAAACGCCAAAAGGTAAATTAAAGCATATGTTATTTTTAGGATTTAAGCACAAGTATTGAAGAAGCATTATTTGTATGTTAAACCTATTGTATTTGAGAACACTTTTTGTTTATTATGAATTAAATAGCCACAAACTTGTAAAAAGTCTAAGTTTAATTTTAATGGTTGAACATGTGAAAAGAAAGTCTTGGTGTATATTGAATCTGATTTTTTTTGTTGTACAATCTTAAAGATGTTTGAGTAAGCATTCAAGGAGGGTGTGGTGTTTTCACATCTAACATGCTGTTTGATAAATCCCAATTTTTGTGTTGAGAAAATATTTATCTGAACGAATTTGTTTTTGAAATGGCGATTTTTTTTTTTTAATTATTTTTTTTTCTTAGACTTTTAAACAAGAATTTAAATTTGAATTGTAAAAATTGAATTTGGTAACTATTAGTTATAGAAATCTAACCACTTTATTTGAGAGATCAAATGTTTTAGAAAGAATATGTTGTAATTTAAAATGTGAGGTTGATTGTTTGAATAATACTGCTTGTCCTCATAAATAAATTGTTATCCTTTGAAAATGTCTCAAAAACATAAAATTAGATGGGTCCTGAAATGGTAAATGAGGACTTTGCAAGTTCTGCAGGAAGACAGGCAGTGCTTGCCAACAAGTGGATGGTTTGATCTGCTATCCAATCTTTCTGTTTAATTTCTACTTATTTTCTTAGAAATTTCAATGCATTATTAAACACTTTTACACAGCCACTGAAAAGCAGAAAATTTTAGGAAATTTTCTGCTCCGGTGGCAGTGTAAAAATGTCGAAGGAATTTATTACATAAATTACATCCAGTAATTTTTCCACTGGTACCCCTACACATTTTTACAGAGCGCCTGCAGTCTAAATTGACCGCAATCACTTTGTAAGAAATGAGCCTAATGAATACGGCATTCCTGATGATGTATTCAGCTCATGACAGCAACTGAACGTGTTCCTCGCACGTGCACAGTCCACATTTCTGCACCATAAAGGCGTGCAGGAGACAGGATATTATGCTTTGTTCGCATAAAATGAAGCAAAATAGCTACCACCTGTGCAATGGTTTGAAAAACGTGAGACAATTCCTCATCTTTCCTGAGGATATTTTGGTCACAGGATTCTGATGTCACTTACAACGTCCACCCACGTTTGTCGGAGGATTCACCCACGTTCACCCTCCGACAAACTCCGCAACACAGGAAGGCTGTGTAAAAGTTCTCCCATGTAAATAACTACATCTGAACACCAAAGGTAAGTATGCTAATTTTTAAAAATTCCGCTCGCAAGAATCAGTGATCAAAGTGATTTTTTTCAAAATTTCCTTGAGATGTGTTATTTGACTTATTGGAGATGGTTATTGGTAAAAATCTGGACTGAGAATTTGTTTGGAGTCTGGTATTGGGCATCGGAATAATGTGGCTGATTAAGTAAATTTATATCTTGATGTTGGGCTGAGAGAATATACCGTTGCTGATTTGCCTGACTGAAGATGCATGGTTTTTGGAGACTGTCTGGTGCTTCTCTGGTGCTTTGTTATAAATTGTGTGTCACTGAGACATAGAAGAGAATAGATTACCAGACTCAAGTTTTAAGTTTGATCCTGGTTTGAGGTCTTCAAACACTTAAAAACTCACAGGCTCTACCGAAACACTGGAGGTGGTGATGGATTTCACCAGTAATCTCAGAAAAGAGGTCTTCAGATATAGAAAATGTTCTATGCATTCCTAAATCATTAATAGGAACATGATGCAATTTATCAGTTAAGTATCTTTTGCTTACAAATGAAATAACAGGTGAATAAACTAATATATTGGGTGTAAATTAGTATATTCTCTGTAGAATTCCAAGGATCAATAGAGACATTATGAAGTTGTATCAGAAATTAAACAATAATAACTGCCATCACCAGGTTATGAAAATTTGGGGGCGAAGGGGAAAGAAAGAACAAGGCAGATTTTGACTGGTAATATGATTTGTTGAAATTAACTTGAAATATAAATATTTCATTTTTAAGATCTTGGTCTTCTGCATTAAAGGCATTCTGTCACTGATTGATAGATATTGTTTGCTGGCTTTGCTGCACATTTCATAATGTTATTCTGCATCCAACACTTCTACAATCTCAACAGCATATAATCACCAGTTTGGTCTTGATACAAAACTATTTTAAGTGCTATATTGATTTTTTTTTTCAACATAATTGACTCTTGTGTAGCCTGTATTGGTAATGTCTCATATTTACAAGTATGATAGACTTGGTGCAATATCCCATTGGGGACAGATGAGTTTTGTATAATTCTCTTGCAGCATCAGTAACTGAAATTATTTAATTCATTTACTTATGTGCAGAATAAATGTGAATTAGAAAACCTCATTAGATTTTTGTGAACCTTTTTGTTATTTATCCATTCATGTGAAAGATAATAACTTTTCCCTAGTGAGTTTTGCCTGTTCATTGAAATAATCTCCAGGCTAAATTTACAAATGTTAACTGCCCAATCTGGCATCTACTCCTGAGGAAAAAAAATAATTTCATAAATTTGTTTGCTCATTTGTTAATTAATTTGATTCCTGTTATTTGTCACGTTAGAGCAATTTTATTCTGTCTGTTTCTCCTGGGAAGATATTTTGTGCTCTTAGTTATGCATTTTTAAATACAAAAAACTGATAACATGCTTGCACTGGAAATTGGAAATTTTTTTTGTGGCTTCTGTATTAGATTAAAAATATTTTGAATACTTTTTCAAATATGCAAGCTGTGGGGGTCAGGGTTTTGGTGATATTTCGACCTTGCTCATGTAGTTTTTTTTCCTTCTCAATCTTGGTTTTCTTTTGCATTGTTAATTCATGAAGGTTGCTTCCTTCACATTTTCTTGAGCCTATTACAAATTTACAAAATGACAAATTGCTCCTTTGCTTGCCAAACTAATTTTTGCATAAATTCATGATTGAACAAAGGTGACGCTTTTCTTAAAAAAAGTTAAAGCCAACCTTGCATTGCTAAGACATCTCATGTAATTTCCTTGTCCTACTTGAATGATGAGCAGATCTTTGCCTGGATGTTTCTGAAAATGACATGCTTGATGACCAGTATGTATTACCAGTGATATCTAGGTACGTTGTATTGGCATCAGAGGTTTTGATCAGCATGAGTTGCTGTTCTCCATTTTTTTTAAAAATAGAATGACGAACACGTTAAGATTACTTCAGTTTTAAAATTTAATTTACAGACTATCAATTTTTAAAAAAAATCCCCTCTAATGTAGCCTTAAAGGTTCTTTGGTGTGCAAGTACTAATGAAAGCTATTTTTGATTTAATTAGTGTATAGGTTATAATGGTTTTTCAAATACCCCTCTTTCCCCCTCATCACCCCACAAGAAATTTTAACGTGCTACTGTAACTTGCCTTGTGAGTATCGGATGTAACTGAGTAAACAGTTTCTTTAGGATGTGGAAAGGAATGTTGACAGCAGTTTTTGCACCTCTTTAAAGTGATGCCTTGGAACCTGTAATATGCTCCCCATGGAACTATTACTGCAAATCAAAAGATAAGAGATGAGAGCCTAGGATTGTTGTATTTAGACCTTGGAAGTTTTTGGTGAAAATAATCCAAATTTCCAGTGTTAATAATTTTGAAAAGTAGATAATTTTATCAGCATTTTGTTAGTTATTACTCAGTTGGGAAATGTTGAGTTCACTTTCTTTTGATGCAGATAATATGCTGTGACTGGAAATTGTTTTGGAACAACCATTTGAAATTCAATTGTAAATTAAATGTCTTGAATACTTTGAATAAGTAGGAAATAAAAGTTTTAAATGGTAGGATACTTGACTATTCTAAATTGCTATTGATAAGCAGTTTTATTTCAACTTGAAGATCAATCATATTACTGTTTTCTTTGAATTTGTAAACTAATTGGAAAAATGCAATAGAATCATTAAAAATAATTCAAATATTTGCCTACAGAAAATATTTTATTATGGTCTGGCATAGCCCTCTCCCAATAAATTGAAGTAAACCAGAAAGGCAAAAAGAATTTCAAAATCCATCAGTCTAGAGAATATTCTGAGTAAATCCCAATTTTTAAAATGAGCAAACAACAGGAAAGATGTTAGAGTAATTTATGGAGTTGTGACAAAGGAGGCCTATCAAGATCTTGATGGCTTTGAGAGTATGCCTATCAACCTCATTCTACAGGCATGTGCCGCTTAACGTCCACGATACATTCTGTGAAATTGGGCATTATGCAATGTGGTAATTGTGTGAACACCATATTATGTACTTGGCAAAGCTATATGGGATGCTGTTGTGTAACTAAGGAGAGTGGGGCAGAAGGGCCTGTAGGGGGAGAGTGGGGCAGAAGGGCCTGTAGGGGGAGAGTGGGGCAGAAGGGCCTGTAGGGGGAGAGTGGGGCAGAAGGGCCTGTAGGGGGAGAGTGGGGCAGAAGGGTCTGTAGGGGGAGAGTGGGGCAGAAGAGTCTGTAGGGGGAGAGTGGGGCAGAAGGGCCTGTGGGGGGAGAGTGGGGCAGAAGGGCCTGTGGGGGGAGAGTGGGGCAGAAGGGCCTGTGGGGGGAGAGTGGGGCAGAAGGGCCTGTGGGGGGGGAGAGTGGGGCAGAAGGGGCTGTGGGGGGGGAGAGTGGGGCAGAAGGGGCTGTGGGGGGGGAGAGTGGGGCAGAAGGGGCTGTGGGGGGGGAGAGTGGGGCAGAAGGGGCTGTGGGGGGGGGAGAGTGGGGCAGAAGGGGCTGTGGGGGGGGGAGAGTGGGGCAGAAGGGGCTGTGGGGGGGGGGAGAGTGGGGCAGAAGGGGCTGTGGGGGGGGAGAGTGGGGCAGAAGGGGCTGTGGGGGGGGGAGAGTGGGGCGGAAGGGGCTGTGGGGGGGAGAGTGGGGCGGAAGGGGCTGTGGGGGGGGAGAGTGGGGCGGGAGGGGCTGTGGGGGGGGAGAGTGGGGCGGGAGGGGCTGTGGGGGGGGAGAGTGGGGCGGGAGGGGCTGTGGGGGGGGGAGAGTGGGGCGGGAGGGGCTGTGGGGGGGGAGAGTGGGGCGGGAGGGGCTGTGGGGGGGGAGAGTGGGGCGGGAGGGGCTGTGGGGGGGGAGAGTGGGGCGGGAGGGGCTGTGGGGGGGGAGAGTGGGGCGGGAGGGGCTGTGGGGGGGGAGAGTGGGGCGGGAGGGGCTGTGGGGGGGGAGAGTGGGGCGGGAGGGGCTGTGGGGGGGGAGAGTGGGGCGGGAGGGGCTGTGGGGGGGGAGAGTGGGGCGGGAGGGGCTGTGGGGGGGGAGAGTGGGGCGGGAGGGGCTGTGGGGGGGAGAGTGGGGCGGGAGGGGCTGTGGGGGGGGAGAGTGGGGCGGGAGGGGCTGTGGGGGGGGAGAGTGGGGCGGGAGGGGCTGTGGGGGGGGAGAGTGGGGCGGGAGGGGCTGTGGGGGGGGAGAGTGGGGCGGGAGGGGCTGTGGGGGGGGAGAGTGGGGCGGGAGGGGCTGTGGGGGGGGAGAGTGGGGCGGGAGGGGCTGTGGGGGGGGAGAGTGGGGCGGGAGGGGCTGTGGGGGGGGAGAGTGGGGCGGGAGGGGCTGTGGGGGGGAGAGTGGGGCGGGAGGGGCTGTGGGGGGGAGAGTGGGGCGGGAGGGGCTGTGGGGGGGAGAGTGGGGCGGGAGGGGCTGTGGGGGGGAGAGTGGGGCGGGAGGGGCTGTGGGGGGGGAGAGTGGGGCGGGAGGGGCTGTGGGGCAGAAGGGGCTGTGGGGGGGGAGAGTGGGGCAGAAGGGGCTGTGGGGGGGGAGAGTGGGGCAGAAGGGGCTGTGGGGGGGGAGAGTGGGGCAGAAGGGGCTGTGGGGGGGGAGAGTGGGGCAGAAGGGGCTGTGGGGGGGGAGAGTGGGGCAGAAGGGGCTGGGGGGGGAGTGGGGCAGAAGGGGCTGGGGGGGAGAGTGGGGCAGAAGGGGCTGGGGGGGAGAGTGGGGCAGAAGGGGCTGGGGGGGAGAGTGGGGCAGAAGGGGCTGGGGGGGAGAGTGGGGCAGAAGGGGCTGGGGGGGAGAGTGGGGCAGAAGGGGCTGGGGGGGAGAGTGGGGCAGAAGGGGCTGGGGGGGAGAGTGGGGCAGAAGGGGCTGGGGGGGAGAGTGGGGCAGAAGGGGCTGGGGGGGAGAGTGGGGCAGAAGGGGCTGGGGGGGAGAGTGGGGCAGAAGGGGCTGGGGGGGAGAGTGGGGCAGAAGGGGCTGGGGGGGAGAGTGGGGCAGAAGGGGCTGGGGGGGAGAGTGGGGCAGAAGGGGCTGGGGGGGAGAGTGGGGCAGAAGGGGCTGGGGGGAGAGTGGGGCAGAAGGGGCTGGGGGGGAGAGTGGGGCAGAAGGGGCTGGGGGGGAGAGTGGGGCAGAAGGGGCTGGGGGGGAGAGTGGGGCAGAAGGGGCTGGGGGGGAGAGTGGGGCAGAAGGGGCTGGGGGGGAGAGTGGGGCAGAAGGGGCTGGGGGGGGAGAGTGGGGCAGAAGGGGCTGGGGGGGGAGAGTGGGGCAGAAGGGGCTGGGGGGGGAGAGTGGGGCAGAAGGGGCTGGGGGGGGAGAGTGGGGCAGAAGGGGCTGGGGGGGGAGAGTGGGGCAGAAGGGGCTGGGGGGGGAGAGTGGGGCAGAAGGGGCTGGGGGGGGAGAGTGGGGCAGAAGGGGCTGGGGGGGGAGAGTGGGGCAGAAGGGGCTGGGGGGGGAGAGTGGGGCAGAAGGGGCTGGGGGGGGAGAGTGGGGCAGAAGGGGCTGGGGGGGGAGAGCGCGCGTGGGGCTGGGGGGGAGAGCGCGCGTGGGGCTGGGGGGGGAGAGCGCGCGTGGGGCTGGGGGGGGAGAGCGCGCGTGGGGCTGGGGGGGGAGAGCGCGCGTGGGGCTGGGGGGGGAGAGCGCGCGTGGGGCTGGGGGGGGAGAGCGCGCGTGGGGCTGGGGGGGAGAGCGCGCGTGGGGCTGGGGGGGGAGAGCGCGCGTGGGGCTGGGGGGGGAGAGCGCGCGTGGGGCTGGGGGGGGGAGAGCGCGCGTGGGGCTGGGGGGGGGAGAGCGCGCGTGGGGCTGGGGGGGGAGAGCGCGCGTGGGGCTGGGGGGGGAGAGCGCGCGTGGGGCTGGGGGGGGAGAGCGCGCGTGGGGCTGGGGGGGGAGAGCGCGCGTGGGGCTGGGGGGGGAGAGCGCGCGTGGGGCTGGGGGGGGAGAGAGCTGGAGTAGTGAGATTAATTGGGACTGATGCAAGGAGAGAGTGGACATTGTCGGAATGGACGTTGAGCGGTGCATACCTGTACTTGTATCTTTGAACCTTTTTCTATCATGCCCATCAACTCTTCACTAGTTTCTCAGAAAATGAAGACTCGATTCAGATGATGGTGAATCGATGGAATTTTCTGCCCATTGAAGCAGTGGAGGCTGTCAGTAAATATACTGAAGACAAGATTGGATAGAATTTTACATAGTGGGGGAATCAAGGGATAAGGAGAGAAGATGGAGATGAAACTTATTATTGAACATGATCTCATTGAATGGCAAAGCAGTCTTGACTCTTGCTCCTATTTCTTGTGTTCTCCTGTCATCTACATTCAATAAAAGCAATTTATAATTAACCAATTAAGCCACCAGCATGTTTTTGGAATGTGGGAGAAAACTGGAATTCCTTGGAAAATCCATATAAGTGGAACTCCACGCAGGCTAGAAATAAAACTAAATGCAGTCCGCTGAAGTAACTCAATGTGTCAAGCAGCGTCAGTGGGAGATGGTGTTTGGCTTAAGATCTCAGTGTCAACTGTCTCCTGGTCACAGCTGAGCCTGGATTGCTCGAGCTGTGAGGTGGCAGAAAAGAAATGTAATCTTTTATCTGTAATTCTGAAAGCAACATTTTTTAACAAGTCAGATGGGTGAAGTGAGGAGAGAGTGGTCTATCTTTATCTCACTTCGTTTACCACCCCCTCCCCCATCTAATGCTGGTGCAACCAAAATTACTGCTATTTTTAATTTTATTGTTATCCAAAAAATTCCAAAATCAGAAAAGTGTCTGGTTCCAATGATTTTTGGATAAAAGATGAAGTACCTGTATCAATGATTGTGCCTCTGTATTCCTGTAGATACAGTATGTCATTGAAAATCACTCTTTAATGTAAACAATATTTTTGCAGGTCATGAATGATTAAATATTGTATCTTTCTCAGGCAAATCTTTATACAGTAAAATCCCTGTTGTCTGGAATTCAAACAACCTCAATCAACTGGCAAAAAAAGGGTCAAAATACGAAGTTTAAAATTAGTGCGCATGTTCTCAATTCACGCAATTCAGTTTCAAATAACTGGAAAACCCACTTATCTGCCATTTAGCTATCTTCGTAGGTGCCAAATACATGAGGTTTTGCTGTACAATTTTATTTCATTTTTGTTTTGATTTTTATTATATATATTTTAATCTATTGTAGCCCCTACTTTTTTTATTTTCAAGTTTTTTATTTTTCACACTATGAACCATATTGACCAAAATACACACAAACATTTCCCTCTGAATATACACAGTATCATTTTCTCCCCTTCCCTCCCCCCCTTCCCTCCCCCCTTCCCTCCCCCCCTTCCCTCCCCCCCTTCCCTCCCCCCCTTCCCTCCCCCCTTCCCTCCCCCCCTTCCCTCCCCCCTTCCCTCCCCCCTTCCCTCCCCCCCTTCCCTCCCCCCCTTCCCTCCCCCCTTCCCTCCCCCCTTCCCTCCCCCCCTTCCCTCCCCCCCACCCACTAAACGTTCAACATATACAATACATTAAACCCATTGAACAATGACATCACACAATGAAAATAAACAAGAAAATTGTGTCATCTACTTTTACACACTGGGTCAGTTCATTTTGTCATCTTCTTATCCTGTCATTTTAGGGGGTGGAGGTCTGTGGTTGTTTTCTCTGTTGCGTTCCATGTACGGTTCCCAAATTTGTTTGAATACTGTGTTATTTCTTAAATTGTTATTTTTTCCAATGGAATACATTTATTCATTTCTATGTACCATTGCTGTACTCTCAGGCTATCTTCTGATTTCCAGGTTGATATTATACATTTTTTTGCTACAGCTCAGGCTATCATTATAAATTTTTTTTGTGCTTCATCCAAATCGAGGCCAAGTTCTTCTTGTATTACTTAGAAGAAAGATCTCTGGTTTTTTTGGTATGTTATTTTTTGTGATTTTATTTAATACCTGATTTAGATCTTCCCAAAACTTTTCCACTTTCTCACATGCCCAAATTGCATGTACTGTTGTTCCCGTTTCCTTCTTACAGCGAAAACATCTATCTGATACTGTTGGGTCCCATTTATTTAACTTTTGGGGCATGGTGTATAGTCTGTGTAACCAATTATATTGTATCATGCGTAACCTCGTGTTTATTGTATTTCTCATAGTTCTGGAGCATAGCTTTTCCTATGTTTCATTCTTTATCTTTATGTTTAAATCTTGTTCCCACTTTTGTTTGGGTTTACAGCTTATTTCATCTTTCTCTTTTTCAGTTTGATGTACATGTTTGTTATAAATCTTTTAATTATCATTGTGTTTGTAATCACATATTTAAAACTGCTTCCTTCTGGTAACCTCAGCCTGCTTCCCAATTTGTCCTTCAAGTAGGTTTTCAGTTGGTGGTATGCAAACATTGTACCGTGAGTTATTCCATATTTGTACTTCATTTGTTCAAAAGATAATAAATTATTTCCCAAAAAACAATTTTCTATTCTTTTGATCCCTTTTCTCTCCCATTCTCTAAAGGAAAGGTTATCTATTGAGAAAGGGATTAGTTGATTTTGCGTCAATATTAATTTTGGTAGTTGGTAATTTTGTTTTTTTCCTTTCTACGTGAATCTTCTTCCAAATGTTGAGCAGATGGTGCAGTACTGTTGAATTCCTATGTTGCACCAGCTTTTTATCCCACTTGTATATTATATGTTTAGGTACCTGCTCCCCTATTTTATCTAGCTCTAATCTGGTCCAATCTGGTTTTTTCCCTGTTTGATAAAAATCTGATGGGTATCTTAATTGTGCTGCTCTATAATAATTCTTAAAATTTGGAACCTGTAAGCCCCCTTGTTTGTACCATTCTGTTAATTTATCTAGCGTTATCCTTGGTTTCCCCCCTTTCCATAAGTATTTTCTTTAGCTCATTGAAGAATTTCTCTGTTAAGTGAATTGGTAATGATTGAAAATATTTTATCCTTAGGAAGATATTCATTTTAATGCAATTTACCCTTCCTATCAGTGTTAGTGGTAAATCTTTCCAATGTTCTGGAAGTCATCTTGTAATTTCTTCATTAATGGCTGATAATTAAATTTGTATAGATGGCCTAGATTATTATCTAGTTGAATACCTAGGTATCTGATTGCTTGTTTTTGCCATTTAAATGGTGATTCTTTCTTAAACTTTGTGAAATCCGCATTATTCATTGGCATCACTTCACTTATTTGTGTTGATCTTGTACCCCGATACTTCTCCATATTCCTTCAATTTCTTATGTAATTCTTTTATCAATTTCTTATGTAATTCTTGTAGTGGTTCTGTGAAGTATACTATGATGTCATTAGCAAATAGACTGATTTTATATTCCTTCTCTTTTATTTTTATCCCTCTTATTTTATTTTCTGTTCTTATCAGTTCTGCCAAGAGTTCTATAGCTAATGTGAACAGTGAGGGAGATAGTGGACACCCCTGCCTAGTTGACCTGCTTAATTTAAATTGGTTTGATATATATCCATTTACTGACACCTTCGCCAATGGTCCCTTATATAATGCTTTAATCCAATTAATATATTTCTCTGGTAGGTTGAACCTCTGTAGTACTTTGAATAAATAATTCCATTCTACTCTGTCAAAGGCTTTCTCTGCATCTAAGGCAACCGCCACTGTTGGCGTCTTGTTTCCTTGTACTGCATTGTCTGTTGTTAGTCTTTTCTTAATAAATCCAGTTTGATCTAGTTTTACTATTTTTGGTACACAGTTGGCCAATCTGTTTGCTAATAGTTTAGCTATTATCTTATAATCTGAATTGAGTAGAGATATTGGTCTATACAATGCTGGTGTTAGTGGATCTTTCCCCGTCTTTGGTATTACTGTAATTATTGCTGTTTTGCATGAATCTGGCATGTTGTGTTTCTTCATTCTGGTTCATTACTTCCAGGAGAGGAGGAATTAATAAGTCTTTAAATGTTTTATAGAATTCTACTGGGAGTCTGTCCACTTCCGGTGTTTTATTGTTTGGTAGTTTTTTTTTTAAATATATCCTGTATTTCCTCTATTTCAAATGATTTTATCAATTTGTTTTGCTCCTCTTGCAATTTCGGTTGTTCAATTTTAGCTAGAAACTCATCTATTTTGTCTTCTTTCCCTTCGTTCTTGGTTCTATATAATTGCTCGTAGAATTCCTTGAAGTTTTCATTGTTGGGTTATATGTAATTTTTGTCCTTTTTCCTTGATGCCAATACCGTTCTTTTAGTTATGTTTTAAGCTGCCAAGTTAGTATTTTGTGTGTTTTTTCTCCTAGCTCATAATACTTCTGTTTTGTCTTCATTATGTTCTTCTCCACCTTGTATGTTTGTAGTGTTTCGTATTTTATTTTTTTGTCCGCCAATTCTCTTTTTGTTCTATCTTTCCTTGTTGCTAGTTCTTTTTCTGTACTTGCTATTTCCCTTTCCAGCTGTTCTATTTCCCGATTGTAGTCCTTCTTCATCTTAGTTATATAACTTATATGCCCTCTGATGAAAGCTTTCATTGCATCCCATAGTATAAATTTATCTTTCACTGATTCCGTATTTATTTCAAGTACATTTTAATTTGGTGCTCAATGAATTCTCTAAAATCTGTCTTTTAAGTAGCCTGGAGTTTAATCTCCATCTATACGTTCTCGGTGGATGTCCTCCAGCTCTATTGCTAATAATAGGGTGAGTGATCCGATAACATTCTAGCTTTATATTCGTTTTCCTAACTCTCCCTTGGATGTGGGCTGACAACAGGAACAGGTCAATCCTTGAGTATGTTTTGCATCTACTTGAATAATATGAATATTCCTTCTCCTTTGGGTGTTGTCTCTCCATATATCCGAAAGTTGCATTTCCTGCATCGATTTAATCATAAATTGGTACTTTGTTCTTTCTGCTAGTCTTTTTTCCAGTTTTATCCATGTTTGAGTCCAAATTAAGGTTAAAGTCCCCTCCTATCAGTATATTCCCCTGCGTATCTACAATCTTCAAAAGATAGCTTGCATAAATTTTTGATTCTCTTCATTAGGTGCATATAGATTGAGCAAATTCCAAAATTCTGAATATATCTGACACTTTATCATTACATACCTCCCTGCTGGATCTATCATTTCCTCCTCTATTTTGATTGGTACATTTTTATTGATTAATATAGCTACTCCTCTGGCTTTTGAATTATATGATGCTGCCGTTACGTGTCCTACCCAGTCTCTCCTTAATTTCTTGTGATCCACTTCAGTTAGATGTGTTTCCTTCACGAATGCTATATCAATTTTTTCTTCATTAAATTTAACTGTCTCTTCCTTTTGATTTGGTTATGTATTTCGTTAATATTTCGTTAACCTATAGTTCAACATGGCCATTTCATACTTTGTTTACTCTCATTTCCGCTTTTGTAGCCCCTACTTTATGCTTTATTTTGATTTTCTCCATATATACAAAACATTATATACAAAAATCTTTATCTTAAGTTATTTTTAGATGGTGCCATAATATCAGTTCTTTAGTTATGATAAATGCAAGTTTGTTGCAGAACATTGCATACTCCATTTGTAAATTTTCTTCAAGGTGGCCACTCTTGTTTGACTAAATTTTAAAATTAGTTAATTGAACAGTAGCATTATTCTGTAGAATTACTATTTAAATTTGTTACATGAAAACAATATACATTTCAGCCATTCAAGTTGGACATTGTCATTATGTTCAAGATAGTTTACGTTATTGAGAAGCTTGAAGTATGGAAGTTTTTATTTATTTGTGTTTCTGAATAGTTCTCTAGTTCCTGGCCGGGCAGTGTATGTTGCCATAACATATTTGAACTAAGGCTTTGTTTTCTTGTATCATTCTGGAAGCCTTGTTGAAGGTGTGTGGAAGATTTCCTGATCCAGAATTATTAGTCATCAATTCAACTGGCAGCATCCTCACTAGCAATAATGTTGTTTGTTCCATTTAATTTGACATTACAACTTTTGTGTTGGTGTAAAGCAAAACTGTTACATTCATGATAGTTGCCACAGTCTGTCTATCTTGGTGTGACATTTAATTGTTATTCAAGTTGCAGTCAAGTGAATGCCTGCCTAAAATGACTTAATTCTGCAATGAATAATGGTCATAGCTAGGAGGCTGTATTGCACTTCCATTGAATGTTCTTTCATTTCAACACAACTTAATTGGGCATTGATTTGAATTTCCTTTCACCCCAGATTTTCCACCTCTTTAAGCATGTAGTGGATGGCTTTAACAAAAAATAAATTTTGAAACCACAAAAAAAATCATATAATATTTCAAATCCAAATATATATGTCTCATAAACTCTATGTAACTTTTTCAAGTGGTATACAACTTTGAATTTCTGCATGCCATCTTTCAAGTCCTAAAGTGTATCTGACTTCCAAGTTATTGCAATACATTTTCTAGCTATTGCCAAAGCGATTTTAGCAAATTTCACTTGAAACGTTTTCAATTTTAATTTTAGATTTAATCCCTTTATCACCCAATAAAAACAACATTGGGTCCTGTGGGAATTTAACTCCAGTTATTCTTCATAATAAATTATCAATTTCCAACCAAAAAGATTTAACCATAAGACATTGCCAAGTAGAAGGCAAAAACGTACCAACATCCTGTCCACATCTAAAACATAAATCCAAAAAAGTATAATTCAATTTATTTAATTTTTAATATAGCTGATGAATAAAATTGTATTGTACTAACATACCTCATATTTATTGTACTTTTTGTATTTTCTCTACATAATTCCATAGTCATGTTCATTTTGTTTATTCAAATCCTCTTCCCATCTTTGTCTTGATTTATGTACCCCTATTTTACGACCTTTTTTGTAACAATTTATAAATTAATGAAATAAATTTCTTTGTATTTCTATTACACAATAACTCCACCTCTGTTTCTACTGGCAATAACAGATCTTGACCTAAATTTTCATGCAAAGTTTATAATCTGATAACAAAACCTTGTACTTTTAGACACCTGAAACTTTTCTTTCATTCTATCAAAAGTAATAAATTTCCCTGCTTCAAAACAATATTCAATCATCTTAATACCCTGATGTTTCCACATCTTTAAAAATTGGTTTCCCATAGAAAATGGAATAGATCTTAGACATTAAACCTCCTCCAATCTGTTTATCACCTTATTCCAAAGATCAATTAAATGTTTCAATATCAAAGTCTCTCTATTCTCTATTAACAATGTATAATTCCATTTATAAATAAAGTCTTATAGATTTGCTTCTGCAATTTTAAAATATTCTGTTCACCCAATCTGGAATTTTATCTAAATCATATATTACACTAATAAATTGCAACAGGGCTGCTTTATAATAATTCATAAAATTGGGGAGCTGCAAACCCCTTAATTTTTTCCAAAGAAACCCTTGCCATTTTACCTTTCCACAAAAATCTCCTAACAGGAGCATTTAATTCTTTTAAAAAAAATTTGAGATATCGAAATTGGAATCAATTGAAAAAGATATTGAATTCTAGGAAATACATTGATCTTTTTAAAAATTTTTATTTTTCACACTATAAACCACATTGATCAAGATGCATACATTTTTCTTTTCAAATATATAGTGTCGTTTTCTCCCCCTCCCCTTACTCTTCCCATCCCACCCTCCCTACCTCCCCTACCATTCATTTAAAGTTCAGAATTTAAGATACATTAAACCCATCAAACAATGTTGTCACTCAATAAAAATAAACAAGAAGTTCCACTGAGTCAATTCTTTTCATTTCCTTCTCCTTCTGTCATTTTAGGTAGTAGATGTCTCCAGTAGGTTATTGTGTTTCATGTATGGCTCCCATATTTGTTCAAATATTGTAATATTATTTCTTAAATTATATGTTACTTTTTCTAGTGAAATACATTTATTCATTTCTATATACCATTGTTGTATTATCAAGTTATCTTCTAATTTCCAGGCTGACATAATACATTTTTTAGGATAGCTAGGGCTATCCTAACAAATCTTTTTTGTGTACCATCCAAATCAAGTCCAAATTATTTGTTTTTTATGTTACTTAGGAGGAAGATCTCTGGGTTTTTTGGTATATTGCTTTTTGTGATTTTATTTAATATTTGGTTTAGATCTTCCTAAAATTTTTTCACTTTCTCACATGTCCAAATTGCATGAACTGTTGTTCCCATTTCCTTTTTACAGCAAAAACATCTGTCAGATACTGTTGGGTCCCATTTATTTAACTTTTGAGGTGTAATGTATAGCCTGTGTATCCAGTTATATTGTATCATACATAACCTCTTGTTTATTTCTCATAGTTCCAGAGCATAACTTCTCCCATGTTTCCTTTATGTTTAAATCTTGTTCCCATTTTTGTTTAGTTTTACCATTTGTTTCCTCATTCTCCTTTTCTTGCAGTGTAATATACATATTTGTTATAAATTTTTTGATTATCATTGTGTCTGTAATCACATATTCAAAATTACTTCCCTCTGGTAACCTCAGACTGCTTCCCAATTTGTCCTTCAAGTAGGTTTTCAGTTGGTGGTATGCAAACATTGTACCGTGAGTTATTCCATATTTGTACTTCATTTGTTCAAAGGATAATAATTTATTTCCTGAAAAGCAATTTTCTATTCTTTTGATCCCTTTTTTCTCCCATTCTCTAAAGGAAAGGTTATCTATTGTAAAAGGTATTAGCTGATTTTGCATCAGTATTAGTTTTGGTAATTGGTAATTTGTTTTATTCCTTTCTACATGAATCTTCTTCCAAATATTGAGCAGATGATGTAATACTGGAGAATTCCTACATTGTACCAATTTTTCATCCCATTTATATAATATATGTTCAGGTATCTTCTCCCCTATTTTATCTAGTTCTAATCTAGTCCAATCTGGCTTTTCCCTTGTTTGATAAAAATCTGATAGGTATCTTAATTGTGCGGCTCTATAATAATTTTTAAAGTTTGGCAGTTGTAAGCCTCCTTGTTTATACCATTCTGTTAATTTATCTAGTGCTATCCTCGGTTTCTCCCCTTTCCCATAAAAATTTCCTTATTATTTTCTTTAACTCCTTGAAGAATTTCTCCGTCGAGTGTATTGGCAATGCCTGAAATAGATATTGTATCCTTGGGAAAATGTTCATTTTAATACAGTTTATCCTTCCTATTAGTGTTGGTGGTAAGTCTTTCCAATGCTCTAAGTCGTCCTGTAATTTTTTCATTAGTGGATAATAATTGAGTTTATATAGATGGCCGAGGTTTTTATTTATTTGTATACCTAGGTATCGTATTGCTTGCATTTGCCATCTGAATGGTGATTCTTTCTTAAATTTTGAGAAATCCGCATTATTCATTGGCATTGCTTCACTTTTATTTGCGTTAATCTTGTAACCCGACACTTCTCCATATTCCTTCAATTTCTTATGTAATTAATGGGGGGGAGGTAGGGAGGGTGGGATGGGAGGGGGGGAGAAAATGACACTGTATATATCTGAAAAGGAAAATGTATGTATCTTTGTCAATGTGGTTTATGGTGTGAAAAATAAAAAATTAAAAAGAAATTTAAAAAAAATCTTATGTAATTTTTTTATTGATAATTCTGGTTCTGTTAGGTATACTATAACGTCATTTGCATAAAACTGATTTTATATTCCTTGTCTTTTATTTTTATCCCTTTTATTTTATTTTCTGTTCTTATCAATTCTGCTAGTGGTTCTATAGCTAACGCGAACAATAAGGGTGATAGTGGGCATCCCTGCCTTGTTGATCTGCTTAAGGTAAATTGCTTTGAGAAATATCCATTTACTGTCACTTTCGCCAATGGCCCCTTATATAATGCTTTAATCCAATTAATATACCTCTCTGGTAAACTGAATTTTTGTAATACTTTGAATAAATAATTCCATTCTACTCTGTCAAAGGCCGAAATACATTAATCTTAACACAATTTACTCTACCTATTAAAGTAATTAAGTAACATATTCCATATTTCCAAATGTCTTATTTTCTTTAATAGTGATAAATAATTTATTTTAAATATTTTTTAAAATTGTTGTTCCACACAATGCCTAAATACTTTATTCCAGCTTCAGGCCATCTAAATTCAATTATTCTCTTACATTGTGCATAATCTCCATTTACTAAAGGCATAATTTCACTTTTATCTCAATTAATTTTATAACCTCATACTTCCCCATACTCTTTTAATCTAACCTTGATCTGAAACAAAGAATTTTGTTAAATTTATTAGATTAATTAACCTTGCCACGTTGTCTGCAGATTTCTGACCTTTAACAAATCCAGTTTGATCCATATGTATTAACTTTGGTAAATATTTTGCCAACCTGTTTGTTACTATCTTCTAATTAACATTTAATAATGAAATTTTTCTATATGATGCTGGTCTTAATGGATTGCTATCCTCCTTTGGTGTCACAGTACGATTGTGGTTGAAAAGGAGTCTGGCAAAGAATGTACTCTCAATGCTTGATTTAATGCCTCCATAAATGGAGGTATCAAAAGATCTTTAAATTTGTAAAACTCTACAGGAAATCAATCTTCCCCTGGTGATTTACTACTTTGTGAAAAGCTCAATACTTCAACTTCCTTTGCAGTAAATAAGGAATTTAAATCTTTGTTCCTGACTATTTAAGATGGGTAAATTTAATTGAGGGTATCTAGTCACTCTGCACTAGGCAAGCTTGGTGGAGGAGCGGCTTAGTCGCCACCCCTGACCATGCGACAGATAGTACTGGGTTACATGGTACCAGAGCACTCAGACGAGTGACCTGACACATAAGTTTACTCCATAGTTCAGATGTGTCTTCAATTATGTGCATAACCGAAGCATACTACATTTGTATTAAATTCCCTGGATATGAGAACACCATTTCCTCTCACTTGCTGCATCTGCTTCCTTGCAGTTTGCAAATTATTTCACAATTTTTTTTCCCTCATAATTTCACCTTGTCTCTGCAGTTGGAACCCAGAAAAAATGTTTCCTGTATTTTGGGCTTCAACACAGTTTCCTTCTCCTTTCATTATTGGGAATCGTTATCAGAAGGAGAGGATAGAAGGGTGGAAGTCTGCAAAGACTCTAAAATTGTAATGATGCTTGGAAAAAGGAAATAATTTGACTTTATAAACAGCTTAAATCTCTTGTAGCCAACCTGTCATTCCAAGAATCAATTGCGTTGTATTTACAATCATGAAATTATTATAAATACATCTTCTCACCTTCGTGAGGGACAACAACCTCATCTTGGTCTACCTGATTAATTAGATATAGACATACAGCACTGTAACAGGCCAATTTGGCCATACAAGTCCGTGCCGCCCAAATTACACCCAATTAACCTAGACCCCCCCCCCCCGGTTTGTTTTTGAAGAGTGGGAAGAAACCATGCAGACAAGGGGAGAATGTACAAACTCCTTAGATGCAGCATGGGATTCCAGTCCCGATTGTTGGTGCTGTAACAGCATTGTGCTAACTGCTACACCAGGAGTGGGCAATCTTTTACCATGCATAGGCCAGATAATTCAGTGGTTGATCAGCGGGCAACACTGATGAAATTATTAAATAAATAAAATTAATCATGCATTTCAGGTTAGGAAAGCATCTTCAAATCTGGAAATGCACCAAAAATCATGAGTTAGTAATTAAAATGACAATTAAAAATAAAACCACTTGAATAGGAGAAAGGTTACTCAATGAAAACAAAATAATTAACCCCAGTGAGAGTGGGAGAATGTCAGGGGAACACGCACGCGAGGAGGAGATCAACCCATTAAATCGCTATCCCGATTATTTAAGGAGGATCCCACCCCCACGATGATGTCACGCACTCACTGGAAATACTGTCAGATGTTCAGATGCTGGTTGTTTGGTGACACATGCACGCAAGTGTTGATGTCGCCAGAATAAGTGGGTTGGCAATCTTCCTGTACAAATAGCCTGTGGACATGACCTAGGAAAGTTTAACTGGGTTCCTTGACTATCTCCGAGGTAGGTCAGGGACCTGGCTGAATTTCAATGGGGTTGACTGGGTCAGACCCTTTTTAAGTGCCATGTAACTGGGGCACTAACCAGGCAGTTTGAAAGGGCCTAGTGAAACAAGAAAAAAAAAATCATAAAGGCATTCAACTTATCCTTGTGGTATCCTTTCTCTCACCATATCAGAGAGACTTCCTCATCCAAGCATTCTCTGCATATCTAGTTTTTTTCTCCCTATCAGGACTGAAGGATCTTTGGTCTAAAATAGTTACTGTTTTCCTTTTCTGCTATACTGCCTGACTTATTGAGTGTTTCTGGCATATTTTGTTTTTATTTGGGGTGAGGCAGTGTTAAAATAATGGATTTGTGTGGCCTAATTACCAGCAGCTGATGTTTTGGATGAAATTGAGTTTGTGTGAGTAGGATTTTGTCCATAATTGTTACCTCTTGGTCCTTCCCCCTTTTTTATGTTTGTCATGTCCTCTTCCCATTTTAATCTCGATAAAGGCTCCTGACCTAAAATGTTGACTGTTCATTTCTATTGATTGATAATTGTCTGCCTTGCTGAGTGTGTCAGCTTCAAATTTGCTCAAGATGGTAGCACCTGCAATTTCTTGTGGCTTAAGTCTGGTTTGAAGTCTTTTAAAATGAGTGGTAAATGTTTGGTAATTTCAATTGCATTTGCATTCCATCTGAGAAGTTCTCCAGGTGCTTTTCATTGGTACTTTTGGCTTTGTATAAAAAAAATCTTTTCAATGAGTTATTGAATTGTAGAATGCTTATTCTTTGCCAAAGTATCTATAGTACAGTACGTTTCCAATTGTCCAAAAATCATTTACCAAAATTCTCAGTTATATGAGAATTTTTTTTAGCAGTCACATGACTTCACAAGTTGAAAGATTTTTTAAAACCCACTGTGCTCAAATGGGACTCTGAGGCGCTATTAGCGCCACTTTGAATCCAATAGAGCTATTGTGTATTCAAGGTAAGAATTAAACTTTATTTAATGCTTGAAAAACCTTCCCTTGTTCTTTGTTTTATGCTGATGCTTCTGGGCTGCGATCGAAACGGGAACTTCAGGCTCCCGGGCAGGTTTGGTAATGGTGGTGGGGAGGTTTTGGGATCAGAGTGGGGACTGGGCTCCCAGGCAAGTTTGGCAATGGCAGTGGGGAGGTAGGTGTCGTGGATCCAAATGGGGACCATTGGTACTTGAACAGGTTCGAGTATAGCGGTGGAGAGGTAACAGAATTGGCAATAGCTGACACAAGTATTCCGCTGCTTGAACTGGGCTGCTTAAAGCCATTTTTCAGATATCCAGAAAATGCAGTGAACCAATACATGTCCAGTCCTGAGTGTTTTGGATAATCACTGTACAAGTAAAAAAAAATCTAATTACATCATCATCAAAGGGACACAAATTATGTTTTCTCGTGCTATTGGATTCTAGTATAGCCAGAACTTGTTTTCTTTTTCAGGATCGTGGTTCTCAACCTTTTCCCACTTTTGATTAATCCCTATCAAAATCTGTGATTAGTAAGGGATTGCTTAAGGTGGGATGTGAGTGGGAAGGGAAGGTTGAGAACTACTGCTCTCGACCCAATTGTTACTGAAATTTTCCTTGAGAAAAATTGTCATTGGCCCATCTCCTTTGGAGTTATGAAACCGTGTACTTTTAAAACAGTCATTCTCAACCTTTTTCTTTCTACTCACATACCACCCTACTAATCACAGCACTTATGGCATAGGGATTACTTAAAGTGGAAAGAAAAAGGTTGAGAATCACTGTTTTAGAACCATAAAACATTACAGAAACAGGCCCCCTTGGTCCTTCCAGTCTGTGCTGACCCATTTATTTTGCCTCGTCCCACTGACCTGTGCCGTCCATAGCCCTCCATAACCATGAACCTGTCCAAATTCTTAAATGTTAAAATTGAGCCTGCATTTACTTCTTTGCAGCTCGTTCCATACTCCCACCACTCTCTGAAGAAGTTCCCACTCATGTTCCCCCCCTAAACTTTTCCACTTTCACCCTTAACCCATATCCTATGGTTTGTATCTCACCTACCCTCAGTAGAAAAAGCATATCTACATTTACTGTCTTTTCCCTTCATAATTTTAAATACCTCTATCAAATCTCCCTTCATTCTTCTATGCTCCCCTCATTCATCTACATTTAGTTACATTAAATAGTTATAACTATTACAATTCATCACAGTATTCTCACATGGATATTTACTGCCAACTTTGGGATTAAACCTCATTAAATTAATAGATAGTATTTGTATTTGCAAGTGAACATTTTTCTTTGTTCAAACCAACCCTCAATTTGCATATTTCAGTTGTGTTGATTTGAAATGTAAATGCATGGAATATTCAGCAATTGGGTATTTTTTCAAACAAAGTTAATCTATACCTAACCTGTTTACGCCTTTTGGGTTGATGTCCTCACAGTGCTTTTCATCAGGTAATTTGTCATCTCACTAATGTTGCAATTGAGTTTTGTTTTCAAAGGCATCAGCTTGGCTTGCCCCTAGAGATTTTGTTAATCCAGATCAGAATTGAGGCACAAATGAGCTGATTCAAGTCTGCCCCAGAATTCATCTGGGACCATGTCAGCAATTTGAATTGCCCAACTAATCAAAAAAAAAATAATTGAAGCACTTTGGTGCCATGTGAATTTTGAACATGCGGAACAATGCAGTAGAGCAACAAAGCCATTCAGCTTGTATGTCTCATCCTTCTATTGCCTACATAGTCACAACTAGCTGGAAGCCTCTTTAAAAACTTCTGCATTAAAAAAAACTAATTTAACTTTCCCCAAGCATTTACTTTTAAACATTCATTTTAAATGAATGTCCTTAAGTACATGATGTTTTTACCTGGGGGGGGGGGGGGGGGAAGATTCTGTCCACCCTATTAATGCTTCTAATAATTTTCTATCAGATCTCTCCTCGGTCTCTGATGCTCCAGAGAAAACAACCCCAGTTTGTCCAACTTCTCTCTAGAATTCAATCCTCTAGTTTATTTTGTGATGGTTTGACTAACTGTAATCCAGAGTACTTTCCGTGTGGAAGTAAAGATGCAATGTTTTTAGTTAAACGTGAAAGTCGGCTGATGTTGTGATTGTAGTGCACTACAAAAAAATGCTGGAGAAACTCAGCAGGTCATGCAGCATCTATAGGAAGAAATGGGTAACCAACATTTTGGGCCTGAGCCCTCTGTCAGGGTACAACTAAAAAGCAGGCAGATGTCTGAATAAAAAGGTGGGAGGAGAGGAAGGAAGAAGGGGCAAGGGGAGGAGCATAGTCTTAACAGGCAAGAGGTCATTGGTGGGTGGATATGGGTGGGAGGGCAGTAGAGAAAAATAGCTGGTGTTAGGGGGAGGAGTATCTGAATGTAGAGGGAAAGGGATGGGAAGCTGGAGGAAAGACAAAGGGATGGGAAAGGTGAGAGATGGAGGCGGGGCTTAACAGAAACTGGAGAGTTGATGTTAATACCATCTAGTTGGAAAGAACCCAGACAGAATACGTTACCCTTTGCTTCCTATAGATGCCGTGTGACCTATTGAGTTTCTTCAGCCCTTTTGTATATTATAATGTTCTGAAGAATTTTTGTATGGAAGGAAAGAATATTTTTTTGATGCCTTCTTTAGGATTATTGTAATAATGGTATATAGTATAGTTAAAGTTACGGGAATGTTGATCTAGATTCTAGATACTTGCATTTGAATCTTATTGATGCAAGTTGGGAATTTAAATTGCAGTAATTAAATACAATTTTTGTGTTGAAAGAAGTAGTCTTTGTAGCATTAATCATGAATCTACTGAGTGGTTGTTAAAAACCCATCAAATTCAGTGCTTTTCAGGGGAAAATGATTTTCTATTTGATCTATCAGATATGAATCACTTTTTATCAGTTCAGGGCAAATAAGCACAAACAAATGGAAGAAAAATCTAATTGGAAACTGGAAGCAAATGTAATCAAGGGTTGGGCTTCGAGAGGTTAATCTTTTACTATTTATATTGTACTGAATTTATTAGCATCTGTTCCCTGAACTTGTCAAAAGAATTCAAATTGCAGTGTTTTTTTTTGATGTATGCACAACTCCTTTGAGTTGGCTTTAACCTTTTTGGAAAAGTTTTTTTTTACCATGTATAAACAGTGTATAGGATTGACCAATAACAGTATAGCAATGGCGTAGGCTTAAATTAACCATAGTACTCATTGTGCACCAATCCAGACACTAAGCCTACTGTTAATCAGACACCCAGGAGAATTGGGAGCGACACAATGTATTGAGAAAGCATGAGTTGCAGCTGATCTCATTTAACTAGCTACTGTATCATTAGGGCTGAAATGGACAAATAATTGGGAGTGAATGATTCTCATGTGGAGAATCTGTTTGGTCGCTAAGCTCTCACATTTTGAACAGAGTTGTAACATTTTATCTTTTGGCTACAACCTACTCAGTTGGGATCTTTAACAGGAATTGATTTCCTCTTCAAACACAAGAATCATTGCTTAGACTCTTAGGGCATCAATTGGGAAAGGGAGTAGAAGGAGGTGACAGGAAAAGGGCTTTTTGCATTTTAAATGCAGTGGAACACATGCATTCTGTGTTTTAAATACTGGTACTAATCCTTAATTTTGAAAACAATAGGAATCACTCTCAGCAAGATAGCCCCTAAATTAAAAATCCTCCATGCTATAAATCAATATCTTGTATTTATGAACCTTTTTTTATATGGAATATTCCAAACTGCTTTGCAGGGTGTTCAGAAGAGAATATTTTAAGTCATAGGGTTGGAGTGGCGTGAGATAATTATTGTCTGGTGAGTCCAGGCCATGGAGCAGGTGTTGGGGTAGGCTTGATATAGATCATAATGAAAATAATGTTTTGAGTGAATAATGAACTCAAGTTAGGAATAAAGTTGAGAAGAGTTGATGCTTGATTGCCAGCAGTAGGCTGTGCAAAAAAAAAAGAAAAACTGCAATTAGTGGACCAAAGGATATGGAGATAAAATAATTGTGAAGCATTAATGCAAGGATATATGGTGAGTGTAAGGACTAATGGTAAATTAAAACATTAAAACTATGCAAGGATGTATGGTGAGCGTAAAGACATGGGGAGAGTGTTCAAACTCCTTTCAGACAGCAAAATTCGAACCCTGGTCCCGATGGCTGGTGCTGTAAAGATTCTGTGCTAACCACTACGCCGACCATGTTGCAAGTTGTTCAGAGAAATAAAAATCGATGAGGGAATGAATGAAGTTTGGAACATCATTCTGGGTGTTTTGGAGGGTAGGAAGGCCTTGAGTTAATCAGGCTAAAATTGGGAAATGTGATAAAGGTTTTTGTATGGTAATAAATGTGATCGAGAAGGAATAAACTTTCACTTCAGTAATTTTTCATGATGTGATATGGTGTTTCACTTTCCAAATGTTGTGAATTGTAGTTTGTTATGCACATCAATGTTTAGCTAAGTTGTGCACAACTAGCACCGAGGTGATTGCTTATCTGTTTCTAGTAGTACTTGGGGAACCAAGCAAATTCCCTTGCATTTTAATTGTGTTCCACAAAGGAAGTTTATGTCAATGTGCTTTAATAACAGCATTTGTGACAATGAGAAAACCTTCATACAACAACTTAAATGTCATTCCTGACTGTTCAAATTCTTATTGGTTCTTGAAGGTATTGGATGGATTTGAACTCAGTTTGCCAAAATGTTGCACTATCTAGGTAATTAAAATCAGTAACGTGACTCAGAGAAGGTTGGAATTTGCTCGAAAGGAATACAGTGTACCTCCGCATTTGTATTTTTAGAAAATATCCATGTCACGATTTTCTGTAATGAGAATCCATCCAGGTGCCCTTCTACTTAAAATAAACACATTGTAAGTGGGGGAAAAACCATAAGTCAAAAAAGAATACCACACCTACTGAACATCATGGCCTAGCCTACCTTAAATGTACCATAGCCTACAGCTGGACAAATTTATCTAAAACAAAGCCTATTTTATAATTGGTGAATACCTTTTATTCCACACTGTGGAGAAAACAATTTTTAACATTCCACCAGCGCACCATCATAACTTCGAAAAAGCGTAAGTTGAGCCATTATAAATAGAGGACCGCCGGGCGTATGGTCAAAAGGCGAGGAGTTCTGATTGTATTGTAGTCAGAAGAGGGTTGCTTTAATTAATTAGAAATGGGTGTTGCATTGTTTGATGCTTGTGTAATGATACTTTATTAATAGAAAAGATTGCCATATCATTTTCCAAAGTAAATGGCTCCCAATGTGAATTGGTTCTGTAAGAATGAATTTTTATTCTGTGTCTCATTATTTTGGAGGTGACTTGAGTCTGTTACCCAAACTGAGTTTACACCAGGAGGAAGTAAAAATGTGGAAAATACTTTGTGTAATTGGATTTCTTCAAAAATAACTTCACAGCTGACATTATTTATACATAAATTTAGCACATACTACATACACCACCATAACAGGCCCAAACTACCCAATCGACCTATAACCCCAGTATGTTTTGAACGGTGTGAACAGGAGCACCGGGAGGAAACCTATGCAAACATGGGGAGAATGTACAAACTCCTTACAGACTGTGCAGGATTCTAACTCTGGTTCCGATCTGTAACAAGGTTGTGCTAACTGTGCTTCCCCCATTACATGTTGTCTTGTCTGATAAAGCACTTAAACTTAGTGCCATCACATCGATGGAAGCTGGTGCTGCTGTCAGATATTTTCTACGTAGAAAGTTGAGGCATCCTTCCTAGTATGCCAGTCCTAATATGCCAAAGATGAAGGTGAAAGGCTTCCTATCATTGTAGTGCTTATTGCCTAAGTAAAAGATGTCTGACTTTGCAGATGGCCGTGGAAACAAAACTCAATCAACAAGTGTGCTTGGCAATTGAGGTGCAGAATTTGATGTTGGATTGTCTCTAATTCCTTTAGTTTTAGATCATCTCTCATGTAAGCAAAACAAAAACACCCAATCAAATGAGCAGATCAAGGAACAGACGCAGTGGGGCAGGGAGCAGAAAAGACGATTGCATTGAGAATGATAAAGACCACCACAGAAAGCAATAGATGATTTTTTTTAACTCAAATCTTTTGAGGATGAATAAGGTCGATTTTGATGAAGGAAATCAAAAGCCAAGAAACCTAGCAAGGATGAGGGCATAAGTATGAGCAACATGGACTAAATAAAGCATAAAAGCAAGGAGATCAAGAACACATGGCAAAAATTTGGTAAAAGCCTTCAAATTGAGATTCAGGTCTGCTCTATGCATTTGGATTGGAGATAAAGATCTCCCTTGGAAGTTAATATAAGCAACTTTTATTGAATAATTATAATCCTTTAGACAAAGAGCAGGACCAGAAAGCATAATCCATAGTGTTACACAACATGGAAACGGTTCCTTCTACCCATCTCTTTGCAAAACAAGAAGCCTGCAACACTAATCCTATTTGTCTGCAGCTCTTTTTACACAGATCTTGCAATATTGTCATAAAGAAAGCCTGTCATTAAGCCGGCTTTGCTTTTTTTACACTGAACCAAACAACACCGGCATAATGAGATTTGGCACTGTGACCACCTCTGCTGTTGGCTAAAGGCGGGACCACATTGACGCCCCCCTGTGTTTGTACTTTTTACACAGAACTGCGTGGCACAATAAAGGACAATATTCCCGCCATGAAGAGGCTATGTAAAAGGGGCTTCTGTTTATATCCTTTAACTCCTTCCTGTCCATATACCTGCCTAAATGTCTTTTCTCTTTTAAATATTTTTGAGTTTAACATATAAACTTATTTACAAAATTTTAAGGAAAACACATAACAAGTAATCTTAAGTACAAAAAAATGGATGGAACTATATTAGACAGTTCCTTAATCAACATGAGAAACAAGTTATTATATTAATCTATGATAACCATGTTGAAACCCATATTTGCCAATTAATCCAAATAAAAATTGATAAAAAGAAAAAAACAAAACCAAAAAAAATCTTAAAAACGAAATCTAATCTACCCCCTCCCTTTAATCTTGCACTGTCAAGCAACTAGTAAATTCAATCCCCATAGGTGCCAGATTCTGGGAGGGGGTTTACTGTAATTGGAATAAGTTGACACACTATATTAACTGATCAGCATTATGACATGGAATTTGGCTTCTGTCATTGGGTTATTGTAATGTCATTACTGCAGTTGAGAATCAATCCACAGTAGCAGCTCCAAACCTACAGAATTGCATGAAACTTACTTTTTAAAGGGTTAGATATGTACAGAATATCTTGTATCTTGCATTTATAATTGATGTCATACTGTCCTTACACCAATCTGACAAGCTTCTTTCTGAAATCACCACACCCAAGTCCAACTCACATCTTTATCAAGGTAATCTTTGTAAAAGAAAGGGGAAATTATGGATTGGATAGCAACTTCTAGACATCGGATAGAGGGTCTCTGGAACATTCAAAATTCTTCCAATCGTGATAGTATTCTATGAATGGGCCCCATATTTTTATAAATTGAAGCTTTCTGTTTTTAATGTTGTAACCCAAATGTCTTTTAAATGTTGCAATTGTACCAGCATTTACCACTTGCAACTTCTACATACCTACCATCATCTGTGTGGAGGTAAAAGTTGCCCTCAGATTCTTTTTGGTTTTTTTTCCCCCCCATCACCTTAAATTTATGTTGTTATACTCATAAACCCAGGGAGAAAATGCTGTTAATCTCCTTGATTTAGTAAAGTTCTAAGTTTAACCTCATTATTTTATAAAACTCAGCCTGCTTTGCTTAAGGGTAAATAGCTGCAGCTTATCCAGTTTTTTTGGTAACTCAATCATTCCAATCGTGGTAACGATTTAACCAGAGTTAAAGGAATTAACTGAATTTACTGGGATAGGGCCCAGTGGCAAAGGATCACTGTCTGATTGTCTGTGTCAAATGATGTCATTTCACACCGGATATTAACTGCCTCTAACCCTACTCGTATCTCCAGCGTTTGCTGACGCAGGCATGCTGATGAAACCAGTGGAAAAGGGACAGCAGAAAGTCACCAGTTTCCAATTGAAGGTAGAAAACTCCAATCCCAGGGGATGTGTGTTCAGTGGAGAAGCAATGAGTGTTCCTGTTAAGGGTGGCCCAGTGGAAACCGCAGAAAGGGCTTCCTATCCTGGGACACTGCATAGCCAATTAACTGGGATGCCAGTGGAAAGGGGGCTACAGTGAGTGTTTCTACCCATGGCTCCGTACAGGCATCCCATAGCTTGTTACAGGAGCTGATGGGATTTAAAAAAAAATAAAATAAAATCCTGCCACCATGGGGGTCTGTGCCCAAGATGGCAGTGCCTGTGGTGGGTGGCATTCCACAAGGGGTTGCTGACTCCGGGGGAGCAATGGACCAGTGCAGGGCACCAGAAATGGAGAAAACATTCCTCTGTTGAGAACTTCTTGTTCAGATTCAGTCGAGAATTGAACTGTTTGGGAGGTGTTCAATTGAAGATTTAGTAGATTACAAGTTGAGTACCCTTACCCAAATACCCAAAATCCAAAACTTTTCCCATAAGGTGATATGTAACAAGTAATAGAGTTCAAAAGTCCAGATCAGAGAACAGGATGTAGTGAACATAAGTAATGGGTTATTGAGTAGGTTTTGCAATATGCTGGTATGTCAAGTTCAGTTAATTTGTGAAAATGTAAGTATTTGTATTGTAGTCTGAATGAATGTATCTTTAAGTTTGAGTGAAAGAGTGCATTTTTTAAACGGTGTTCCAAAATCTGAAACGCTTCTGGTCCCATGCATTTTAGATGAGGGGTACTCGACCTGTAGTTAAATTTCTGTTTCAGTTTCTGATAGCCAAATCTTTATCATTTTGCAGGAAATCCTTTAAAGTGAATGACATGCTGGCCAAAGTAGAAAAGATGAGGGGAGAGCAGGAATCTCCCAGGTAAGTTGTTCAAGTATTTTTTTTTCAAGAATTCTTCCTGCACATCAGTTTATGCTGAGTTTAGTCTTTAATGTTTTTCTATAATCATTTAATTTCAAAGATTGAAATTGGAAATGGAGAATGCTTATAAAAGGATCAGAATCTAGGTGTAGGTTAATGGGGTGTAAATTGGGCTGAAATGGCCTGTTACTGTGCTGTATGTCTAAATTGAAAAAATTCAAGATTTCATTTGGAAGCTGTGTAAAATTTATTTAATTGCCTGATATATCTAGATGTGTCATAGTTAATTAACCAATGTCAAAATTGAGAATTTTTTTCCTTAGCTCTTAATTACAGTAAGATTCTTTTTTCTTTCTTGATATATTGTTAATTACATCTTATCATTCTTTGCTCAAAATCTCAGTTCAAAATTCAGGTCCTTCAGCTCTTTCAATTGGAGATGATTTAAAAATATATTTTATTTAAAATCAACATCTATAAAACAATAAAAAGCGTATATCACATTGTTACAAATAATTAATTGAATACATGTTGAAGTATATAAGAGGAAAAATACTACAAAATGAAAAACCCCCATCCCCTACCTACCCCCACTATAAAAAAAATACTAAACAAAAAAATTGCTAAAATATGATTAAAAAAAAGATATATATTAAATTGGATTGCTTTAGGAAACAATCAAACATCCCAAAACATTTCACAAAGGAATATAATTTATTAAGGGAAGGCTTCACTGGTCTGGAGGATTCAAAGGAATTATTTATAAATTCAAACCTAATGTTCGAACATACGGGCTTCAAATCTGTAAAAATATAGAATATTTACCTCTCAAATTATACATAATTTTTTTTCTAATGGAATACAACTTCGAATCTCTGTTTGCCATCTTCCTAATGTTAAAGAGACATCTGATTTCCAAGTAACAGTAATACATTTCCTTGCTATCACCAGAGCCAATTTAACAAATTTCAATTGAAAATCTGATAAATATAAATTGGGAGTTGTATTTTCAAAATTCCCCATCAAAAATAACAGGATTCAATTGAAAAACAACACCTGTAACCTGTTGCAAAAATTTACCTACAGAAATCCAAAAAGGTTTAACTTTTGAACAAGACCATGTAAAATGAAGAAAAGTTCCAGTATCTTCACATCTAAAGCATTTATCTGATATATCCGATTTCCATTTATTCAATTTTTGAGGGGTGATATATAATTGATGTAAAAAATATTATACTGAAGTAATCCATATCTTACATTAATTGTATTAGACATAGCATCTTTACATAGATTATGCCAAATTTGTTGACCTATTGATATATTTAAATCGTGTTCCCATCTTTCTTTTGACCCAAATTAACCTAATTTAGGTATTTTCTTTTGTAATTTCACATATATTAATGAAATAAACCTCTTGACAATTCCATCAGTAATCAATTGTTGTAATTCTGTACAGTCCTTTAAATCCATTTCTGGTCCTAGTTTTTCTTTCAAATAATCTCTCAACTGAAATTAAGAGTATTACGTGGAATGGTATATCTAATTCTCAATTGATCAAATGACATCTACCACCCTCATAGCAATCTATTTTAGAATTTCATTTACTATACCATATACTTAAAGGATTATCTTTTGAAAAAGTTGAGGATTAACTAATGGCATTTTTGGTGACATAGAGCTTCTGTCATTTTCTAATTTAATCTTATTTCAAATATTAATCAAATGTTTCAATAATGGGGCATCCCTGTCAACAGTCATTAACCTTGGTTCCTATTTATAAATTCTTCAGCTATATCCTCTTCAATTTTATTTAATTCAAATCCCACCCATGATGGTTTAATATTTCCAAATATGGAGACAAGAAACCTTAACTGTGCTGCTTTATAATAATTAAAGTTAGAAAATGTAACCCACCTTGTTCATATTTCCATGTTAATTCTTCTATCTCTATTCTTGCCATCTTACCTTTCCAAATAAATTTTCTAACTTGTTTATTTAATTCCTGAATACATTTTTGGAGTAAAGAAATTGGGGAAGTCTGAAACAAATATTTAATTCTTGGAAAGATGTTCATCTTAATACACTTAACTCTTCCAATTAAATTTGTCCATCTTTTCAAATCCTCATTTACTTTAGTAATGGAATATAATTTAATTTATATAAATTTTTAAAATTATTATCTGTATATATTCCTAAATACTTAAACCCAATGTTAGTACATTTAAATTGAATTTCTTTTTGACATTATGAACAATCACCTTGTACTAATTCCAGAACTTCACTTTTATCCCAATTTATTTTATAACCAGAAACTTTTCTACAATATATCAGTTGCTTATTAAGTCAAGGTAATGATAATTGTGGTTGGGTCACATTGTCTGCAAATAGATCAATCTTTTTTTCAGTTTGATTTATCATAAAACCTTTTAACTGTTAATCGACATGAATAATTTGTGCAAGAGATTCTATAGCCAAAGCAAACAAAGGAGGGGGAAAAGGACAACCTTGCCTACTTGACCTAGTCAAACTAAATGATTGAGATAGTTGCCTATTAGTAATTACTTTAGCTTTGGGACTTCTATAAAGTGCTTTAATTCAATTTACAAAATTAAACTCAAAACCAAATTTACCTAAAACTTTAAATTAAAAAATCCCATTCTAATCTATCAAAAGCTTTTTTCACATCCAATGCAACTGCTATACTTGAGTCTCCTGTGATGATTTTTTATACTAGGAATTATTTGGTAACTTTTAACAGCAGATGAGACACTCTTGGGCATAACAAATGATTGTGAATTATTGGATTAATAAAAAACAATTCTGGGATTTTTAAGTTATGGGTTGGGGCACAGGAGATGGATTTGGAGGAGGCATTTGGATCCATAGACTGTATCTGAAGGAACTCTTGTTTTTCTTTCCTGTCTTGATAGTGGTGCTGGATTTGTAGTGTCCCTGTGTGCCTACACGGTGTAAACAAAGAAAAAATAAATTTGTGTACACGTTAATAAATGAAATCTTGATCTTCATCTGGAATCTTCTAATTCCATTACAGTATCTGGGAATGTGACACATAGGTATCATCTTGAGATTTTGTTTCATTGAGGTAATTGTATACCTTTGAAGGATGTTAATTTATGATGGCTAAAATTTGTTCATAATTTAAAATTAGTTCAATGGGTGATGAGGGAAACCGCATGACTACTGGTTCTGAAATTGCCGTAATGAAACTGATGAAAAGTTGACAATTGGCAGGAAACTGGATGATTTATGGCAGAAGGATCACTGTTAGCAATCTCAGTGGAATATAATGTCTTGATGATTGAATAACAATAGTACAAGGGAGAAAAAAAGCAAGAGTATGAAATTTTGTCCCTTGCTTCCGCTCCATTCAGTATGTCATAATTGATCTTCCAATTTGATGTTGCTTCCACTTATCCCTTGATTCCCTTAATATCCAAAAATCTATCTCAAACTTTCATGGCCTGTTTGGGTAGGGAATTCCAGATCTAAATCCCTGTGGCAGAGGAAATAGTGACTAAATCTTGGTAAGTTTAAACCCCCTCAACTGTGACAAGACACTTGAATTGTGTAGAAAACCATGGAACACAACAGCACAGAAACAGGATCTTCGACTTGTCTAGTCTGTGCTGAAGTATTCTGCCCAGTCCCATTGACATGCACCAAGACCAAAACCTGCCATTTCACTCCCATCTGTGTACCTATCCAAATTATTCTTAAATGCCACATTTGAGCCTGCATTCACCACTTCAGCTGGCAGCTCGTTCTACACTCTTCACCATTTCTGAGTGAAGTTCTCCCTGATAATACCTTTAAACAGCTCATCTTTCACCCAAAAACCAGTTCTTGTTTCACCAAACTGTAGTGGAAAAAGGCTGCTTGTATTTACTCCTTGACTACTCCGTCATTTTGTGTACCTCTATCAAATCTCCTCTCATTCTCTGACACTTTAGGGGATAAGTCCTAACCCAGTGGGTCTTGACTTCTTTCCCCATATGCTACAGGTACCCTGTGGTTAGTAAGGGATTACTTAAGGTGGCATGTGAGTGGTGGAAAATGTTGAATCACTATCCTCATCTATTTATTAACCTTTCCTTGTAACTTAGCTCGATTCCTGGCAACATCCTTGTAAATTTTCTCAGCACTCTTTCAATCTAATTGATAACTTTCCAATATTTAGGTAACCAAAGCTGCACACGATGCTTCAAATTTGGCCGCATCAATGACTTGTGCTGTGCCTGAACTCTTGCTATCTCACTTTTAAGAGTCTCCTACTTACCAACCCTATCCTTAGCTGCAATCATCCTCTCCCAATCATCTTCTGCATTTGGAGACCTAAGACTCAATTCTGGAATCTAGAGCAAAAAAAAAAGATTTGTAGGAGGAACATTTCATCCACAACAGTCTTGTTGAAGGGTTCGACCAGAAATGTCAAACATTCTTTTTCTCCCACTGATGCGATTTGATCTGCTGAGTTCTTCCAGCAGATTCTTTACTGGTTTTTTAACCTCCACAAATTCCTGCCTAATATCTCCAAAATCAGTCTTTCCCCAATTTAGGATGTTGATGTGGACCAGTTCTGTCTTTCTGCATTATTAGTTTTGAGTGCATTTAGTCACTACTGCCAAAGTGCTCCCTGATTGACACTTTAGTCTCTTGCACGATGTTATGCCCCAAGAGGAGATCCAGTGTGACACACTGTCCAGTAGGGCCCTCAAATATATTTGAGGAACTTTCCTGAATGCACTTAACAAATCCCACCCCATCCAAGCCCTTTGTACTATGAGTAACTTTTTTTTTAAAGGTCAGACTTTACATTTTAATGGTTCCTGTAAATTTGTGAAAATCCTTGCCAGTTTTATGGTGCGAACATTATTGAAATCCATGATTTTGCAGTGGTCACTCCTTAAAAAAAAAACTAATTGGGTGTTGTGTTTATGTTGCCTCATTGCCTATGAAGTTGAATCAGAATATTTGAATGCATGTTTTGGCCAAGGCTAATTCTTTGGGTATTTTGACTTTTCTACTTGTCAAACTGCAATTGAGAAAATTATTTTTAAAATTATGGCTTGCCCTTTATGTTTAAAAAAAAATTAGGTGGAAGGCAATTTCCAGACAGACCAATGCATATTCATGTCCTGCCTGAATTTTTATATTTCAATAAACTTGCATGGAGATCTATTTATACTAATAAGTGTTAAAGGATTCTTGTATGTATTTGTTATGGTATGGTTTTGAGGTGTGGAATTAGAACCATAACATCGCGTGTAGTGATGGCAGCTGTTAAATTCCATTGCAAAAGTTAATTGATGCCTTGCAAGGAGGGTTGTATGACTAGATTTTAAGTAATAAATTACTTTTTTCATGCACATCTTACTAAACAGGGACATCTTATTTCTCCCCAGTTTGACAGCTCACTTGCAACTTACGTTTACTGGTTTCTTCCATAAAAATGGTATGTATGTTGGTTATTGTGGTGTCTTAAGAATTCTAAAGGTCCCTGTTTAAATTTTATTACTCTGCATTATTGCACAATGTACTCTCAATAGTTTTACCTGCTATCTATTATGTAATCTCCAGTCCATTTTGATTTTGTGGAACCAGTAGTAAAACAGAGGAGGATGTGTGGCTCTTGGTTATTTTTATAATTATAACCAAGAATAAAATGCTCACCATGGGTATAGCATAAATAAGGCCATGGTTCATTGTTGTGTATTGACACGAGGTATACATTGGGATTTGGGAGACTCTGATAATTTAAATCCATTAATACAGATTAATAAAACTATTAGAATTGTTTGCTGCTTGAGACAATAAGAATTAGAGCCAAGGAAACAGGATTTAACATTTGTGTTGAATTAGCTCAACTGTATTGGTATTAGTGATCCTGGTTTGCTGGGTTTAAAAAAAACAATAACTGGCAAAATATGGGTATTCCATGAAGTTGAGACCGTATAGACGCACCTGCCTAACTGCATATACTTTCATTGCAGAAGGAGTAAGATGTTGGAATAATGTCTTAAATTCCCAGGGGATTAAAACCTGTAAAAAAAAATGGTGTGAAATTGAATAATTGGGGATAGAAATGGGAGCAGGATTAGGCCACGTGTCCCTTGCCATTCAATCAAATAGTGGATTAATCAGAAAGCTTGATAAGATGTCAATAACCAAGATGATACTGATTAGACAAAGGTAATTTCCATTCAACATTAGTGATATCCTAGGACTTCAATAAGTAACAGAATTACTGTGAGTTAGGAAATTGGTTCGTAGGCCTCCTAATTAGTTTTCAACTACAGGTCGAGTACGCCAAATCCGAAATGCATGGGAGTAGAAGTGTTTCAGATTTTGGATTTTTTCATATTTTGGAACATCATTTAAAAAATGTGCTCAGTCACTCAAATTTAAAGATGGTGTACATGCATTCATATTACAATACAAATGTTTACATATGTACAAATTAACTGAAGTAGACATATATTGAAAAATCTACACAATAATGCTCTACTTGGGTCTGCTACATCTCCATTGCTCAGTCCAAGATTCCGCCCTGCTCCAGCTCCCTCAACAGCCCCTAAGGCTAGAGCTGGATGAGGTTCCCACCCTGGATGAGACATATAAGGCAATCGAACAACTGAAAAGTGGCAAAGCAGCAGGTATGGATGGAATCCCCCCAGAAGTCTGGAAGGCTGGCGGCAAAACTCTGCATGCCAAACTGCATGAGTTTTTCAAGCTTTGTTGGGACCAAGGTAAACTGCCTCAGGATCTTCGTGATGCCACCATCATCACCCTGTACAAAAACAAAGGCGAGAAATCAGACTGCTCAAACTACAGGGGAATCACGTTGCTCTCCATTGCAGGCAAAATCTTCGCTAGGATTCTACTAAATAGAATAATACCTAGTGTCGCTGAGAATATTCTCCCAGAATCACAGTGCGGCTTTCGCGCAAACAGAGGAACCACTGACATGGTCTTTGCCCTCAGACAGCTCCAAGAAAAGTGCAGAGAACAAAACAAAGGACTCTACATCACCTTTGTTGACCTCACCAAAGCCTTCGACACCGTGAGCAGGAAAGGGCTTTGGCAAATACTAGAGCGCATCGGATGTCCCCCAAAGTTCCTCAACATGATTATCCAACTGCACGAAAACCAACAAGGTCGGGTCAGATACAGCAATGAGCTCTCTGAACCCTTCTCCATTAACAATGGCGTGAAGCAAGGCTGTGTTCTCGCACCAACCCTCTTTTCAATCTTCTTCAGCATGATGCTGAACCAAGCCATGAAAGACCCCAACAATGAAGACGCTGTTTACATCCGGTACCGCACGGATGGCAGTCTCTTCAATCTGAGGCGCCTGCAAGCTCACACCAAGACACAAGAGAAACTTGTCCGTGAACTACTCTTTGCAGATGATGCCGCTTTAGTTGCCCATTCAGAGCCAGCTCTTCAGCGCTTGACGTCCTGCTTTGCGGAAACTGCCAAAATGTTTGGCCTGGAAGTCAGCCTGAAGAAAACTGAGGTCCTCCATCAGCCAGCTCCCCACCATGACTACCAGCCCCCCCACATCTCCATCGGGCACACAAAACTCAAAACGGTCAACCAGTTTACCTATCTCGGCTGCACCATTTCATCAGATGCAAGGATCGACAATGAGATAGACAACAGACTCGCCAAGGCAAATAGCGCCTTTGGAAGACTACACAAAAGAGTCTGGAAAAACAACCAACTGAAAAACCTCATAAAGATAAGCGTATACAGAGCCGTTGTCATACCCACACTCCTGTTCGGCTCCGAATCATGGGTCCTCTACCGGCACCACCTACGGCTCCTAGAACGCTTCCACCAGCGTTGTCTCCGCTCCATCCTCAACATCCATTGGAGCGCTCACACCCCTAACGTCGAGGTACTCGAGATGGCAGAGGTCGACAGCATCGAGTCCACGCTGCTGAAGATCCAGCTGCGCTGGATGGGTCACGTCTCCAGAATGGAGGACCATCGCCTTCCCAAGATCGTATTATATGGCGAGCTCTCCACTGGCCACCGTGACAGAGGTGCACCAAAGAAAAGGTACAAGGACTGCCTAAAGAAATCTCTTGGTGCCTGCCACATTGACCACCGCCAGTGGGCTGATAACGCCTCAAACCGTGCATCTTGGCGCCTCACAGTTTGGCGGGCAGCAGCCTCCTTTGAAGAAGACCGCAGAGCCCACCTCACTGACAAAAGGCAAAGGAGGAAAAACCCAACACCCAACCCCAACCAACCAATTTTCCCTTGCAACCGCTGCAATCGTGTCTGCCTGTCCCGCATCGGACTGGTCAGCCACAAACGAGCCTGCAGCTGACGTGGACTTTTTTACCCCCTCCATAAATCTTCGTCCGCGAAGCCAAGCCAAAGAAGACATCTCATTATCTGATTGAGATTTCTGAACTCCATTGCGTATCACCTTATAAAACCACAGTTGAAAAAAGTTTGATTTTTGGAGGATTTCAGATAAGGGGTACTCGACCTTTAGTCCTGCTGCATGCTCTCTTATTGGATAAAATGGAATTGAGCATGGTTTTAATTGTTTTTGACTTCTCTTTAACCCCTTTTATTTTTAATAGTTTGGCTGTATGAATCATCCTTTATCAGGGCAAATAAAAACATTCCATATCTAGGTAAAGTATCTAGCCTCCTGAGGTTAACAAACAAAAATAATATGGATAACAGTTGTTGAACCAAACATAGCTTGGATCAGAATTTAACTGCAGTTGTTATTCCAATCAAAGATTGGAGGAAAATAAAGCATATTATTTAAAATTTAAATGTAGTTATTCAGCATGGTAACAGGCCATTTCGGCCCACGAGCTCATGCTGCCCAGTTGTATCCAAATAGCCTGCCACCCTCATACGTTTTGAACGGTGGGAGGAAACTGGGGCCTCAGAGGAAAACCCAATGTAAACACGGGTAGAACGAACAAGCTCCTTACAGGCAGCATGCGATTCGAGCCCTGGTACCGTAACAGCGTTGCACAAACTGCTTCACCAACTGTGCTGCCTCGAGTTCTGGGAAAATAGAAAAGATGTGAAATGTGGAATATGAAATGGGCAACGTGAGAAAAAAATCTCAATCAGGAACTGGAAAAAAATGACAAATGTATCCAGCATTTAAAGGGTTCATGTTTCCATTTAATCTGGTGGGGGTGGGGGGGGGGGGGAATTCTATAGTACATTTACCATTCTACAGGATTTGTTATTGGTACAAGATGTACACTTTTTCAATCTTTTGAACCTTTTCCTATGAAAGTTTTAAAGTTTCTTCAGTTTCGTATTTTGTAAAGACAACAGAACAAATTCATCAAATTAGTAAGTTTCAAGTAATAACTAGTAAAGCAGAATATCAAATTGTGATGTGTTGTATTCCAAAAACTGCTAAATGAGGTCTTTCCCTTTCTCCTCGAACACTTGAAAACCAAATTGGGATTGGGATTTTCCTGTAGCTAATCTTTCATTTCCTCCTTCACCCCATAATTTGTAATTTGAGGTTCAATAGAGCAATAATGTATCATTCTGTACTTTAAAAAAAAATCACCATTCCCTGGAATTCAAGCAACAGCAAAAAAATTGTGGAAAATAAATGGGTAAATATACACAAGTTTTAAAATTGGTGTCCATCTAGCGATCAGTTCACTAATCCATGCAATCCAGTGTCAAGCAACTGGTAAATTCACTTATCTGTTATCTATCAATCCGCATAGGTACCAGATTCCCAGGGGGTGGGGGTGGTTTACTGTAATTGGAATAAGTTGGCACATTATATTAACTGATCAGCATTATGACATGGAATTTGGCTTCTGTCATTGGGTTATTGTAATGTCATTACTGCAGTTGAGAATCAATCCACAGTAGCAGCTCCAAACCTATAGAATGCACTAAACTGTTCCTTTTTAAAGGGTTAGATATATACAGAATCTCTTTCCTTATGTCCTCAAATTGACCAGAGCATACTATGCTCTTCTCTAGGCCGGTAGTTTTAGATTAAGTGAGTTTGGATTGCATTGCTGCTCCAAGTATTCAAAACCTCTAGATCAAGCTTGCAAGATGTATACCTAGAGGCAAGGAGACTAGTTTCAAAGGTGTAGAGGCAAAGCTGTTATTATTGACTTACTAATTTATATGGATTCTTTACTTGTAAGAAAATACTTGATTATCATTTCTCTCTTCTATTAAAAGTAATTGGTTCCTGTGATGAATAAGAAATTACTTTAATTTTTTTTGTAAGAAAATGCATCAGAAGCAAGTGGTTAAAGAAGTAAATTAATAAAAGCCAAGGAATTTTATCAATGATATATAGTTGAACCTCTCCCGGACCAGTTCATAGTCTACTGTGATTAAAGCTTTTGTAGCTCGACATTAAATGACACAATCCTCTACATTTCTTGCTGAGCAGTCCCATGCCAAGGCTAAAATGGTGCGTTTCTGGCCTCCCAGGTCACAGCATCCTCTGGATTAAAGGATGTGCAGGAAACCTGTGCCTTTGTGCTTCTTCAGTTCAGCTAGGAGATGCAAAAGAGGGGGACCTTGCTGTCTTGCCCTGTCTTTTTTGTATTGTGTGGGGAAATGTCAGTCCTCCATTCGATACCTTTTGACGGCTTGGCAGAGATTAAGTTTGCCGTGGAATGGCAGATGCAACCTCGTGTCCTGATCTATGGCATGAAACATTATCATATTGATTCAACTAACTGGTATGTTTTTGTTTTATTTGCATAGTCCATGTTAAATTTATTAATTTTGTCTGTGGGAATAGTATCAAAATTAATCAGAGCTGTGATCTTTTTGCTTCTGTTCAGTTTCAAAGTTGCATCCTGTTGAAATTGAGCATTTTTTGTATTGTTTAAAATCCTCTTGTGTGACATTTTGTATTTCCCCCAACTAGAAAAGCCATCTCAAAACTCAGAGAACGAACAAAACTCTGTATCCCTGGAGGTGCTACTTGTTAAAGTCTGTCACAAAAAACGTAAGGTAGAGTACTCTGACCTTTTTAATTATCCTAAATCGTGTTTGCTTAAAATGTTTACAATTAATTTTGTATACATGAAATGCTTTTTTCCAGAATGTAATCACCAGTAATCCCAGAGGTGGGGCTTGGAGCTACTATATGTTCACATGAGGATAACTAAATAAAGCATTAATTACTTTGCTTAAAATTAATTTTTTGTAGGTAGAAAATAATGTTCCATTGGGGATTAAATTAAAAAGAGTATGAATTGTGCCTCAATTGGCCCTTTTTTTGGTTGTATAGAATACAGCACAGGAACTGGCTCTGTAGTCCATCTAATCTGTGCTGAACTATTATTCTGCCTAGTCCAGATAACCTGGACCCTTGTCCCTCATATCCATCCCATCCAAATTTTTCTTAAATGTCAAAATGGAGCCTGCATTCACCGCTTCAGCTGATAGCTCATTCCATACTCCCACCACTGAAGAAATTCTCCCTAATGTTCCCCTTAAACATCCCATTTCTCCCTTAACCCATGACCTCTGGTATCTTACCTAACCTCAGAAAAGCCCTGCTTGCATTTACTCTATCTATAACTGTCATAACTTTGTGTACAAATCTTTCCTCATTCTGTGATACTCTAGAAGATAACCTGTTGCGTGGCATGATTGGCATAGCAGTTAGTACAATGCCAGTAATCGGGACCAGGATTTAATTCCCGTGCTGTCTGTAAGAAATTTGTATGTGTCTCCCTGTGTCTGTGGGTTTTTCCTGGGGGCTCCAGTTTCGTCCCACCATTCAAAATGTTCTAGGGATGTAGGTTAATTGGCTGTAAATTGGGAAGCATGGACTTGTGGGCTGAAATGGCTTATTTATGTGCTGCAGGTCTAAATTTGAAAATTAAACCCTTCTACTTAACTCCATTCCTCAAGACCTGGCAACATAAAAAAAAAATCTGCACTCTTTCAATCACGAATATTGTAACAAGTCTCTTGGTAGCATCTGGAAGAAAGATCATTGAAGATGGTTAGGCTTGTGATATTGGTTTGAGGATTTGATTTTCTGGAGTGGCATTTGACCCCCCCCACAAATAATAATTTTTCTTTGTCTGGACTTCAGTTTTACCAAATATTTTGAGGCACTCATAATGTTCAGAATTTGGCTTTTTGCTGTCTTTCTTTTGATATCAGAGCTAGAAGCTTTTAACTGAGTGGTCCTGGCAAATCACAAGTCAGGCATTGGAGAGTTGGTTGTTGGTGACTAAATACTGACTGAAAGTATTGTCAACAACACCTTCCTTTTTTTGTTGCTGTATTTATTAATATTACTGCCATTGAATTGTGTAAAGAAAATATTGGTTTATCCTATTTAGATAGTCCTTTTAATCATTCTAATGACAAAAGCAGTTCGGGTAAATATTATTGTTTATTTTTATTACCTTGCTTGGATAAACTTGTTCTTGGAGGAATAACCTTGTGATTGCCATGTCTCTGGTGCTTTTTCCCTCCCAAGTGTGTTTATGAAGGTGGAATGTTCAACAGCCAAGACCAGTGCTATTTTCACCCACCAATCCAGGTGTAGTTCCAATAGAAATATCCAACAAAAACATTTGCAACCATGAGTTGTGTTCCAACGTGAGTCAGTGCAGTCAAGAAGGAATGTTGAATAGACAAAAATATTTGTGAAACAAGGTAAATTACAGGTTAAAATAATTAAGATCAAGCCAGAAAATTGCCTCTAAAGAAATCTTTGCTTATTAATAAATAGAGTAATGGCAATAACAATAATTTCCTTATTTCCAGCTGTAGATTTTGAATGTGTTGCTCGAGGGTGGATGGTGTTATTTTGCAATTTAACTGGTCAATTTAATGTAAGGTGTAATCATTCATGGGTAGAGGATTGGTTTAAGAGTGGGAACCAATGGAAGTAACAAGATAAAATGCTGTTTGGGGAAAAAATGTTTCAAGTAGGATTCCATGATTGAGAATTCTCTCAATGCAGTTAATATTAATGAAAGGTTAAAAGTATGACGTATCCAAGTTTACTTTCCATAAAACATTTGGTGGGAAAGTAAGCTGCCATGGTGTCGAGAAATGAAGAGATGGGCTGTAAATGGACAAGAATTGATGAGAGTGTAATATTTGTAATTCTTATTAAAAGTAGACCATTTATGGGGCCTGGAAATGAAGATGTGTGAAATGCTCCATATAGCTAGGAAGGTAAATAAAATGTTGACCTTTCTCATGAGAGAATTGAGTACAACAATAATTCCTGTAGTTTTGCTTGCCTTTAAACCTACACCCAAAAAAAGGCCTTGCTTTTGGAAAATTGGTAGGAGAGGAACAAAAGTTTGTTGCTTTGCTGAGTGAAGTATTGAGGTATATTTTGTTGGATGCTCTTGAGGGAGATGACCTGACAGAAGCTGGCAGCAGTGACCAGGTCGCTGGCACTGAGCCTGGCATGGTGGACCAAAAGATAGAGGAATGCAGTGGTCATTGGGGACTCCATTGTCAGAAATACAGACAGGAGATTCTGTGAACCAGATAGTTATGCCCGCATGGTGTGCTGCCTCCCTGGTGCAAGGGTGCGGGATATCTCAAATCTGGTCCAGGGTATTCTAAAAGGGGAAGGCGAACAGCCTGATGTCTTGGTACATGTGGGTACCAATGACATAGATAAAAAGAAGGAGGAAGTACTGAAAAAGGATTACAAAGAGCTAGGACAGAAACTAAGAAATAGGACAGCCAGGGTGGTGATCTCTGGTTTGCTACCTGTGCCAAGTGCACTGAGGACAAAAATGGAAGGTTAAGAAAAATGAATGTGTGGCTGAGGGGCTGGTGTAAAGGACAGGGTTTTGGCTTCTTGGATCATTGGGGTCTCTTTTGGGGAAGGCATGACCTCTACAAGAAGGATGGGTTACACCTAAACCCAAAAAGGGTCAATATATTGGCAGCTAGGTTTGGTACAGCCGTCGGGTGCGGTTTAAACTAATTTGGTAGTGGGGTGGGAACCTGTATGATAGGGCAAAGGACAGAAAAGATAAAACAGGAAAAGTTAGGTTAGGCAGCGAAAGTAAAAAATCAGAAAGAGCAAGGAGGGTGAAAAAAGCAAATCTGAAGGCTTTATATCTTAATGCAAGAAGCATTCAGAACACTTCTCCAGTATTACACCATCTCCTCAATATATGGAAGAAGATTCATGTAGAAAGAAATAAAACAAATTATCAATTACCAAAACTAATATTGACGCAAAATAAACTACTCCCTTTTACAATAGACAACCTTTCCTTTAGAAAATGGGAAAAAAAGGGATTAAAAGAATAGAAAATTGTTTTTCAGGAAGTAGATTCTTATCCTTTGAACAAATGAGAGATAAATACAATATAACTGGAGATACAGCGCTGGCATATTACCAACTGAGATCCTACTTGAAAGATAAATTAGGAAGCAATTTGAGTTTACCAGAGGGAAGTAACCTTGAATATGTGATTACAGATACAATGTTAATCAAAAGATTTATAACAAATATGTATATTAAACTGCAAGAAAAGGAGAATGAGGAAACAAATGGTAAAACTAAACAAAAATGGGAACAAGATTTAAATATAAAGATAAAAAAGGAAACATGGGAGAAATTATGTTCTGGAACGATGAGAAATACAATAAATACGAGGCTGCGTATGATACAATATAATTGGTTACACAGACTATACATTACACCGCAAAAGTTAAATAAATGGGACCCAACAGTATCTGATAGATGTTTTCGATGTAAAAAAGAAAGGGGAACAACAATTCATGCAATCTGGACATGTGAGAGAGTAGAAAAATTTTGGGATGATCTCAATCAGATATTAAATAAAATAACAGAAAACAATATACCAAAGAATCCAGAGATCTTTCTCCTAAGTAACATAAAAAACAAAGAATTTGGAATTGATTTGGAGGATGCACAAAAAAGATTTGTTAAGATAGACCTAGCCGTAGCAAAAAAATGTATTATGTCAACCTGGAAATTGGAAGATAATTTGAAAATACAACAATGGTATATAGAAATGAATAAATGTATTCCATTAGAAAAAATAACATATAGTTTAAGAAATAATATTGAAATATTCGAACAAGTATGGGAGCCTTACATTAAATACAATAGCGAAAACCTACCGGGAACAAACATTACCTAAGTTGATGGAAGGAGAAGAGAAGAAAAGAATGGACTCAGTAGAATTTCTGGTGTATTTTTGTTGAATGACAACATTGTCTGACTGAATTAATGCAACCTAGATTGTATACCTAAAATGGATGAGGGGGGGGGGGTGGCTTGGGAGGAGGGAGGGGGGGGGGGAAGAAAAAGTCACTGTATATGTGTGAAAAAGAAAAAGTGTATATCATGGCTAACGTGATTTATGGTGTGAAAAATAAAAAAATTTTTTAAAAAAAAGCATTCGGAACAAGGTAGATGAATTAGCTGTGGAAATTGAGATAAACAAATATGATTTGATTGGGTTTACAGAAACATGGCTGCAGGGTGGGAAAGCCTAAGAACTTAACATCCCAGGGTATACGATATTTAGGAGGGATCGACAAGAAAGAAAAGGGGGTGGGGTAGTATTGATGGTGAGAGAAGGGACCGACACGATTGACAGAAAGGCTATCAACTCGGAAGATGTGGAATCTATATGGGTAGAACTGAGGAATAGCAAGGGGCGGAAAACCTTAGTGGGGGTGGTATATAGGCCTCCAAATAGTAGTGTAGAGGTGAGGGAAGGCATTAAAAGAGAAATTAGAAAAGCGTGCAATAAGGGAACAGCTGTCATCATGGGAGACTTTAATTTGCATATAGATTGGACAAGTCAAATTGGTAAAAATACTGAGGAGGAGGAATTCCTTGAATGTTTACGAGACGGTTATCTTGACCAATGTGTCGAGGAACCAACTCGGGAGCAGGCCATTTTAGATTGGGTATTATGCAATGATAAGGGGCTAATCAACAATCTTGTTGTACGAGGCCCTTTGGGTAGGACCGATCACAATATGATCGAATTCTCACTCGACATGGAGAGTGATGAAATTTAAATAAAGGGAATTATGATGGTATGAGATGGGAGTTGAGTAAGATTGATTGGGTGGTGTTTATGGGGGAGTTGACTGTGGATAGACAATGGAAAGCATTCACAGATCTAATGGAGAAATTGCAAAAATTGTTTATACCAGTTTGTCATAAAAATAAACCAAAAAAGGTGACTCAACCGTGGATAACAAGGGAAATTAGAGACAGCATTAGGTCCAAAGAGAGAGCATATCAATTGGCCAAAAAAAGTACCACAACCGAAGATTGGGAGCAGTTCAAGATGCACCAAAGGAGGACAAAGGGATTAATCAAGAGAGCAAAAATAAATTATGAAAGTAAGCTTGCGGCAAATATAAAAACCGACTGCAAAAGCTTTTATAAATATGTCAAGAGGAAAAGATTGGTGAAATCCAGAGTAGGTCCCTTGCAGTCAGAATCAGGGGAATATATAATGGGGAATAAGGAAATGGCACTCCAATTAAATTCTTACTTTAGTTCTGTTTTTATAAGAGAGGATACAAATAACCTCCCAAGGATGTTGGGAAACATAGAGACTAATGCAAGGGAGGAACTGAAAGAAATCAGTATCTCTAAGGACATGGGGAAATTGATGGGATTGAAGGCAGATAAATCCCAAGGGCCTGATAATCTACACCCTAGGGTACTTAAGGAAGTGGCCATTCAGATAGCAGATGCTTTAAGAATTATTTTCCAGAACTCGATAGACTCAGGATCAGTACCCATGGATTGGAGGGTAGCTAATGTTACCCCACTATTTAAAAAGGGGGGTAGAGAAAAAGCGGGGAATTATAGGCCGGTGAGCCTTACATCAACAGTGGGCAAAATGATGGAATCCATTATTAAGGATGTAATAGCGGAGCATATGACTAGCAGAGAAGGGATCGGACAGAGTCAACATGGATTTACAAAAGGTAAATCGTGCTTGACAAATCTATTGGAATTTTTTGAGATGGTGACAGGTAAAATAGATGGGGGAGAGCCAGTGGATGTGGTGTACCTGGACTTCCAAAAGGCCTTCGATAAGGTCCCGCATAAATGACTGGCATGCAAAATCAAGGCTCATGGGATTGGGGGCAAAGTATTGATGTGGATTGAGAACTGGCTGGCAGGTAGAAGACAAAGAGTTGGGATAAATGGTTCATTTTCTGAGTGGCAGGCGGTGACCAGTGGGATGCCACAGATATCTGTACTGGGACCCCAGCTGTTCACAATTTACATTAATGATCTGGATGAGGGAATTGGATGTAATATCTCCAAATTTGCAGATGACACTAAGCTAGGAGGGGTTGTGTGCACGGAAGAGGGGATCCGGAAGCTCCAGTGTGATTTGGATAAATTGAGGGACTGGGCAGATACATGGCAAATGCACTACAATGTGGATAATGTGAGGTTATCCACTTTGGTAATACAAACTGGAGGGCAGATTACTATTTGAATGGCAATAGATTAAGAGATGGGGAAGTGCAGAGAGACCTCGGGGTACTTGTACACCAGTCTCTGAAAGCGAGCATGCAGGTACAGCAGGCGGTTAAAAAGGCAAATGGTATGTTGGCCTTCATATCAAGAGGGTTTGAGTATAGGAACAAGGATACCTTACTGCAGCTGTACAGAGCCTTGGTGAGACCCCACCTGGAGTATTGTGTGCAGTTTTGATCACCTTATCTAAGGAAGGGTGTTCTTGCAATGGAGGGAGTGCAGAGGTGATTCACCAGGCTGATACCTGGAATGGCAGGAATGACTTGTGAGGAAAGATTGCGCAAATTGGGATTGTACTCGCTGGAGTTTAGAAGATTGAGAGGGGATCTCATAGAGACATATAAAATTCTGGCAGGACTGGACAGATTGGATGCAGATGGGATGTTTCTGATGGTGGGAAAATCCAGAACCCGGGCCATGGTTTGAGGATAATAGGCAAACCATTTAGGACCGAGATGAGGAGGAATTTTTTTACCCAGAGGGTGGTGAATCTGTGGAATTCATTGCCACAGAGGGAATTAGATCTATTTCTTCAGTATAAGGGTATTAAAGGTTACGGAGAGAAGGCGGGGATGGGTACTGAACTTTAAGATCAGCCATGATCTCGTTGAATGGCGGAGCAGGCTCGAAGGGTCGAATGACCTACTCCTGCTCCTATCTTCTATGTTTCTAAGTTCATTGAGAAAATAGGCATTTTTGATGGTTGCGTGTGTGCAAGGAAAATTTGTGTCAAAGAAGCCAGGCTTATCCCAGATCGTTTTTCTTTTCTAAAATATTTGTGTGCAGCATAAATGTATCGCCGATGATTGAGGAATTTTTTTAATGTGAAAGTTTCCGGAAATACATAACATCACATTGTTCCCTTTCTATGTAATGCTAATTTATCTCCCATTCTATGTATTGTCAACTTGCCTCCCAGGGTATTTGTAGGTAGGAATGAAAATCAAGGATGGGTAAATGGACAAGTGCTTTTTCTGAAGTTTTGATGCTTTAAAGTCAATCTAGGAATAAAATGACATGCAGCTGTCCCCTTTTTTTGTAAACAAGAGACTTCAGATGTTGAAAAACTGGAAAAGCGCACAAAATGCTGGAGGAACTCTGGAGGTCATGCAGAATCCACGAAAGACTGAGTTGATGTTTCAAGCTGAATCCCTTCATTAGGACCAACAAGAAATGGGCAGATGCTATCACCTCCCAACTGTACTGAGTTCCTCTAGCATTTTTGTTGTCCCTGGTTACATCAGTTTGAATTCAGACGATTGTTTTATTGTCTTCAATAATCATATTAAAAAATTGATATGATGTCCATTTTACTAAAGCTAGAATACCTTGTTAAAATTGTATCTTTACAGAGTAATAAATGAAAGCAGGACTTGTGGGTCTTTTGTTTTTGCTTTGGTGTTCCTTGGTGTGTTTAGATTGCTAATTTATTCATTTCTTTTCAAGGATGTTAGTTGTCCAATCAAGCAAGTGCCTACAGGTAAAAAGCAGGTGCCTTTGAACCCAGACAACAGCCAGTCCAAACCAGGCAATTGCCCTTCCCTCGCAGTTCCCAGCAATGAGTTTGAGCCTAGCAACAGCCATCTGGTTAAATCCTATTCCCTGCTGTTCAAAGTTACACGTCCAGGCAGAAGGGAAGTGAATGGGCTGACTAATGGAGAAATTAATGAAAATATTGGTAAGTGTGTTTATTGAGACTAGGCTGATGTTAATTTCAGCTAGTCTTACCTGATTTTAAGCCTCCTATCTTTGTGCATTGAGTTATAAAGAACATATTAATACTATAAATGCTGGAAAAGTTGTTTAGAAATTCCTTAAATGTACTTTGAGATTCATTTGCACCAAGTCAACCTAATTTAAATAATCTATTTATGCAAAGCTGATTTTATCGCAGGACTTAAATTTATCAGGAAATATTGGTGTCTTGATTGAATTCATTTGAAGCTCAATTTTTTTTTTTAAAAGGAACCATATAAAAAGCAAGTTAAACAAAGTCTGCAGATGCTGTAATTATTTACACAAAATTGCTGGAGAAACTCAGCAAGTCACGCAGCGTTCTTTATGTAGCAAGGATAAAGATACATAACCAACGTTTTGGACCTGAGCCCTATGTTAAGGTATGAGCAAAAAGCAGGCAGGCATCAGAATAAAAATGGAATCTAAAAGCAAGGTGTTTTTCCAAACTATAAAATGCTGGATTTGTTGAGGGTTGAGTCATTGAACTGGTTAGAATTCAGGAAGTTATGACAAAAGAACTTTCATTTATTTAATCCATTTTTAAAAAACTAGTGTGTCCAAAACACTTCATGTGTATTTTTGAAGTGTAGATACTGTTGTAGGGCAACAACATGAGGACAAATTTACACACAGCAAGGTTGTATTGTCTTTAATTTAATAAAATATTATCAAATGGCCGTTATCTACATGAATTCTTAGGGCGTACAACAGAAAGTTTGGTCAAAGATGTGTTTTAAGGGTTGTTTCCAAGAATGAAAAGATGGTAGGAAAGTGGAGAAATTTGGAAGGAATTTTGAGTTCAGAATTTTGGCAGTTGACAGCCACCTGTGGTGGAATAATTGGTGATGATAAATAACTAAATTTTGTTTCTGTGATAGTTGAGGAATACACAGATCTTTGCAGTAGGAATTGAAAACACAACCTTCTAACTGAGGTGAGGGTGTTTCCACTGACCCAAGTCTTAACAATTAAATGTGTTGTGCGTGGAATATGCTGACAACTTAATGTCACTGTTTGTTCTCTATGAAATTTACAGAGTTTAATAGCTTTGTAATTGATGTATGCTTTTTTTTTAAATGGGGGAAAACCACTCAACCTGATAGACTAAATTAAGTTCGAAGGACAGATGTTTATTAAGGTTTTAAGCATCAAATGTAGCTTAATTGCATTTGCTATTTCCTATATGATGCTTGTAATTTAGAGACCAGTCTTGGAGAACCAGCATAGAAGAACCTCAAACAAGTTTATATTTGCATGATCTATTCATACTATCTGGATGATTAGCTTTGGGAAAGCTATTATATTCTCTCTGACTTGTGGAATCTGATTTATCTGAGCATCTTCCCCTGCTAAAAATGGTAATTTGTCATTTGCAATCTCCAACATTTGTCCTGACGCTCTTCCTTTATCCAATTAATTGATCTCCCAGGGGGACTATTTACAGTGGAGCAAGGTGGCTTGCCTGTGAGCTGACTTGCACTCAGAATGAATGACCTCTTCAGCTTTGACACTTTAACAATTCCTAAAGAGAACCCACGCTGTTAATTCATCGCTAATTATTCATTGTCCAATGTAAAGCAGAAGTAATAATGTAGCAAATTTGTGGCTGTAGATAGACAAACAACACTGGTATTACTTTAGGATTTAATAACAGCACATGTTATCAAGTCACTATCGGCGTTAAAAGGTGCATCTTTCTTTAGATTTGACTGATCCACCTTTAGATGATACAAGTTAAGTCATCTACAAAAACCAGTTATTTATTTCGTGAAGGTGGAAAGCTTTGTTCAGCTCCACAAAATTAAATCTGAACTTTATTAAATATGCATCTAAGTACTTGAATTTAGAAAGTGTAAACACTCACTGGTTCCTGGTTCACTTTCCAGACTGTATTTCAGTCTCTGAAAAGCAGCTCCCCACATCATATTTGTTAATGGGAGAGGGCTGGAAACCTATCTCTATCTTCATTACCTGCCAGTATAAGATTTTAAAATCTTCAACATCAACTGAAGAAATCAAATCTGGAATGGTAAGTTTTGCTATGTGAAGACTTGCATTGCTGTAGCACCCTTTTAATGGTCTTGGGACACTCCAAATTAGTTCAATCAAGCACCTTTTGCAGTAAGTTCAGTAGTGTGTGGGAAATGCAGCCAACTTGTAAGTAGAAGCCAGGCCACCGTGGCTTACTGACATGGCCATGGCTAACTCCACTGTTAGAAATAGTTATGGGCAAACTTGTCTGCTGGATAATAGGTCTCATTTGTGACAGCAGGACTGAGAATGTGTTGAACTTGTGAGTCACTTAATCAGTCAGCGTAAACCTGAGTATCCTATCACATTAAATATTCAAGTTGGAAAAGCAGCAAAGTTTTAATTTAATTTGGACATGTTCAACACAGATGTGTGGGCTGAAAGGCTTGTCCTGTGCTGCACTACTATGTTTTCACTGGTTATTTGAATCAGATTTTAGTGGTTAAATCTAATCTTTTCTCACTTTGTGGATGTATTTTAGTACAGGTACATGATCCTTTATCCAGACATCTAAAATCCAGAAAGCTCTAAAATCCGGCAAGTGGGGACCGGCGGTTGGGGGAGGCGGTCGCAGGGGACGGCGGCCGAAGGCGGCTGGAAGGAGTTGGGGGTGGATATGGCAGCATAATTGGGGTGGGTTTTCCGAAATCCGGAAAAATCTGAAATTCGGAATATACTTTCCCCCAAGGGTTCCGGATAAAGGATCGTGTGCTTGTAATGTTATTAGTTTTGTCTTTTTTGAAAATTTTATTTTTCAGTTTTGTCTTCCTTTCTGGTGGGATTTTTGTGCCGAAGGTGTGGGTGGAAAGATCTTGTAATAATTTGCCAATCTTGTTTCTGTGGTACAGTGGATTTTTGGGAATTGTTGCATTAGCAAGGGGATTGTGTTCTTGAGCCATTTTGCACCTGCTGGATGTTAATGATACGTTGGTTCCACCTCAGAACTGGTCAGTTAGCAGTAGGAGAGATAAACAGTTGACTATTCCCATGGATGAACTCTCGTCAGACATCTGCTGACCTTTCAGATGGTTGCGACCTACTTTTCAATAATTGGTAGGTCAAAAGACAAAGGAGGAAAAACCCAACACCCAAGCCCAACCCACCAATTTTCCCCTGCAACCGCTGCAGCCGTGTCTGCCTGTCCCACATCAGACTTGTCAGCCACAAACAAGCCTGCAGCTGACGTGGACATTACCCCTTCATAAATCTTTGTCTGCGAAGCCAAGCCAAAGAAGAATGTAGGGAAGCAATAAATGTTGCTTTGCAGATGGTCCTTCTTGGACTGCTGTTGATTTGGTCCTTATCCAAGCCTCATTGTGGCCTTGTGCTTTGTCTGCATAGTCATAAGACTTCTGAACTCCATTTTTAAGCTTTACATTTGAGAAAGACTTCACAAGCAAGTGCTTCTATTTTTTAATTATTTTCAGAGTTATAATTACTTAATCCATGTAGTTTTATATGTGAAGAACGTTTATCTTGGTTCCCTTATCTTGGATTTGCACATTTTTTGAGCAGCCTCAACTGTTGCTGACCTTTTAATCATTTTTAATTATTGCATTTGATGGCATACAAGACCCATTTTCTCTTCTTTCCCCCCCCCCCTCCCAACATAAAAAATGACTCAAAGATATTCCCCAGGTCTTGTATGCAAAGTTGAAATTAGGGTGAGTAATGCTGGCAGTGATCATCGTTGCTGTGTGTCTCACTACCATCTATCGTCGGTGGCTGTCGCTCAGGAGACAACCAGTGGCCTGCCGCTGTCGGCCCCCCGCAGTGGTCTGCGGCCTCACTTTCTCTTCCCCGGGGCCCAGGAGAGAGCGGGGGACCTACAGCAGCAGGTTGTTTTAATAAAATATTTTTCTGCTATTGCTAAGCTGCTTTTGTTTTCTCTTGTAAATTACAGCAGGATTATTAGAGATTTTTCCTGTTGTCCTAGTTGCATGTTTTTTTTTCCTGTGATACTGTAGCTACATATTTCAATATTAAATGCTTACCCATAATACACAAAAAAAATCTTAATATTCCCTGCTGAAATTGAAGCGAGGGGTCTTGTATACCATCAAATGCTGGTGAATATGGGTCACAGAGGCAAATGTGATTCATTGAGCTTCCTTGTACCTACTAGCAAACAGGATGTTAAATATTTTCTGTTAAAAATGATTTGAGTTTAGTCATCATTTTGGTTTAATTAATTTTACACTGCTCAGCATGTAACAGTAAACCTGCAGGAGGGTTCACTGTTGACCTTGAGTTTAAAAAATAAAGAATCACTCAATTATCCTGAACCTGATCTCTTGCAGCATAACAATGATTCAAATCACCACTCCTAACATCAATAACATTGTTTTCCTTTAGAAGTAACAGATGAGTTGCCAAGTAGGCGCAAACGGAACTCTTCTCACAAAGATGACGGGGAGAAGACGTTTGTAGCTCAGATGACTGTCTTTGATAAGAATAGGTAAGCGTGCTGCTATCTCTGTGATGTACTGGTTAAAAAATGTTTGTGCATTTATTATATTGGTATTGGATTGTTTCTGCTCCATATTGATAACCTGGATGTGAATTTTTGAGTTAAAAAAGAAAATGGGCAGATGCAATAATTGTAGTTTTAATACACAAAAATGCTGGAGAAACTCAGCAGGTCATGCAGAGTTCTTTATGGTTACAAAGATGCCAAAGTTTTGGGCCTAAGCCCTAAGTAAAAAGCAGGCAGGCATTCCTGGGGCAGGGGCATAATAACTCTGTTACAGGATGGTGTTCATCAGTCTCAGCCTGTGTGAAGAAGCTGCAGCCTGGCAATTCTGATGGTAGTGGGTTGAAGATGTTGTGAGCTGGATGGAAAGGGCCTTCCATAATTACTTGAGTCCTATTTAGACAGAACTCCCCATAAATGTCATCTATAGAGGAAAGGGAAATTCCAGTGATCCTCTGTTGTGTTAATCCTCCTTTGTATAGATTTCCAGACTGATACTTTGCAGTTCCCATACCACACAATGATGCAGCCAGACAAGACACTCAATTATGCTCTTGTAAAAGGTTGCCAAGATGGGGACCAGTAACCTTGCCTTCCTCACCCTCCTTAAGAAGTCTGAATGCTGCTGTACCTTCCTGACTGATGAGGTGTTGAGTCCAGAATATGGGCTTGGATCAATAAGGGATTGGGTTCTGGAGCTTTTAAAATGTAGCATTTAGCTGTTTTACAAGCCAGTTTTGGATTTTAAAGGCTAATTTTTTGGTTTCCCCATCCCTTGGGAATGAAGCTTTCCCTCTTCATGTAATTGAGTTTCAAGGAAGTTGTACTTTGAATGTAAATGTTTATTTACAGACGCTTGCAGCTCCTTGATGGAGAATATGAAGTTGCCATGCAGGAAATGGATGAATGCCCTGTTAGCAAGAAAAGAGCCACTTGGGAAACCATTCTTGATGGAAAGGTATATTTCTAATCCCTGCCCCTTCCCGCAAACATTTGACTACAGCATTCAAATGTTAAATTAATGTTCCCCAAATGAATTAAAACTCGTTGAGATGAATGGATAGTTTCTGTTGTCCACATTAGATTTTAATTTTGCCCATATCGCTGCTCTTGTGGATTGGCCACTGATAAACAGAAGCAGCTCAAACCTTCATGCTGTTGGATGCTGAAGCACACTGCCCTCCCACCTGGCGAGTTTAAAATCTACTTTGAAGTGCTCGCTTCGGCAGCAGATATACTAAAATTGGAACGATACAGAGAAGATTAGCATGGCCCCAGCGCAAGGATGACACGCAAATTCGTGAAGCGTTCCATATTTTATAAAAAAATCTACTTTGAAATTTAGAATATGATTTATTTATAACTCATTACTCTTGGAAATTGGCACCAGTTCTCTGTGTACCAAAGCTCGTTTTTGTTAATTATTTTCTTCCTTTGTCTTCACAGCGGTTACCTCCTTTTGAAACCTTTTCTCAGGGTCCTACGCTCCAGTTCACCCTTCGATGGACAGGAGATGCTGCAGATAGATCCACTGCTCCAGTTGCTAAACCTCTTGCAACTCGCAATACAGACACCTCAACTGCAGAGACCAAGCTCAACTCAGTGAAACCAGCACAGACCCTCTGTAAGAACCACCAGCAAATATAAAGCATGTTGTAAAATGTTCTTTGCCCAAAGAATGTCATTTCCAACTGTAGGACTGACCATCAGATTCAGTTCTGCTTGTTTCACATGAGGCTTGAATCTATTCTTTTCCCTTTAAATTTTGAACAAAAGATTAAGGTGCAACTATTGGCATTTATAATCTTTCCCTAATTCCAGATTTAAAAATAAACAATTAGAATTGTGTCCATGGTATGATTTTCAGAGACTACATCAATTCATCCAATTTTTAATTATACCCATTCTCAAAGGGAGTCAGTAGCTTTGTTTGCATGCCTTTTATTTTTGATATAGTAGTGAGGATATTGAATAGCTGAAAGAGGGTATTTCCTCAAATTGCGACCAATGAGATTTGCACATACGACTGAAATTTTAAAAAAATATATAAAGAAATAATATAAAATGTATGCCGTTTGTATTGTGTTTGACAAACTAGAACAGGGATGCAGGATGTGTAAGAGCAAAGTGTGCATACTTTGTTGTTTGGCACTCTGGTGTCCATAGGCTGGGCATGGCCATCTTGATTCCTGTGCGCATGCACGAGTCTTGTTGGCGCATGCGTGACAGGCTCACGTATTGGAGTTCAGTTTGTGCATGCACTGGATTTAAGGGTGCAAATTCAATATTAAATACACGAACGTACCGCATAGGCACACAGGAATCAAGATGGCTGCACCCAGGCTGTGGACCCCGGGACACCGACTAACAAAGTACGCACACACATTTTAGCTCTTGCATGCCCTGTATCCCTGTTAGAGTTTGTCTTATACAACATTTGATTTTAAAAAGTTTGCTTTAAGACTTTGGTACTCTACGCACGATGGCAAAATTCCATTTTGCGTCCATTTCAAGATGTGACCAATCCTTTGGTCCCAATTACGGTCGTAATTTGGGGAGTGCCTGTATGTTAAACACTAGACTAACCTGCAAGAGTGAATGTGGCTGCATGTCCTGCAAGGGAGGGAAACTTTTTTCCCATATGATCAAGATTAATTGGCATAATTAGAAATATTCCATATTTTCCCTAGAGTTTTTGTGTAAGGTGTCCTGTTCTTTGCCAGTTTCTGATGTGCTACGTGTGTTCGCATGTAAAACATGGAACATTACGGCACAGTACAGGCCCTTCGACCCACTATGTTGTGCCAACGTATATAAACCTCAACAATCTAAGTCATTGGTTCTTGACATTTTTTTCCACTTGCATACCAACTTAGGTAATCCTTACTAACCACAAAGCATCTATGCCATAGGTGCTCTGATTAGTAAGGGATTACTTTAGGTGGTATGTACGTGGGGGGGACAAAAGATTGAGAACCACTGATCTAAACCTTCTCTACCTCCCACCCATAACCCTCCATTTTTCTTGCATGTGCCTAAGAGTCAAAGGGTGTACTTTTTTTGTGTGTGAATAGCCCCCTGCTAGTCTGAACATGTCTGGGCAGATCATTTCTGAAGAGTTGAGATTCTTGAAGATCATACCCAATCATGGCAGTGTCTTCTGATGAGGTATGAAAATTAACAGGAGGCAGAGTGGCAATTGCCTTTACATTTTGAGAGCTTTTACACGTAGAGACTGGCCAAAAGGGTATGCTGGAGCTTCAAATCTTCTGTCTCGTACCAGATTCTCTGTTTCAACAGCCATAGTCTCAAATATCTCTGCAAAACTGGTGGGGTAGGGGGAGGGAATTAGTATGGGAACATTAGTTCTTCTGTGAACACAAATGTTTGGAAAGCCAGATATTGTAGTTTTCTAACTTTGCCCCTGCAAAGCTGCATATCCAACGATTCTCATTAGCTGGAACATTCGACCTGAATCAACAAAATCAGAACAGTTCCGTTTATGAATATTTATAATAAGTTTAAATTTATCATCACATGCATTGAAAATTTAGTGCTGGAGGTTACTTTGTGGGCACGCCAGTAGACATTTTATACATAGTACAAGCAAGACCCAGTACAAAAGTGTAGTCACAGAGAGAAGTCAGTTAATATGAAGTAAAAGCAACATTGTACCCTTTCAGGATCATTTGGTAATTTCATTAGGGTAGGGGGAAAATGTGTCCTTGAATCTGGTGGTGTGTGATCTCATATTCATGAATCTTCCTGATGGGAGGAGCTTGAACATAAATGGGACAATTTCAATATACTGTGTGATTTCAAGTTTATTATTATCTAACCAACATGTACCACCTGACAAAGGTGTTTCCCTGGACCATGGTGGACACATAGACACAATATTCAGCACGTACTAATCATATATGCATAAAGATATAATTTGAATAAATACATAGATATTTTTGGATGATGTACTTTGTTCATAAACCTCAGCCAGCGGGAAGAAGTGATTTCCCAACCTGGCAGTCCTGAATTTTAATGCTCCTATACCTTGATGATAGTGGTTCAAAGCTACAGAATACTGGAAGGAAAAAGTCTTCGATGATTTGAGCCCTATTTAAGCAATGCTCCCAGTAAATGTCATCAGTAGAGGAAAGGGAGACCCCAGTGATCTTCTTAGCCACTTGGATGATCCTCTACTGACGCAGTCTGGTTGGTAGTTACCATATCAAGCAATGATGCAGGCAGACAGGACACCCTCAGTTGTACTCCTGTAAGAGGTTGTCAAGATGGGGGCCAGTAGCCTGGTCCTCCTCATGCTCCTTACGAAGTGTAGACACTGCTGCACCTTCCTGTCCTGTGAATCTTCCATATTTGGTTGTTTAATGTGGGGGGTGGGTGGGTAGGTGGGGGGAGGGGGATTTAATTGCTGTAACCATAGAACATTACAGCACAGGAACATGAACTTTGGCCCTTCTAGTCTATGTCAAAGTATTTTTCTGCCCATTTCCACTGACCTGCATCCAGACCATATCCCTCCATACCCGTCCCATTCATGTATCTATCCAAATTTTTCTTGGATGTCAAAATTGAGCCTGCATTTACCAATTCAGCTGGCAGCTCATTCCACACACCTACCACTCTGCGTGAAATTTTCCCTAATATGGATGCTTCTTCACTTTTTACTTCTGACAGTCATCAAGACATCCTATTTTCTTGTTCTCCCGTCTATTTCAAATGGTGATGTGAGATTGGCTTTAATCTGCAAAAGCTATTCCATAATGTATAGAAATTTGAAAAGTGATAACCAAAGCATTCACTTCTCACCATTACCTCTAGTACTCTGGGATGCAAATTCAAGGGCATGCAGTGGGTTGGCTTTGTTACTTATTTATTGCAGCACTTTTTTTTAAAGCATAGAACATATAGCACAGGCCTTTAGGCCCACAATGTTCCACTGGCCTATATAAACCTATTCAGCAATTTCTACCTTTCCAACCTCCCATCCAGAACCCTCTATTTTTCTTGCATCCATGTGCCTATCTAAAAGTCTTAAATGTCTCATAATCTTGTAGACCTCAAAGTGGCCTCTCATTCTTTGTTCCAAAGAGAAAAGTAACTTTGTTAACCTTGCCTTATAAGATGCATTCGTCAATCCAAGTAACATCTTGCTAAATCTATTCTGTAACCTCTCCAAAGCTTTCACATCCTTCCTGTAATGAAGCAACTGGAACATAATATTCCAAGTGTGGTCCAACCAGAGTTTTGTAGAACTGCAACATTACTTCACTACACTTGAACTCAATCCCCTGACTAAGGCCAGCATACCATAAGCCCTCTTAACCTTGAGAGATAAATGAATTTAAACTCCCAAGGTTCCTATGTTCTTCCATGGTGTTAAGAATCCTGTCATGAACTATGTACTCACCTTCAAGTTTGATCTTCAAAGTGCATCACTTCACACTTATCCAGATTGAAGACAATGAATGATGAAAAGATGTAGAGTTGGGCACGACTCTGCCCAACTCTATATCCTGTTGTAATTAAACTTAATTTCCCCAAATTCCTTGCCCTCAATAGGGTCTATCATTTTCTGTAAGCTTACTTTTCCTTTACCAGTGAAAGCAGAACCAAATTATTTCATTGCTCTGATATTTTCTTGTTCCCAATTAAAAATTAAATAGCTGCTGACAGTTGGAGACCTATTCCTCATCACCAATCCTCTCTGTGGGAGTTTGTTATTGCAGCTCTGATCATGTCTGTGCTGGAGTTCAACTGAGACGGTGGAAGTTTCCCAATGATTGAAGAAAGGTGCCATTTGTTAAATTTCTTTATTTAAAAAATGTTCAAACACTTATTAACAACAACTTGTGATTTTGTCCTGTTTTAAAACTTCCACTTGAGCTCTAAATCAACAGTTGGTATCCCCTCCCACTCCTATCTAACAGCACTGAGTGTACTTCGTGTCCATCGCACGAGCTGCTGTTGTCATATTTTTCAGGAATATCCTGATCATTACTTGCATTTTTTTAAAGCTTTACATATTTTAGTAGAAGCCATAATGATTGCAAAGTCTGTGGGAGTGCTGGAGACAAATCCAAACATTGAGTGATTCAGAAGGAACTGTCTTTTGCTTCCCTTCAATTGTTAGGGGCGCTGGGCTATGCTCATGGTGACTTTTTTTTTTACCTTACTGCAGACAAAAGTTGAAGTATATTATGTGTGTTATATTTTTAATATATTATGACTCGACAATAAAAGGAACCTTGATTTTTCTTGCTCCCTTTGGTACTGATACTGACCAGATTTTTTGAGGTTTGATCAAAGCCCAAATAGAGACTTGTGTAAAATGTCAACAATGTTCCTTGGAATGGAATTGAAGAATTGTTATTTTTGCCTTCACCATCTTACTACTTTCCAGAATTCTATTGTTTTGAAAGTGTTTTTGAAGTAAAATGCTGTTGCAACATTGTAGGATGGAAGTTGATTTGTGCACAGCAATATGATCTCCTTCATGATTCGGAGAATCGAATTATTCTTTCAGAAGTATATTGGATTCTGGTGCTCTGGCCTCTGATCGGATGGCGCACATTTTACTCCCAGGTCTAAAGAACTGGAACATTATTGAGTATAGAATTATTTAATGAATCCCAATGTTTACTGTATTTAGTAAATGTTAGAAGTTCATGAGGCTCTTGGCACTACGATATGTTTAACGGGAAGATGGGTGGTTAAGGGACAGTATAGAAGCAAAATATCGAGAGATGCAAATGCCAGAAACATTTGGTGGGTGGAACTTGATCTGGCACTTTGTGACTTTAAATTGTGAAAGACCGTTTGTTATGCTTTTTCTCTTTTTCATTGAGGTTTGTCAGAACAACATTAAAATCAGAAGTTGGATCAGGTCAAGGGACTGAAAATGTCTGCATTTGGTGCCTCCTCTACATTGAGGGGACTGCATTGTGAACCAGAAATAGAATCTTGGAAGAAGTGCATTGCTTTTTGAATTGTGTGAACCTAGTTGGGATGATGGTATTGGTGAGAACATCATGAGTGTTAGTGAGCAACTCAAAATATATATTTTATATATGCCATTTATTTTTAAACACACAGCTGTAAAAGACTCTCTGGCATGTGAACTTCAAACTAAAAAGGAACAAATTTCAATGGAACCACGACAGAAATTAAGGATATTTTATCAGGTACAATATAAATATGTCTCTATAGATGTCTGTTGAGATTATCAGTGCGGTGGTTTTTAAATTTTTTTATTTTTCACACTATAAACCATATTGACCAAGATACATACAGACATTTTTCTTCTTAAATATATACAGTGTCCTTTTTCCCCCCTCCCCTCCCTCCCTCACTCCCTTCCCCATTTATTTGAAGTTCAATCTATAAGATACATTAAACCCGTTAAACAATGTTGTCATTTAATAAAAATAAACAAGAAATTTTACTGAGTCAGTTCTTTTCGTTATCTTCTCCTTCTGTCATTTTAGGTGGTGGAAGTCCACGGTAGGATTTGTCTATTGTGTTTCATGTGTGGCTCCCATATTTGTTCAAATATTGTAACGTTATTTCTTAAATGATATGTTATTTTTTTCTAATGGAATACATTTATTCATTTCTATATACCATTGTTGTATTCTCAAGTTGTCTTCTAATTTCCAGGTTGACATAATACATTTTTTTGCTACAGCTAGGGCTATCATAACAAATCTTTTTTATGCTCCATCCAAATTGAGTCCAAATTCTTTGTTTCTTATATTACTTAGGAGGAAGATCTCTGGGTTTTTTTGGTATATTGCTTTTTGTGATTTTATTTAATATCTGGATTAGATCTTCCCAAAATTTTTCCACTTTCTCATGTCCAAATTGCATGAATTGTTATTCCTGTTTCCTTTTTACAGCGAAAACATCTCTCTGATACTGTTGGGACCCATTTATTTAACTTTTGAGGTGTAATGTATAGCCTGTGTATCCAGTTATATTGTATCATACGTAACCTCGTGTTTATTTCTCATAGTTCCAGAGCATAACTTCTCCCATGTTTCCTTCTTTATGTTTAAATCTTGTTCCCATTTTTGTTTAGGTTTACTGTTTGTTTCCTCGTTCTCCTTTTCTTGCAGTTTGATGTACATGTTTGTTACAAATTTTTTAATTATCATTGTGTCTGTAATCACATATTCAAAATTGCTTCCTTCTGGTAACCTCAGACTGTTTCCAAATTTGTCCTTCAAGTAGGTTTTCAGTGGGTAGTATGCAAACATTGTATCGTGAGTTATATTATATTTATCCTTCATTTGTTCAAAGGATAGTAATTTATTTCCTGAAAAACAATTTTCTATTCTTTTCATCCCTTTTCTCTCCCATTCTCTAAAGGAAAGGTTATCTATTGTGAAAGGGATTAGCTGATTTTGCATCAATATTAGTTTTGCTAGTTGGTAATTTGTTTTATTCCTTTCTACATGAATCTTCTTCCAAATGTTGAGCAGATGATGCAATACCGGTGAATTCCTACGTTGCACCAATTTTTCATCCCATTTATATAGTATATGTTCAGGATCTTCTCCCCTATTTTATCTAGTTCTAATCTGGTTTTTCCCTTGTTTGATAAAAATCTGATAGGTATCTTAATTGTGCGGCTCTATAATAATTCTTAAAGTTTGGTAGTTGTAAGCCTCCTTGTTTGTACCATTCTGTTAATTTATCTAGTGCTATCATCGGTTCCCTCCCTTTCCATAAGAATTTCCTTATTATTTTCTTTAACTCCTTGAAGAATTTCTCTGTTAGGTGTATTGGTAATGACTGAAATATGCTCTAAGTCGTCTTGTAATTTTTTTCATTAATGGATGGTAATTGAGTTTATATAGATGGCCAAGGTTTTTATTTAGTTGTATATCTAGGTATTGCATTGCTTGTGTTTGCCATCTAAATGGCGATTCTTTCTTAAACTTTGTGAAATCCACATTATTCATTGGCATTGCTTCACTTTTATTTGCGTTGATCTTGTACCCTGATACTTCTCCATATTCCTTCAATTTCTTATGTAATTCTTTTATTGATATTTCTGGTTCTGTTAAGTATATTATAATGTCATCTGCAAATAGACTGATTTTATATTCCTTCTCTTTTATTTTTATCCCTCTTATTTTATTTTCTGTTCTTATCAGTTTTACTAGTGGTTCTATAGCTAACACGAACAGTGAGGGAGATTGTGGACATCCCTGCCTTGTTCATCTGCTTAAGTTAAATTGTTTTGATATATATCCACTTACTGGCACTTTCGCCAATGGCCCCTTATATAATGCTTTAATCCAATTAATATATTTCTCTGGTAGGCTGAATTTTTGTAGTACTTTGAATAAATAATTCCATTCTACTCTGTCAAAGGCCTTCTCTGCGTCTAAAGCAACTGCTACTGCTGGAGTTTTATTTCCTTCTACTGCATGAATTAAGTTAATAAATTTACAGATATTGTCTGTTGTTCGTTTTTTTTAAATAAATCCAGTTTGGTCTAGATTTACTATTTTTGGTACATAGTCGGCCAATCTGTTTGCTAATAGTTTAGCTATTATCTTATAATCTGTGTTAAGTAGAGATATTGGTCTATATGACGCTGGTGCAAGTGGATCTTTCCCTGTCTTTGGTACTACTGTAATTATTGCTGTTTTGCTTGAATCTGGTATGCTTTGTTTTTTTATCAATCTGGTAGGGGAGGGGAGGAATTAATAAGTCTTTAAATGTTTTATAGAATTCTATTGGGAATCCATCCTCTCCTGGTGTTTTATTGTTCGGTAGTTTTTTTAATATCTCCTGTAATTCTTCTATTTCAAATGGTTTTATTAATTTATTTTGCTCTTCTTTGTAATTTTGGTTAGAAATTCATCTATTTTGTCTTCCTTCCCTTCGTTTTCAGTTTGATATAGTTGCTCGTAGAATTCCCTGAAGTTTTCATTAATCTCCGTTGGATTATATGTAATTTGTTTGTCCTTTTTCCTTAATGCCAATACCATTCTTTTAGTTTGTTCTGTCTTAAGCTGCCACCCTAGAATTTTGTGCGTTTTTTCTCCTAGCTCATAATATTTCTGTTTTGTCTTCATTATGTTCTTCTCCACCTTGTATGTTTGTAGTGTTTCATATTTTTTTATCTGCCAATTCTCTTCTTTTAGTTGTGTCTTCCTTTATTGCCAATTCTTTTTCTATATTTGTTATTTCCCTTTCCAACTGCTCTGTTTCCCGATTGTAGTCCTTCTTCATCTTAGTTACATAACTTATTATTTGCCCTCTGATGAACGCTTTCATTGCGTCCCATAGTATAAACTTATCTTTCACTGATTCCGTATTTATTTCAAAGTACATTTTAATTTGTCGTTCAATTAATTCTCTAAAATCCTGTCTTTTAAGTAGCATGGAGTTTAATCTCCATCTATACATTCTTGGTGGGATGTCCTCTAGCTCTATTGCCAATAACAGGGGTGAGTGGTCCGATAATAGTCTAGCTTTATATTCCGTTTTCCTAACTCTCCCTTGAATGTGGGCTGATAACAGGAATAGGTCTATCCTTGAGTATGTTTTATGTCTACCCAAATAATATGAATATTCCTTTTCCTTTGGGTGTTGTTTCCTCCATATATCCAAAAGTTGCATTTCTTGCATCGATTTAATTATAAATTTGGTTACTTTGTTCTTAGTTTTTTTTCCAGTTTTATCCATGTTTGAGTCCAAATTAAGGTTAAAATCCCCTCCTATTAGTATGTTCCCTTGCGTATCTGCTATCTTCAAAAAGATATCTTGCATAAATTTTTGATGATCTTCATTAAGTGAATATACATTGAGTAAATTCCAAAATTCTGAATATATCTGACATTTTATCATTACATATCTCCCTGCTGGATCTATTATTTCCTCTTCTATTTGATTTGTACATTTTTATTGATTAATATAGCTACTCCTCTGGCTTTTGAATTATATAATGCTGCTGTTACATGTCCTATCCAATCTCTCTTTAATTTCTTGTGTTCCACTTCAGTTAGATGTGTTTCTTGTACGAATGCTATATCAATTTTTTTTCTTTTTTCAGTAAATTTAACAGTTTCTTCCTTTTGATTTGGTTATGTATTCCATTAATATTTAAGTCATATAGTTCAACATAGTCATTTCATACTTTGTTTATCTTTCCTTTCCGTTTCCTCATCACCACCTTCCCTTCTTATCCATTTCTGCTTTCTTTTTTTTGAACACATTATAAGACAACATTTCTAAAACAAAATATTTCCATTTTTCTCATATCTAAAATTCCTTTAACCCCAATAGTCCCTCCCCTTTCTGAGTTGTCGGGCAACCACATCTCCCCTCTCCATTTGGATTTGCGAATCCGCTCACAAGCGTCAACTGATTTCGCAGTGACTGTTATTCTTCCCCACCCAGCCCCCCCCAGAAAAGATTTTAATCTTCAAATATAACAAAGGTCACTCTCTTAATTCCCTCCTTACTTCCTTTCTTTCCCTTCTTAATTCTTACCTATACTCTATTTTTTTGTGTATATATATATATACACACACACATATAGATATATAGAGATATCTATATAGATATATATCTATGTAGATATATCTATATAGATATATATCTATGTAGATATATAGATCTACATACACACATACATATAGTTTGTTGTCATTTTTGTTCTTGTTACATCTCTTCATCTCTCTGTCTGTTTTGTAGTTGTTCTGCAAATTTTCGTGCTTCTTCCGGATCCGAGAATAGTTTGATTTGCTGGCCCGGGATAACTATTTTAAGTACCGCTGGGTATTTTAACATAAATTTATAACCTTTTTTCCATAGGGTCATTTTTGCTGCATTGAACTCCTTCCCCTTCTTCAGGAGTTCAAAACTTGTATCTGGATAGAAAAAAAAAATTTGACCCTTGTATTCCAGTGGTTTTTTTGTCTTCTCTTATTTTTTTCATTGCCTTCTCCAATATATTTTCTCTTGTTGTATATCTTAGGAATTTTACTAGAATGGATCTTGGTTTTTGTTGTGGTTGTGGTTTAGGGGCTAATGTTCTGTGTGCCCTTTCTTTTTTATAAAAATTTTTTATTTTTCACACCATAAATCACAATAGCCATGATATACACTTTTTCTTTTCCACACATTTACAGTGACTTTTTCTCCCCCCCCCCCCCCTCCCTCCTCCCAAGCCACCCCCCCACCCCCCCCCTCTCATCCATTTTAGGTATACAATCTAGGTTGCATTAATTCAGTCAGACAATGTTGTCATTCAACAAAAATACACCAGAAATTCTACTGAGTCCATTCTTTTCTTTTCTTCTCCTTCCATCAACTTAGGTAATGTTTGTTCCCGGTAGGTTTTCGCTATTGTATTTAATGTAAGGCTCCCATACTTGTTCGAATATTTCAATATTATTTCTTAAACTATATGTTATTTTTTCTAATGGAATACATTTATTCATTTCTATATACCATTGTTGTATTTTCAAATTATCTTCCAATTTCCAGGTTGACATAATACATTTTTTTGCTACGGCTAGGGCTATCTTGACAAATCTTTTTTGTGCATCTTCCAAGTCAATTCCAAATTCTTTATTTTTTATGTTACTTAGGAGAAAGATCTCTGGATTCTTTGGTATATTGTTTTCTGTTATTTTATTTAATATCTGATTGAGATCATCCCAAAATTTTTCTACTCTCTCACATGTCCAGATTGCATGGATTGTTGTTCCCCTTTCATTTTACATCGAAAACATCTATCAGATACTGTTGGGTCCCATTTATTTAACTTTTGCGGTGTAATGTATAGTCTGTGTAACCAATTATATTGTATCATACGCAGCCTCGTATTTATTGTATTTCTCATCGTTCCAGAACATAATTTCTCCCATGTTTCCTTTTTTATCTTTATATTTAAATCTTGTTCCCATTTTTGTTTAGTTTTACCATTTGTTTCCTCATTCTCCTTTTCTTGCAGTTTGATATACATATTTGTTATAAATCTTTTGATTAACATTGTATCTGTAATCACATATTCAAGGTTACTTCCCTCTGGTAAACTCAAATTGCTTCCTAATTTATCTTTCAAGTAGGATCTCAGTTGGTAATATGCCAGCGCTGTATCTCCAGTTATATTGTACTTATCTCTCATTTGTTCAAAGGATAAGAATCTACTTCCTGAAAAACAATTTTCTATTCTTTTAATCCCTTTTTTTTCCCATTTTCTAAAGGAAAGGTTGTCTATTGTAAAAGGGAGTAGCTTATTTTGCGTCAATATTAGTTTTGGTATTTGATAATTTATTTTATTTCTTTCTACATGAATCTTCTTCCATATATTGAGGAGATGGTGTAATACTGGAGAAGTTCTATGTTGTACCAATTTTTCGTCCCATTTATATAATATGTGTTCAGGTATCTTTTCCCCTATTTTATCTAATTCTAGTCTCGTCCAGTCTGGTTTTTCCCTTGTTTGATAAAAATCTGATAGGTACCTTAATTGTGCGGCTCTATAATAATTTTTGAAGTTTGGCAATTGTAAGCCTCCTTGTTTATACCATTCTGTTAATTTATCTAGTGCTATCCTCGGTTTCCCCCCTCTCCATAAAAATCTCCTTATTATTTTCTTTAACTCTGAATAATTTTTCTGTCAGTTGTATTGGCAATGCCTGAAATAAGTATAGTATCCTTGGAAAAATGTTCATTTTAATACAGTTTATCCTTCCTATCAGTGTTAGTGGTAGCTCTTTCCAATGCTCTAAATCATCCTGTAATTTTTTCATTAGTGGATTGTAATTGAGTTTATATAATTGGCCTAGATTTTTGTTTATTTGCACACCTAGGTATCTTATTGCCTGCATTCGCCATCTGAATGGGGATTCCTCCTTAAATTTTGAGAAATCCGCGTTATTCATAGGCATTGCTTCACTTTTATTTACGTTTATCTTGTATCCCGACACTTCTCCATATTCCTTCAATTTCTTATATAGTTCTTTTATTGATAGTTCTGGTTCTGTTAAGTACACTATCACATCATCCGCAAATAGACTGATTTTATATTCCCTGTCTTTTATTTTTATTCCTTTTATATTATTATCTATTCTTATCGATTCTGCTAGTGGTTCTATAGCTAGCGCAAACAATAATGGTGATAGTGGGCATCCCTGCCGCGTTGACCTGCTTAAGTTAAATTGCTTTGATACATGTCCATTTACTGTCACTTTCGCTAACGGTCCCTCATATAATGCTTTAATCCAATTAATATACTTCTCCGGTAAACTGAATTTTTGCAATACTTTGAACAAGTAATTCCATTCTACTCTGTCGAAGGCCTTCTCTGCGTCTAAAGCAACTGCTACTGCCGGTGCTTTATTTCCTTCTACTGCATGAATTAAGTTAATAAATTTACAAATATTGTCTGTTGTGCGTCTTTTTTTGATAAATCCAGTTTGGTCTAAATTTACCATTTTCGGTACCTGTTCTGCTAATCTGTTTGCTAATAGTTTAGCTATTATCTTATAATCTGTGTTTAGCAGAGATATTGGTCTATATGACGCTGGTGAGAGTGGATCTTTCCCTTGTTTTAGTATCACTGTAATTATTGCTGTTTTACATGAATCTGGTAAGTTTTGTGTCTCATCAATCTGGTTGATTACATCCAGGAGGGGCGGTATTATTAGATCTTTAAATGTTTTGTAGAATTCTATTGGGAGTCCATCCTCTCCTGGTGTCTTATTATTTGGTAAATTTTTTATTATCTCTTGTATTTCTACTGTTCCAAATGGTTCTGTTAATTTATTTTGTTCCTCTATTTGTAGTTTTGATAGTTCAATTTTAGTCAAAAATTCATCTATTTTCCCTTCTTTCCCTTCGTTTTCAGTTCGGTATAATTGTTCATAGAATTCTCTGAAGTTTTCCTTAATTTCTTTTGGATTATATGTAAGTTGTTTGTCTTTTTTCCTTGTTGCCAATACCATTTTCTTAGTTTGCACTGACTTAAGCTGCCATGCTAAGATTTTGTGTGTTTTTTCACCTAGTTCATAATATTTCTGTTTTGTCTTCATTATATTCTTCTCCACCTTATATGTTTGTAATGTTTCATATTTTATTTTTTTATCTGCCAATTCTCTTCTTTTGGTTGTATCTTCCTTTTTTGCTAATTTTTTTTCTATGTTTATTATTTCCCTTTCCAACTGCTCTGTTTCCTGATTATAGTCCTTCATCTTGGTTGCATAACTTATTATTTGTCCTCTAATGAATGCTTTCATTGCGTCCCATAGTATAAACTTATCTTCCACTGATTCCGTATTTACTTCAAAGTACATTTTTAATTGTTTTTCAATAAATTCTCTAAAATCTTGTCTTTTAAGTAGCATGGGGTTTAATCTCCATCTATACATTCTTGGAGGGATGTCCTCTAGCTCTATTGCCAATAACAGGGGTGAGTGGTCCGATAATAGTCTAGCTTTATATTCCGTTTTCCTAACTCTCCCTTGAATGTGGGCTGATAACAGGAATAGGTCTATCCTTGAGTATGTTTTATGTCTAGTCGAGTAGTATGAGTATTCCTTTTCTTTTGGGTTTTGTTTCCTCCATATGTCCACAAGTTTCATTTCTTGCATTGATTTAATTATAAATTTGGTTACTTTGTTCTTCCTGTTAATTTTTTTCCCCGTTTTATCCATATTTGGATCCAAATTCAGATTGAAATCCCCTCCTATTAGTATGTTCCCTTGCGTATTAGCTACCTTCAAAAAGATATCTTGCATAAACTTTTGATCTTCGTTAGGTGAATATATATTAAGTAGATTCCAAAGCTCCGAATATATCTGACATTTTATCATAACATATCTCCCTGCTGGATCTATTATTTCCTCCTCTATTAAATGGCACATTTTTGCTAATTAATATAGCCACTCCTCTTGCTTTTGAATTATACGATGCTGCTGTTACATGTCCTACCCAATCTCTCTTTAATTTCTTGTGCTCCAATTCAGTTAAGTGTGTTTCTTGGACAAATGCTATATCTATTTTTTCCTTTTTCAGTAAATTTAGTAGTTTCTTCCTTTTAATTTGGTTATGTATTCCATTAATATTTAGAGTCATATAGTTCAGCGTAGCCATTTTATATTTTGTTTATCTTCTCTTTCCGTTTTTCCATCATTACCTTTCCTCCTTTTCCATTTCTGTTTTCTTATTTTCAACTCTTTACCAGACAACATTCCTACAACATCCAACATTTTCCTTATTCTCCTATTTCTATCTTCTTTATCCCCAATCTCCCCTTCCCCTCCTGAGTTGTCCTTTATCCCTTGTCGGACAACCACATCTCCCCTCTCCATTTGGATTTGCGAATCCACTCGCAAGCGTCAACTGATTTTGCAGTGACCGCTCTTTTCCCCCACCCAGCCCCCCCCCCAGAAAAGATTTCATTTTTTATATGTCACAAAGGTCACTCTTTTAATTCCCTCCTTATTCTCTCTATTCCATTACCTTCCCTTATTAATTCTTGTCTATACTATCTATGTTTTCCTCTAATTACAGATACTTTCACGTATGCCCATTGTCTCTATTCACTCTTATACCTCTTTACCCGCATACATATCAATCGTGGTCATTTTTACCCTCATTACCCGTCTTCATCCCTCAGTCTATTTTTGTAATTGTTCTGCAAATTTTCGTGCTTCTTCTGGATCCGAGAACAGTCTGTTTTGTTGTCCTGGAATAAATATTTTCAATACCGCAGGATGCTTCAGTGTAAATTTATATCCTTTCTTCCATAAAATCGCTTTTGCTGTATTGAACTCTTTTCACTTCTTTAGGAGTTCAAAGCTTATATCTGGATAAATGAAGATTTTTTGCCCTTTATACTCCAGTGGTTTGTTGCCCTCTCTTACTTTTTCCATTGTCTTCTCCAGTACCTTTTCTCTTGTAGTATATCTTAGGAATTTTACTACAATAGATCTTGGTTTTTGTTGTGGTTGTGGTTTAGGGGCCAATGCTCTATGTGCCCTTTCTATTTCCATTTCTTGCTGTAGTTCTGGACATCCTAGGGCCTTAGGGATCCATTCTTTTATAAACTCCCTCATATTCTTGCCGCCTTCATCTTCCTTAAGGCCCACTATCTTTGTTATTTCTTCTGTTATAATTTTCCATTATATCTATTTTTTGGGCTAGTAATTCTTGTGTCTCTTTAGTTTTTTTATTAGATTCCTCCAATTTCTTTTTTAAGTCTTCTACCTCCATTTCTGCTGCTATTGCCCGTTCTTCCATCTTGTCCATTTTTTTCCCCATTTCTGTTAAGGTCATATCCATTTTATTTATTTTCTTTTCTGTGTTGTTTATTCTTCTTCTTAAATCATTGAATTCCTGTGTTTGCCATTCTTTAAATGACTCCATGTATCCTCTAACAAGAGCAAGTATATCCTTTACCTTGCCTTTCCCTTTATCTATTTCACTGTATTCTTCCTCTTCTTCTTCCTCTGGGTTGGCCATCTGTTGTTTCTTTGATGCCCTTTCCTCCTCTTCTTTCTTGTTTCCATTGTCTTCTGTGGTCTCTTCTTGCTGCAGGTGTTCTGCAGCTGTCGTTGCCGGCTGTGGAGATCGACTCCCCAGCTGGTCCCCCCTCCCGTCGGTGTGTTTTTTTTTCATGCGCGGTTGCGCACTTTTACTCGGCTCTGTGAGCCATTGTTGTAGTTCTTTTTCTACCGACCTGAGGTAGTGGGGTCCTCTCTCCACAGCGGGCCTCTTCGGACAGATAAGGCCTTCACCTTTTTCCTCCGTTGTCTTCTCTTCCTCTCTTCTTTCCGTTGATTTTGATTTTTATCCTTTTGTCTCCATCTTCTTTCCACCTTTATACTCACTTTTCTTTAACTTGTATTTCTGTGCCTTTGTATTTTCTCTTGTTTTTCCCGACTTTTCTGGAGAAGGCTGGAGTTCACCGTCCGGCCACTACTCCATCACGTGACTCCTCCCTGTGTGCCCTTTCTATTTCAATTTCTTGCTGTAATTCTGGTCTTCCTAGGACCCTGGGGATCCATTCTTTTATAAATTCTCTCATATTATTGCCGCCTTCATCTTCCTTAAGGCCCACTATCTTTATATTGTTTCTTCTATTATAATTTTCCATTATATCTATCTTCTGAGCTAACAGCTCCTGTGTCTCTTTAACTTTTTTTATCAGATTCTTCTAATTTCTTTCTTAAGTCCTCTACTTCCATTTCTATGGCTGTTTCTCGTTCTTCCACCTTGTCTACTCTTTTTCCTATATCTGTCATGATCATCTCTAATCTATTCACTTTTTCTTCTGTACTTTTTATTTTTTTTTATTTCACTGAATTCTTGTGACTGCCATTCTTTTACTGTTTCCATATATTTAAAAAAATATATATCCACGTACTTGCCCTTGCCTTCATCTTCCATTTCTCTGTGTTCTTCCTCTTCTTCTTCTGAGTCCACTCCAGGATCTGTCCTTTACTTCTGTCTCTTGTTGGGTTGTTTGTTTTATTTTGTTGGGTATTTTTGGTCTTATTTTTATTAGAAGTGTCTTGGTGTTGGTTTTCTTCCTCTGGGTTGGTCATCTGTTGTTTCTTTGATTTCTTATTTTTATTCTCTTCCTTCTTTTTCTCGTTATTTTCTATGTTTTCCTGTTGAGAGTCTTGCTGTTGTGTTGTAGTTATCTGTTTCAGCTGTGGAGATTTACTCCTTAGCTGGTCCCCCCCCTCCCGTCAGTGTTATTTTTGTCTTGCGCATTCGCGGTTGTGCACTTTTGTTTGGCTCCGTGAGCCATTTTTGTAGTCCCGAGTTCGGGGCTTCGACTGACTTCAGGGAGCGGGCCTCCTTGTACCGGTAAGGCCTTCACCTTCCTCCTCCGGTGTCCTTCTTCTTTTCTTCCCGTTGTTTTTGGTTTTTCTTTCTGCGCTGCCATTTTCTCCACGCTTTTACTTTCACTTTATGGTTTTTATGTTTGTGCCTTTGTTTTTTCTCTCTTTAACTTTTCTGGAGAGGGCTGGAGTTCCCCTACCGGCCACTACTCCATCACGTGACTCCTCCTAGTGTGGTGGTTGATGTGGTAAAAGCTGCAGATTTCTAGAAGTCTTGAGGATTGATCAAGTGGACAAAATCCATGCAGGTGATTGGTTGAGGAAATCCAGGAAGCTGTACTGGATTGCATTAAATTATTAGTTAGCTATAACTTGAGTATTGTGTCAACTTTGTCACCATATTAAATTTGATTCTGTATAGAATCCATCTGACAGGCTTGTTGAAACTGTCTCTAATGCATTGTTGCATTGCTCCATTTGGAGCTTAAACAGGTGGGCATTTGGATGCTTGGGTGGATGGTGGTATGTAACTATGTCTTCTTTCCCTCCCCTCCCACCCCCAACCAAAACCTACAGTTGTAGGTTCAATCCTCTCCCATGGTTCTTGTTCACAAGACTGCAGTTCAGTTTAAGCATTGAGTTCCAGTCATTCAATCCCATTTCAAACAAGAGCAAGATTCTTGGAAATAATCAAATGTTTTGTAATTGTGGTTCTGCTATCAAAATTAGTTCGCCGGTTATCTGCAGAACAAAATTAATTTACAAACTACAAAGAAGAAAAGGAAAATAATATTAGTACATGCTAACAGGCAAATGACAGATTTGTAGTAATAAATCAAAAAAGAAAGCCAATAGAAGCACACATCTTGAGAAGGGAAGTTTCGTAGGGGGAGTGTTTAAAAACTGGTAAACTTCAAGAGGTTGCATTTTATTGAAGCAGAATACCTGTAAATTAATTTTGTTCTGCAGATAACCTTTGGGATTTCTGTTCATCTGTGAAAATGCATAATTTATCGTGGAGAAAATGGGGAGAGCCAGTTGGTCATTATTGTCTCATTAGTGATCAGCAGGCACTTCCGCTGCCCTTGTCATTGTGAATTTGGTCCATTTTTAAATAACTCCATTTGTTTTTGCAGTTTCTTTACAACAACAACACACGACAGCAGACTGAAGCCAGAGACGACTTGCACTGTCCCTGGTGCACGCTAAACTGTCGGAAGCTCTACAGCCTGCTAAAACACCTCAAGCTTTGCCATAGCAGATTTATCTTCAATTATGTGGTGTGTGTTCTTTATTGAAATCTATTTTTTCCTTCGTAAAACTCTCTTACCTCTTGCTGTGCACCTTGCACTTGATTCAAGATTAAAAATTAATTTTGCTTCAACGCAGGTGGGTGTTTGACGGGTTGTATGAATCCCCGAAGAGCTTCAGCACTTACGCACAGTGCTGATCTGATTGCGATTAGATTATGCATTTGTTGGCAATTCAGTCTGGAATTTGAAATGCCTACACTTGGGTCTGTCAAGGAATTGTGATTGTTTTTTTTTTTAAGGCCTAAATTTGGTTTCTGAAGTAATTTAATATTCCAGATTTCTTTTGGGAACCATTGGTTCATTTGGAACTTTTTGTTCCAAGACCTCATAAGCTTGCTGTTGTTGAGAATGATCTTGGAAGATCAGTTTTTGATGGGTTGCAACTTGATTGACTGTGAATTCCATGTTTGCTTCTTGTAGAGTTAGTGATAATGTGCAAAAATGAGCCCCTCAGCCCACCTTGTCCAATCCAATCCACACATCCTATTTATCTACATTAGGTCTTTATTTTTCTCTGCCTTGCATATTTGAGTGACTCTCTAAATGTCCCTTAAATATGATTTTTGCCTGACTCCTCCACCTCTTCTGATAGCAAGTTTCAGACATCAGTCATTTGTATATTTAAAAAGAACTGCCCCTCAGATCCCCTTTAAACCTCCCTTCTCACAAATGCTCTGCTTTTGATGCCCCTATTCATTTTTGGATTAAATATTTCCCACTGCTTAAGAGCAGTTTGGCATGGAACTGAGCTCTTCAGCCCATTGGTTTCCACTGACCTCATGCCATTGGGCACTTAGCATTCATTCCCTAGTGCTGAGGGGCAACAGCACGAGCAGCTATGCCACAGTGGTGGCATTGTACCTTCAAACAGCTGCTTTCAGCCGACCAAAGTCTAATAAAACTTGCTTTGACCCAAATTAATCATCAGTTTATAAGCACAATGTGGCTTTCAATATAGGTTGCACTGTGTATAGAGAGCTAATTCTGTCATTTATTACTTCAGAAATTTACCAGCAGCATCATGCTGGAAGATGATTCAGCTGTTCTGCTGAAACGTCTGTGACAGTAACTTATGGAAGTTCTATGTATTTTCTTACAGCCTCACCCTAAAGGTGCTAGGATAGATGTATCCATCAATGAGTGTTATGACGGCTCTTATGCAGGGAATCCTCAGGATATTCATTCCCAGCCTGGCTTTGCCTTCAGCCGCAATGGACCTGTCAAAAGGACACCAGTGACCCACATCTTGGTTTGCAGGTGAAGATGTACTGGCACTTCTGCAGTTTGGATCGTTCCTTTTAAGTTGTAGTAGTTGGTTTGAATTTCACGAGCTTCATGTTTGCTATGTTCAAGTTTTGTATGTAGTTAATTTGGCTGTATATCATGGAGTCTGGAGAATGGCTTTTTTTTTAAACAAAAAGGCCTATTTGGACTGAACAATACATTTTTAAAAAATACATTCAATTGTATGTCTTTTGACTGAAACAAATGGATTGGAAGTGGTCTCAACACTCTGATGACAACTGTGGGGAAAGCCAAATATTTTACTATCAGATTTGATCTTGATTATATTCCTGTTGGAGGAGAAAGAAAATGGGGCATAGCATTGAAATGGTTAAAATAGCAAGCCAAATTGACCTTGAGATTTGGATTGGGTTGCAGCTGATCTGATTGGACCTGGCTCCACTTCCTTTCAGAACCCCGAAATCCTGATTGCTTTAGAAGTCCTAAAATGTGTTTAGCACTGCTTTGAATTGCGTGTAATCAGAGTTCTCAGTGGTAGAGAATTCCAAAGGTACAAACAGAATCTTAAATGGGCATCCTTTTTTCCTGAGACTATGCACCCTACTTTTGTACTCATTTATGTGGGCCAATATTCTTTCACCATCTACCATGCAAAGTTTTCTCAGAATCTTGTACATTTCTGAGGATGATTTGGCTCATATGACTCAATCTTGTTAAAAAAAGCCATTTAAATTTTCATGGTCTCCAAGTTGTGTATGCTTCCTTAAACAAGGAGAGCAAAACTCTGCATGATATAGTCTCTCCTGTTCCCATATTTTGACACAAGTTGGAGCTGGAGTCAGCCATTCGGCCCATCATGCCTGCTCCATCATTTAATAAGATCATGGCTGATCTGGCTGTGGACTCGGCTCCACTGACCTGTCTTGCCTGTAACCATTAATTCTCCTCTTTTAAAAAAAAATCTATCCATCTCTGTTAAATACATTAGAAGACGCAGCCTCAATTGCTTCCTTGGCAGAGAATTACGCATATTTGCTACACTGACTCTGTCTCCATCCTAAATCGGCTTCCCTGAATTTTGATCTCCATCCTAAACCAGCTTCCCTGAATTTTGAGATCATATCTCCTAGTTTGAGGGTTTTTGCTTTTATGCCAGAAGGGAGAGCTTCTCGTGCCTCGCCTCACTGAGTAAGTGAGAAAGTGATCAGTATGTTATTTTACTGGCATCCCCAAAGAGCTTTCCACATTTGGATGAAGCTGAAGCTCTCTGGCTTCAATTCATTTTGGAGCAACTTAAAGTCATGAAGACCAAAAGGTTCCAGGATAAATGAGATGGTGGCTCTGTATGTATTCTGTGTAATTTGGACTGTCAGTAGGAAAAAATGAATTAATTGTAATGTTTTACTTTAAAGACCAAAACGAACTAAACCTAGTCTCTCCGAGTTCTTGGAGTCTGAAGATGGAGAGGTGGAGCAGCAGCGGACCTACATCAGTGGCCACAATCGCCTCTACTTCCACAGTGACACCTGTCTTCCACTAAGGCCCCAGGAGATGGATGTGGATAGTGAGGATGAAAAAGACCCCGAGTGGCTGCGGGAGAAAACTATCACAGTTAGTAAAATTCTAATCCTTCTCTGCTGCAAACGAAGTTAAAAGAGGCAATCCTGAAAATCTTCAACCGGTCAGGCAGCATCGACAGAGAGAGAACAAAGGTCAACTTGCAAAGTGAATTATTTTTTCTTTTGTGGCGAGTGCTGCCTGACCTGATGAGTGCTTGCATCATTCGTATTTTAATGTCGTATGAAGTGCAAAATGGAGTGGAGTGTCAGCCAGATGTTGTTGCTGATGCTCCTTGCACACACCCCTCTCACCAAATGTTTGTGGAGGGAGGGTTGTGCTGTGTACTGGTGTGAGAGCTGTCCAAACTCATCCGGACTTTGTTCACACTGCACCAGGTTCCACTGCTTAATGTTTAGCACAGTAGGTTGGATCACTTCTAGTTCCCCCCCCTCCCTCGTGCACAATGCATGATTTTTTGTTTATCAGTTCAGCCCGTAGCCTAGTTAGAGGATAAAAGCAGTGGTCTCATCTGTGGCCTTTCTGTAAATGATGGTGCTGTAATAATATTTAGCAACAATCTTTAGATGGGCAAGTTGGTAGAAAAATTGTACATTTTGTGGTGGTTTAAAGTAGGGCTAATTTTCTAGGAGTGCTCTTGAGCCATACAGAAGCTCAACAAATTTACCACAACGTTGTGCCGATGTTTATTTTGACCTTTACCATTCTTTTTCAATAGCAAATTGATGAGTTCACGGATGTTAACGAAGGAGAAAAGGAAGTGATGAAACTATGGAACCTGCACGTTATGAAACATGGGCAAGTTTTGTTCTTTAACCATGGAATGCAGATTTGGGATAATTAGTATATTCATCAACCACTGAGCCAGATGGAATTGCTTGGTGATGCAGGACTCCATTCAGCCCATCAAATCCTCTCCCACCTGTCCCCTCTTATTTCCTTGTACACCTGCAGTGTATCATATTCCACATGCTCACGAAATCCCCTTGTTTCAATTGCATCTCACGAGTAATTTGCTATGGGATGTGGAAGGAAATCAGAATGCTTGGCAGAAATCCATGTTCATAGGGAGAAATTGCACAGTCCACCCCTGGAACTGTACTCTCTCTATTGCAGGTATGGTTTGCCAGATTTGTACACAGTATTCCAGGTATAGTTTCATTGACCCTGTCTAGTTCCAATCTGCTCTACTCAAAATAATGACTGACCATTTGCTTTCCAAATTCCCATAAAAATGGAAGAAATGCTGATTACATTTGAGAATTTATCTTTCAATGCCATTTTTTTTACCAAAACAAACTTGAAAATGGGTGTAAGCAAGAACCTATTAAGTGACATGCAGGAGCTGAATACTGAATCTTTCCTGCTGACAACATTTGATGGGCAAATGTCAGCTCCAGGGTTTTCTTTGCTCTGGTGGTGGTTTGGGGCCAATATCTTAACCTTCACGTATGGCTCTAATCTCATCATCTCCACAAAAAAGTCAGAAACCCCAGATCCTGGTATCAGTCTCGATTTCTCTGCACGAACTATGAAGTGGGCAGTTATTCTGATCCAACGGGTGAGAACCTGAGGTTGAAAGCAAGCTAGCAAATTACTTTAGGTAACGAGGCAGTGTTTGATGATGGATGGTTGCTTTTCTAACTAAGGCTTTGACCACTGGTGTGCCACCATGATTAGAGTTGGGACCTTTGATGTTTATTTTAACAATTTGGATGTGACCATGGGAGAGGCGACGTGATGTATAAGTTTGCAGGTATCCCAGAAACATGTAATGTAGATAGTGAGGAGGGTAGCTTTAGGTCATAATATTGATTAGTTGGAATGCTGGCAGCTGGATTTTAAATCTGACGTGAAATTCAGCATTTTGGTATGAGGTTAGGATGAACAATGTAAACACTAGGCCATAAGGGTCTAGGTCCATAGATCCGTGGAAGTTTCAGTGGTGAAAAGGCACATGGGATTCTTGTCTTTGGTTGTGGCATAGCAAGAACATCAAGGTACACTGTTGCAAGATGTGGTTATGCCACTCTTGGAGTCTTGAGTGGACTTCTGGTCAATACACCATAGAATGGATAAGATGGTGCAGCGAAGGGCGCAGAGGGGATTCACCAGGATGTTGCCTGGCTTGGGGCATTTAGTTAATGCAGAACTTGTTTTCTCTGAAGTGGAGAAGGCTGAGGGATGACCTGATCTTGGTATTTGGAGTTGTGAGGGGATAGAAGGGGGGTGATGGGGAGAATCTTTCTGTTGGAGGATGAGCTTTCGAGAGGATCTTTGGGGAACGACTTCAGGAAGTGTTTGGAATTTAGGGCGTTGCTTTGAGGAGGTGGTGAGGGAAGGTACACTCCTATTTAAGAACTTGAAGCATTTTAATTGCCAAGGCAGAGAAAGCTTTGGACCAGATGTGGATGAATAGGACAAGTATAGATGACTTGTGACTGGCATGGTCACTGGGCCTGCATCTGTGCTGCAAGGTTCGGACTCCAGTCTCTAGTCACAATTTGTGGGCTGCTTCAGTAGTCAGCAATCCATCTTCCTGTTTTTCCCATTTCATAAAGTTGAAACACCATAAACTACGTTTGTCCATCCTGTACGGGATGACACCACCTACTGGCAAATTGCATTGTTTAGATTCATCTGCATATGACTGCATGAAGCATCTACAGTTCTCGGGCATATATTAATGGGCTCTTGTTCCTCTGCAGGTTCATTGCTGACAATCAGATGCATCAATCCTGCTTGCTCTTCGTAGAGACTTGTGGACCAAGAATAGTTGAGAAAAGCCTCTGTCGGAACTTTCTGCTTCATCTGGTTAGCATGCATGACTTCAACTTGATTAATTTAAACACCATAGATAAAGTAATGGCCAGGCTTGGTGAGCTGCAACAGAAGCTGCAGCGAGATCACTCTGCTTCAAAACTGAGACCGGATGCCACAGGTGAAAGTCAGCCCAACAGTGAGGACAGTGGTACTGCTGTGAGAGACAAAACTTCAAGCACTGACCTTCTCAGCTTGGGTGCCACCAAACAGAGCAAAAGGCACAAACTCTGAAGTCAAACCGTTTACCCAACTTTTCCCTCACTCATCCCCCATGATGTCCTCAATCCCTGTCCACGTCTTTTTCTGGACACAGTGGATCGTCACTGAGGAGAGAAGGGGCAAAACAAGATTTGTTTGTATACATTGCAGCTGGCAAGCTCCAAATGGACACTGGGCTAATCATTAACAGAGTGAAACAAGATAGCAGTGTTGTATTAAGATACTTTATTCTTGTAAATGTTGGTGTTCATTTAATTGTACTTAATTTAGCTGAAGAAGTACAAATTTAAAAAAGACATTACATTCATCACCGTGAACCAAGCAAGCACAGTTCATCTGGCAACAGGTGGTTTTTTTGTGCTAATTATTCTTTCTAGAAAATCTTATTTTGGCTACAAAAACCAAATATTTCATCCATCATATTGGCAGTTTAAAAAATGGCATTGTATAGTTTTAAAATCTATCTCAGAAGTGTTTTTTGTGATAAAGGAAACTGAAAGGATTGTGTTTCACTTCACGTTCTTTGAAAAAGCATGTGCTTTAGATGAAGTATGCTGTGTAAAACTGGGTGTAACACAAATCCTGTTTTTAAAAAAAAACAAGTGCAATTTAAATATTGTGTATATCTCGATCTTAATTTCCTTGTGACATGGGAGCAGTACTAATCTGTCCATGGACGAGAAGAACTCCTTTTGTCATTATAACTTCTGTTTTAAGATGAAATTTGTACTCTTTCTTTACCCCACATACCTTTTTAGTATCCTTTGCTCTTGCAATAATCCATTTTCATGCATTTGTTTTGCTTTGAGCCTGTCTTGCCAAAGCATACGAGTGATGTGCTTTATTTAAGTTCTTTTTTTAAAAAAAAACCACGCACTCGCGCATCACTTGGGTTGGTTGTTGTGTCCTGCATTTTACTTCCTGCTGTGCGTCACACTATTTTGCTGGTAACATTGGGGTTGACTTCTCAACGAACTAAAGAAAGGATGGGAAGCCACTTGGGCAGTGGTGTTGCCATTGCCGTCTTGCCTATGCTTTGTGCTGGTTATACTGGGTTTCATATCCACTGTAAAGAAATGCGTGTGAAGATTAAGGCCATTTGAGCAGTGGTGCTGCCTCATCGGAGGTGAGTGGGAATAGGTAATGATGGGCGTGGTACTGCACGAGGCTCAGCAGTAAAGATGGGCTTTTCCTGTTCCCAACGCACAAGGTATTTATTGCAGGGACACTAAAGCAAAACAAATGGGAGGTGTGTATTTGACACAGTATTTCATATCAGAAGTCAGTTCTGCAGATAGAACATGTGAGTAATATTTAATGTTTACAGTTTTTCTCCAATGGAAAGCATTTCCCTCGACTGGTGCAGTACAAGGATGCAGTTTTGAATTCAGTAAACACTGGGGAAGTAACATTTACTTTTAAAGCTTCCATAAAGATTACATTGTTTCATTTTTAGAAAAAGACATTTAAAATGAGAAGGGTGTGCTGTTTATATTGAATTCTACCATATCCCATGAGTTGATTTTCCTTTTATCCCAGCTGGAACAGTATGCATTTCTGTGAATTGTTTTTAAAAGTTGCCCCTTTTTGCGTGTCTGTATAGTTTCTGCATTCTCGTTTGTGGTTTTGATCTGCTAATGCTGTGCACATGTAAATCAGATTTTTTTGTATTTTGGGTTGGGGTGCTGTAGTGTTTTTCTTGCTGCTAATGTTTCTAAGCAAAATGATTCTCAGCTCCCACAGATCGTTGGAGTGATCTACACAATTTGTCAGCCCAAGATTTTGAATGAATGCTGGAAATTTTGGATTTCATGATATTTTACACTGACTTCATTTTTTTAAAAACAGAAACCCCGCACCTTCCTGTCAGTTTTTGTAACTGAGCTGGTCATTGAAATGTTAATGTTTTTTTTTCTATTTAAAAATAAAGCAAGTAATTTTCCTACTTCAAACTGAATGCCTATCATGCCAACCTTGCAAAGCAAGTCAATTAAAATATTAATTTAGAAATTGAGATTTTAGACTCCTGAATGAGACAGAACTGAGTGACTAGGTAAAGTGCACTTGCTCATGTTACACAAAGCAAATTATTCCAGGGTCTTCACACCCAGTGAGAAGGACAAATTACAGGGGGGGGGGGGGGGTGATGAAGGGCAGTATGTTAAATCCTGACTGGAAGATCCATTGAGATCGTGTGCCAGATACAATCAGGTGCTTCTCTTTGTTTAATCCTTTTTGAACACCTGTCGAAAGTTTAAACTCACCTGCCTTTTCAGTCCACTCACTGGTGAACCAGTGAGAATTGGTTTGCTTTACATCTGCCTACTTTTAACTTGCCTCTGTACATTTTGTACACCAAATGTGTTGGCTTTGACCTTCCTGAGCGGACGGAGTTCCTTCTGACTAGACTTCTCAGCAATGAAACTGAAATAATTCCTTGGAGTAAGCAAAAGCAGTCATTTACTAAAATGTATTTTCCAATGAGCAGCATGTACTGGCAAGTCGAAGATGCTTAGCAGTGGACTGAGTTACTGCTTTTCTGCAGGCTTTGTTTGACTTGAGCAGTGAAATGCTATTTTAATTGCTCAGTTTGAAAAATATTGATCTATTCAAATAGGAATCAAACAGGACAGGGTGACGACAGTTAAACGATTTATGCAGGCATAAATGCACTTCATGGGAACTCCAGTTTCCTGAACTTGGTTGATGGTTAAGAAAAAGATAATGTATTTAAAAATAACACTTTCAATTTTGTCTTTAAAATCACAAAGTGGAACAGTTTATTTTGGTGTTTGGCCATGCATCACGTACAGGTGATCAGTGGTGGAGTGTGAGGTGGGATGATGGTAAACTGTTAGAAATTAGGGCTGTATTTTTCAAATCCAAAATCTTTGGGCTTGTGTGTGAAATTTTGCTGATTTATTCTCAATTCAGCTTTTCTATCACATTTCAAAGCCTGAACTACCTCACAATACACTCTGGGAAAAATTGAATTGTAAATGGGATGTTGCAAGAGGCATAATATAGAATAAAACTGCTTGTGTGTATGGGTCACTTTAAAGTTTGGGTAAATTGGAGATCATAATGCTATTTGTCCAATGGCTAGGAGTCATGAAATGATAAGTGTTTTAAATTACCTGCTCCAAAGAACAAGTTAGATATGTAGTAAATTAAAAAAAAACACAATCTGTTAGCTCAGTTTTTGGGTTAATTTTTGAAACTTACTATGGTGGGAATTTTCCATTCATAACGGGCAATATCCAAGGCATTGAATTGCAAATTATACTAGTGCTTTTTTAACCTCCCAATTTCCTACTCCACAGCAAGAGATGACTTCCACATCAATATCTATTTCATGCTACAGCAGTGATCCCTGCCCTCCTACGTACTTCTGAGAACTGGACTACTTCACAGCACTGGAAAGATGCTGTCAAAATCCTTGTCATCTGTAATCGAAATATGTGTATGAACTCCCACAGGAAAACATGTTGTCAAGCTCAGTTGGATCTGATACTTGTACAGTAGGCTTAAGTACACATGCAGCTCTGAGCTCTGTCAGAGTAAAGATTAGCAGATTATTAAAACTTCCAGGATGTGGTCAAGCCACCTTAATGTTTAGTGGATGGAATTGAGACCCTTGTCAGCATAAAGAGTAAATCCGAAGGGACCTGACCCTAAAACATTGTTTCTCTTTCCACAGATGCTGTTTAACCTGCTGAATATTCTAATATTCTATCCAGCTTTCTCTTTTATAGATGTGTAAATATACTAAGGATCACAAATGTACAAACAGAAGCAGACTCTTGCCTGTCTTACCTATATCCATTTGCCCATACCAACTCTATCCTTGTTACCATGTCTAGTAACATGGCTGCGTAGATGCTGCCTAGATATTGATTGATTGCATTACTGGAGGTGGTAGAAGTAGGATCATTCTAGATTCCAATTATCCTCTAAGTTCACAGAAATATGTAGGTTGAGGCAGGAATTATTAGGTCGGAGCCACATGTGACCAGGGACTCTACCCTGCCCATCCAAGCTCCCGATGCCCCAGCCGCCCTTCAATCCGAGCTCCCAACACTACGTGCATGTGAAAGCATGTAGGTAATATTTTTTTTCCTGTCTTGCAGCTCAAACATCTGGAAGTTTGCCACCTGTTCTAAGTAGAGGAATATTTTTTTTTGTTTCCTGTAAACTTTGTTCCTCACCTTCAGGTTTTCAAGCTTTTTCTTTTCCACTCACATACCACCTTAAGTAATCCTTATGCCATAGATGCTCTGTGATTAGTAAGGGGTTATTTAAGGTGGTATGTGAATGGAAAGTTTGAAAACTAATGATTTAATCGTGAAAGAGTAAGTTTAACAAATATGCTTAAAGGGTTAATGAATTGGGTGAGAATATAGTTGCCTTGTTACATAGATGACAAAGTGACTGCCTTCTAATATGACCTTTCCTGTTGCTGTAGTAAGATAAGCACAAAGATAGGCGTATACAGAGCCGTTGTCATACCCACACTCCTGTTTGGCTCCGAATCATGGGTCCTCTACCGGCATCACCTACGGCTCCTAGAACGCTTCCACCAGTGTTGTCTCCGCTCCATCCTCAACATTCATTGGAACAACTTCATCCCTAACATCGAAGTACTCGAGATGGCAGAGGCCGACAACATCGAATCCACGCTGCTGAAGATCCAACTGCGCTGGGTAGGTCACGTCTCCAGAATGGAGGACCATCGCCTCCCCAAGATCGTGTTCTATGGCAAGCTCTCCACTGGTCATCGTGTCACCAAAGAAGAGGTACAAGGACTGCCTAAAGAAATCTCTTGGTGCCTGCCACATTGACCACCGCCAGTGGGCTGATATCACCTCAAACCGTGCATCTTGGTGCCTCACAGTTTGGCGGGCAGCAACCTCCTTTGAAGAAGACCACAGAGCCCACCTCACTGACGACAGACAAAGGAGGAAAAACCCAACACCCAACCCCAAACAACCAATTTTCCCCTGCAGCCATGTCTGCCTGTCCCGCATCAGACTTGTCAGCCACAAACGAGCCTGCAGCTGATGTGGACATTTACCCCTCCATAAATCTTCGTCCGCGAAGCCAAGCCAAGAAGAGTAAGATAGTAACTAACACCAAGGATGTTTATTTTCCAGCTTGTCTGCAGCGGCCACAATGAATCATCTAAAAATAAGAATCACCATCTGTGTGAAACTTGTAGGGTCTGACACAGACCCCTGCTTAAAGGTGTATAAAAATGGGATGAGTGGGGATCAGTGTAGAGAATGAGTTACTGAACTCTTTGTACCCCTCACTCCTGCTAGCATGAACAAGGCTGAATAAAGAAAACTTGTATGCTTAATTGCTGTTTTCAGTGCCGGACTTTCACAATTGTACCTAATTGACTTGCACAGTTTCATAACTCCAAAGGAAATAGGGCAATTACAATTTTTCAGTAACAATTGTGTCTAGAGCAGCGGTTTTCTGTTTTCCCCCCACCTTTAGCAATCTTTTATTAATAACAGTACCTATGGCCTAGGGATTACTTAAGGTGGTATTTGAGTGAAAAAAGGTTTGAAAACTGTCTTAAACCCATAGTATGTCCTCGTGTCTTTGTCACAGGGAAATTTTCTTGCTATCAAGTTCTCCTTCAACCTTCTCCATGTGAAAACCCAGTCTTCCAAAACTGTTGGTCAAAGCAGTCATTGTGCAGAATAGAATGATTACCTTCCCTGAGGACATTACTATTCTTGAGAGCAGTTCAGTAGTTTTGTGGTGCTAATATTTCTCTGGATGTTTTACCATTCCACAGATCCATCTTTTGTTCTGTTACAATATAGATTAGTATAGACCAGGATCAGGCCCATGACAACTGCACCAAACTTGCCAAATTAAGTTTACACCACTGCTTGCATGATCCAAAGCACTCCATTCCCTGCATATTCAGGTATACCTAGAGCAGGGGGGTCTCCAAACTTTTTTGACCATTGAACCCTTCATGGAATCCTTGATCTCTCATACTCTCATAGATCCCAATGTGCATAAATAGAGAATCATTAAGTAGATGTGCAGTTTCCATAGGAGTGAGGGGAAATTGCATACCATATGCATGGTGTCCAGGCCTCCCAGCAACAACCCAAACTTTTGTTACTTGGTGATTTGTGTGTTGTAATAATCTGTAAATTAAGCAAGTGATTACAATAACAGTTTAAAAAAAACTTTCCTTCTGGCTGGGAAGATGCCAAACAAAGGTGGGTCCAAATTTTCAGCGACTCCATTCTCAAAATCGGGTGCTATCTGCATCGAAGTCACTTCGGGCTCTCCAGTTTTTTTTTTAATTCAAAAGTTCAATTGACCCCTGGGGGTTATTGACCATTTTAGAGACCCCCTTAGCTAGAAGCTTAAATGCTTTACTGACCTCTACTTCCTCTCCTGTCAGCTTGTTTTCAATGTGTACTACTGTTTCTGGTGAAGAGAAAACTTGCCTTGTACATCTTTAAACTCCCCCAACCACCTGCATTGTTTTCATTCTACTCACATTGCTGCATTTTTGAGCTGTGAACTTGGTTTTCCACATCCATCTGCCCATCAACTGAATATTTGTCTCCCAAAGTGCAACCCAACATACTTTGATTAAATTCCAGCTGCCATTTCTCTCACCAAGTGAAAGTACTAAACCTCAGATTCCAGTGTTCTTTCAGACTTCTCTGCTCCCGCTCTGAAGTGGGCACTTAATCTGATGGTTAGAGGCATAGCAAATTGGATCCAAAGTTGGTGTCACACAAGATTACATGTGATGATGGAAAGGCTTGGGTACAAAGTTGGTGTCACACAAGATTACATGTGATGATGGAAAGGCTTGGGTACAAAGTTGAAGTTAAGTGGGTATCTGGGTGGGGAAGAATTGGTTCAGGGAATGATTGGAACTTGGGATGTTGCCTTAGGTGATGGTGGATACACTCAAGAACTTCTATACAAGTACTTGAGCTGCCATAATATGGATAAAGGGAACTAGACAGCATAGGCTGAAGGGCCTCTATCTGCTGTATGACTGACACCAATCTGTAAATGATTCTTGTTATATTCTTTGACGGCCCTCTATACTGTCCACCGCTCCACTATAATCGTTTTATTTTGCTGTGCTATATTCTAAACATTGCCACAATCTGACTTGAATTCTTAAAAAGGTAGCCCTTTATAAGACCTTTCAGTGCAAAGTCAGGTATGCAGATGTGAAGACATTCCCTCCACACTTGGTGAACAGCTGGAAAATATAAGTTTTATTTCCTCCAAACTTACAATGGTTGACTCTACTTGTTTAGCAACCCTTGCATTGAATCTAGGATAGCACATTCAACCTGTTAATAGGGCTCCGCATCAATTCCCTCAGAGCTTTAATGGTTTCAGTAAGCAGAATACGAAAGTTTATTTTTGTATTTCACTTTATTAGAAAATATTCATTGAGATATACAATTCATGCATAGCTTTAATCGTATGGCTGTAAAGTTGCAGAGTTTAATACAATGAGGTAAAGGGCATCACAGTGAGACCCTAATCAGCCTAGCATTGAGATTCCTTGTAATAAATCAAAGCTCCATTGTGACAAATTAATGCCTTGTTGATGCTGCAATGAGTCTGGTTCATTTTGTGTAAAATGACAGCACTCAAAGCCACTACAGCACTGTACCCCAGGGTAATGGCTACTGCTCGCTCTTTCTGGCTGTTCCTCACAAGTGGGACTAGTGGAAGATAATACTGCCAACAATCTATACTGGGCAGGTAGCTATAGCAGTCCAAAATCTTTAAATACTAAAAGCACATCCAATAACTTCAATGGCATATTGAAATGTTTATACATTTGCCTGGTGTACACTACAACAGTAGTTAGAAACTGGGGCATGATCCCAGGCAGTGTATTCACTCACTCCTGGTTAACATTTAAGTGGCAGTTTCAATTGCAACTTAAAAGTTAACTGCAACCACCAATTCAACTTTTAAACTGCACAGACAGAGCAACTGCAAGAAGATACAGTTCCAAAGATAAATTATATGATTGTCCTACAACTGGATTTTCCGTCAACTAATAAAGGCACTTTTCATCAAGTCTGAATATTATTTTTGGATTCTTTACAAATCAAGTCATTCCATAAAATAGAATACATTTATGCTTAGCAATATCACGTTCATACAAGTTTCAGGAGTGAAAGTCAATGCAGCACAATACTGTACTGCGCTGACATATGGAGTTTAGACCAAATAATAGAGGCACAGCCTCTGGGCAAAGGCATGTATAATGCAGATTGAGACAATGGGTAAACTGATCCAGTGATGCCCCATTTCACTCCCTTTGTAACAGGATTGACCAGGTTTCACTAAAAAAGTGCAAGCAATTTCACAGTAAAGGTACAGGACAACAGTTTATAAGTGCAGCAGACCATTTCGTTTCTGCTGAGTGAAGTACACTCAAACATCCACTGATCAAAAGAGAATTTCTAGTGGGCACTGGTGGCCAAAGCAACATTCTCTTTTCAAGCACTGGCTACATTACCTCAAAGTCGTGCAGCACTTTTCTCACTGGAATGTGCTCAAGGATCTTTTATGGAGAATACAACTTAACAATTTAACAGTACCACACACACTTGGAAGTGTAAAATCTACAAAGCTGTAACATCTGTGATCTTCACACACAGCAAGCATCCCTTGTGTTCATGGGCTGTGTGAAAATATTAATTTGTATATTCAAATGCACACCTCATACAGATTTATCCATTAGAGAGTTCTAACAGTATAAAGACAGATTTTCCCCAAACCTTCAGCCCTTAATGTGCCATCAAGTAAAGAGAAGGGAATGAATGTCTTTAGCTACTCTGACGGTGCTTGGGGAACATTCCTGACTAATCAATGTAATGGGATATCAAACGGTCCATAAAATAAATGTCAATTGCACTAACCATTAATGGGAAAGATACAAGGAAAGATATAAAAGTTATATAAAAACCATCACATTTGTTCAAAAAATTTTGAGTTCAGCTGAACCTCATTCAAGTTCACACACCTCTGTTGAATACTGAAAATCTGTTACACTAGCAGTCTAAGAGGTCTTTGGAAACATAAGAAATAGGAGCAGGTTATCCGGTCCATCGAGCCTGCTCTGCCATTCAATGGCTGATCTAATGATTGGTTCATGATCACCTACCCGCCATGTAAAAATTGATCCAACCTGGTCTTTAATATATTTACTGAGGTCACCTCCACTGCTTCAATGGGCAGTGAATTCCATAGATTCAGCACCTTCTGGAAAAGGCAGTTCCTCCTCATCTCCATCCCAAATCCTGAGGTTATGTCCTCGAACTCTAGTCTCCCCCCCCAATGGAAACAATTTACCCACCTCTAACTTTAAACCAGAGGTTCTCAACTTTTCCCCCACTCATGTACCACCTTCAGAAATCCCTTACTAACCACCTATGACTCTGTAAGGGATTACTGAAGGTGGTAGGTGAGTGGAATGAAAGGTTGAGAGCCATTGTCTTACACAATTCAGATGGCATTTCTTTCATTTAAATCAGCCCCAGACCAATCTTGCATTGAAACATGTAAACAGTGCAGGTTGGTAATGAGAAAATTGTCACTTTCTCACCTCAAATAGGTGCTAAACTTGTCTAAAATCCACAGACCGACATATCAAAGCAACTACAAAATTCATCTTGGCTATTCACTGAATAAACACACTTCAGAATAAAATGTCATTCTTCAGATTTGTGTATTAATTTGGAGAATTAGTTTAAATAGCATTCTTCACAAGAAAAATTCAAGCACTTTCATGCAGGTTTTAAAAAAAAGGCATAAAAAATTATAAACTTGCTTTTTTTCCCCTATTCTATCCCACAAACTCAACCAGGGCCTTATGGGAAAGGGGAGTAGTTGGGGGGACGGGGGACGGGCATGGACTGAAATCACAAAATACTTTTTATGTTGTTTGTGGGAGAGAAGTATGGAAGGAACCAACTGAACTGCCTCACAGAGAAGGGGGCACAAACTTTGAGTAGAGTCCTAGGAGGCCATCACCAAAAACTGGTTGAGAATCGTTGATTACTAAACACATTCAATAGGTCAAGGCCTTTCCAACTGTAGTACATTATTACTGGAATACAAAGACCATTCTTTACTGATAAGCTCCAACACTTGCAAGAGTTTGAATAGCCAGATTGGAGTCTTAACAGATGCATTAAATGTGAGGTGGTGTCCTCATCAGAGTCTAAAAAACTAGCACTTTCCAACCGGGGTACACAAAGGAGCATCCAAAGTACAATGCGTCACAGGGCTGATCAAGCAGCCAGTCAAACACCACTTCCCGATTCCCTGAGCTTATAATTACTCGTAGCTTGAAGCTAGCAGCGTCGTTGAAAGTGGAACCAAAGCTAACTACTTCCATGTCAAAGGTTATGGAAGAACCAGTTGAAACGCAAGGCAGCTGATTGGTCATTTCTTTGCCATTCACAAATACTGCCCCTGAAAGGAAAAAAATAAAACAAATTAACTCTGGGTGAAACTCTGGCCAGCACACTGGGATTAACATAAAGGAGGTCTCGGGCATTCCCCTATCAAGAGTTGGAGCTCGACAGTATGGAAAATCTACTTTGGTCCAACTTCTCCATGCCTTATCAGGCTAATCCCATTTTCCTTATCCCTCCAAACGTGTCCTATCCATGTACAAAGGTGTCCTTTTGTTATTGTCCTCTCTCCTACCCCTTCCTCTGGTAGCTCGTACTGACAAGGAGTTAGATGGTTTTGAGAGTATTAGTAGTTAGTTCTTGCCTTTCTCCACTAATCCCAAGATCACTGAGCACAGTGGGCATCGCTACAGCATTCCCTGGTTGTGAATGAAGCAGTCCCAGAAAACGCAGCTGCTTTGTGGAGTTTGCATCGTCTTCAACAGTAGGTAGAAAGGGAAGAGTTCTCAGTGAGACAGATTGAGGAGCACAGCTGGATGTATTTGCTTCATCTGAGTCTCTCCCCCCCCACTCCAGCACAATCAAAGAATTCAGGGTGCCTTGACCTTGACTCTGGCCGCACTCCCCAGGGAAATTCTCTCCCTATTATTCAGAACACTGCTTGGGAGGAGTGAAGTGACCTCAGGATCTTTTGTTAATTAAACAGCTCCTCAACTTACTGTTGGGTGATCTGTGCTCATTTGCTGTCTCAGGTAAATCAAAGATTGGTCAAACTCACTGCAGCTCTGATTTTCATAATCCTTTCCAAACAGACTTGTGCTATCTTATCAGAATGTATGAAATACGGAGTTGTACAGCAGGGGAACAGGCCCTTCAACCCAACTTATCCATGCTGACCAAGATGTCTCACATGCCTGCATTTGGCCTACATCCTTCTTCCTTAGGAAGTTACTCAATGTTTTAAATTTAGACATACATCACGGTAACAGGCTCTTTTGGCCCACGAGCCTGTGTGGCCCGAATACCCCTGGTATATTTTGAAAGGTTATTTTATTTCTGCAAAATAAAAAAAGCCTGTTTAATTATCAATGATTAAAACTTAAATGTCAGCTATAATTAAGCAGCTTGCAGATAACACTAAATTTGGCAATGGAATTGGTTGAAGGTTTGGGCTGTAGGTAGACAACTGAAAGTGAGGGCAGGAAAAGAATCTAAAGGAGTGCGAGGTAATGTATTATGGAATGGGAATCCATGTGTAACAAGCCTGCTTAGAGGGCACGGGCCCACAACCCCAGCAGCAGCTCGTTAGTCATGTGCCAAGTAGGACATTCCCCTAGCCCGGGTACAGTGTCGACAAACATGCTGAAATGCTGCAAAACGCTGGTTAGGTCACAGCTGAGCATGGTCTTTAGTTCTGTCACCAGTCTATGGCCAATCATAAAAGGAGATTGGAGGATTCCAATTATAGAGAGACATCCAGCAGGGACTTTCTTCTATGAAACAAAGGAGACTGAGGGGAGATATGGCTGGAATGAAACTATTTTAGAAGATATAGAATACAATTGTTTGGAAGCAGGATTGGAGGGAACTCACTGAGGGTGAAAGGTGGAGATCACAGAAACCGTCATCATATTTAAAATACTACCAGATGATCACTTAATCCGCCTTAACCGACAAGATTAGAGAGGGACGAGAAATGGACCATCTTACCTAGCTTGCATTTCTGAATGATACAGATACAATGGGCTGGATGGCTCCTTTCTGCTGTAACAAGACTTGGGGAACAATTAGGCCTCTCCCTGGTCAATGGCAGCTAACATTCATGCCAGGCAAAGCCCATCTCTAAGAGAGAAAAGAACTACTCCCCAAAGGCTCTCTATTTTGTAGAAGCCACAGGAAAGCGTGCATTGAAATACTCTTGAATTGCAGCAGAGACCCAGGTTCAAATCTGCTGCCATCTGCAAGTTCTCCCTGTTTCTGCATGGGTTTTATCCGGATGCTCCTGTATCCTCCCACCCTTAAAAACAGGGATTGTAGGTTAATTGGGGTATTTGGGTGGCACAGATCGTGAGCTGGAAGGGCTTATTGCCATCTAAATTAGACAACTCCCACACACAAGGATCTTGACACCATCCATATCCAAGCAGCCCACTGGACACCTAACATCCTTGGGACCAAGATGGCGGAGGAGACACACAATCCTGACTTGGGGTATGTAAAGCTCCCTGCCCAGTAACACTGCAAAGTCTTTTAGCAAGCACTACAGTGATTCAAGGGCAATGGGTGTGCAAATCAAGCCTTGGCCTTACTGGCCACACCCACATTCTCCTTAGAAAACATCACATGGGTCAGGATGATATGCAAGGACTCAACTAACCATTGGGATGCTCCAACACATCTAATTTGACAGATAATTTACACCTCTATCACCCAAAGCTTTGCGTTTCACTGCCTTTTATTGTAACATTTTTTGTATAGAAAGTATCAGTTCAAAACCAGTTAGTTATTACTGTTCCCGAGTTTCAGGAACATGGCACATTAGTGGTCAACTCTGCAGTCTTCTGTCACAAAACTGCCTAAAGGATCACACAGCAGACAGACTTGGAAGGATGACACTTGTAAAACGCTCTCACTAGCCCGGGCAAACTGCAGTATCATTACCATTCGAGCTGATGCATACTGCCTTGTCCCTCTGCAAGGAATCACAGCCGTTCTGTGGCTTGACACATACTCCAATACTGTCCCGCTTGTCAGGCAGACCCGCTGCCTCCATCCTGGGAACAAAGACAAAACCAAAAGCCAGCTTGTGAAGACACTGCTCAGAATAACAAACATCAACCATAAATTACCATATATGCCGGCATATAGGACAAATTTTATAAAGGACGACTCCTGGAATTTCCACCTAAAATATTGGCTTTGAGTGATACCTTTGTATAAGTCTGTATCCCACCAAATCTGGCTCTTATGCTGACGAGTGTATGTTATTAAAAGTAAATCACAATATTTTAATACCAAATTAACCTATAAAGTTTTACTTTTATTAGCTTTTTTTAAAAAAAATAAACTGTTGGCTCCTGTAATATGCCATTTAAGGTGGTCAGTCTGGGTACAGGGAGCCCACGGGGGAGCACTGAGACTTCGTTGACAATTAACAGGACACGTGCAAGATTGCATCGGAGCCAATGGGAAGATGGCTGCGGTGTGGCGACTTTGCTGTCAGGGTTTGGATTTTAGACCCACATGCAAGATGACCCTGATTTTCAGGTGACATTTTAAAGTTTCTTGCATCGTCCTATACACTGGCATATTACAGGTAAAGGGTTCTTTCACACCATCACTGACCTCGAGACAACACAATGCAGTGGTGCAGCCAATGTTACAATGCTGTCAGCCAGTGTGGGAGGCTTCCCAGAACAAAAGAGATAAATGATCAGATTATCGGCTTTATTTTTTTTTTTTTTTTTTTTTTTTTTTTAAATTTTTTTATTTTTCACACCATAAATCACATTAGCCATGATATACACTATTTCTTTTCACACATATACAGTGACTTTTTCTCCCCCCCCCCCTTTCCTCCCAAACCACCCCCCCACCCCCCCCTCTCATCCATTTTAGGTATACAATCTAGGTTGCATTAAGCCAGTCAGACAATGTTGTCATTCAACCAAATTACACCAGAAATTCTACTGAGTCCATTCTTTTCTTTCCTTCTCCTTCCATCAACTTAGGTAATGTTTGTCCCCGGTAGGTTTTTGCTATTGTATTTAATGTAAGGCTCCTATACTTGTTCGAATATTTCAATGTTATTTCTTAACCAATATGTTATTTTTTCTAATGGAATACATTTATTCATTTAAATTTGGTAGTTTCTTCCTTTTAATTTGGTTATGTATTCCATTAATATTTAAAGACATATAGTTCAGCGTAGCCCTTTTATATTTTGTTTATCTTCTCTTTCCGTTTTTCCATCATTACCTTTCCTCCTTTTCCATTTCTGTTTTCTTATTTTCAACTCTTTATAAGACAACATTCCTACAACATCTAACATTTTCCTTATTCTCCTATTTCTATCTTATTTATCCCCAATCTCCCCTTCACCTCCTGAGTTGTCCTTTATCCCTTGTCGGACAACCACATCTCCCCTCTCCATTTGGATTTGCGAATCCACTCGCAAGCGTCAACTGATTTTGCAGTGACCGCTATTTCCCCCCACCCCGCCTCCCCCAGAAAAGATTTCACTTTTCATATGTCACAAAGGTCCCTCTTTTAATTCCCTCCTTATTCTCTCTATTCCATTACCTTCCCTTATTAATTCTTGTCTATACTATCCATATTTTCCTCTAAGTACAGATACATTCATGTATGCTCATTGTCTCTATTCACTCTTATACCTCTTTACCTGCATACATATCAATCGTGATCATTTTTACTCTCATTACCCGTCTTCATCCCTCAGTCTATTTTTGTCTTTACCCACATACATATCAGTCGTGATCATTTTAACTCTCATTACCCGTCTTCCTCCCTCAGTCTATTTTTGTAATTGTTCTGCAAATTTTCGTGCTTCTTCTGGATCCGCGAATAGTCTGTTTTGTTGTCCTGGAATAAATATTTTCAATACCGCTGGATGCTTTAGTATAAATTTATACCCTTTCTTCCATAAAATCGCCTTTGCTGTATTGAACTCTTTTCTCTTCTTTAGGAGTTCAAAACTTATATCTGGATAAATGAAGATTTTTTGCCCTTTATACTCCAGTGGTTTGTTGCCCTCTCTTACTTTTTCCATTGTCTTCTCCAGTACCTTTTCTCTTGTAGTATATCTTAGGAATTTTACTACAATAGATCTTGGTTTTTGTTGTGGTTGTGGTTTAGAGGCCAATACTCTATGTGCCCTTTCTATTTCCATTTCATGCTGTAGTTCTGGACATCCTAGGGTCTTAGGGATCCACTCTTTTATAAACTCCCTCATATTCTTGCCTTCTTCATCTTCCTTAAGGCCCACTATCTTTATGTTATTTCTTCTGTTATGGTTTTCCATTGTATCTATTTTTTGAGCTAGTAGTTCTTGTGTCTCTTTAGTTTTTTTATTAGATTCCTCCAATTTCTTTTTTAAGTCTTCTACCTCCATTTCTGCTGCTACTGCCCGCTCTTCCATCTTGTCCATTTTCTTTCCCATTTCTGTTAAGGTCATCTCCATTTTATTTATTTTCTCTTCTGTGTTGTTTATTCTTTTTCTTAAATCCTTAAATTCCTGTGTTTGCCATTCTCTAAATGATTCCATGTATCCTCTAATAAGAGCAAGTATATCCTTTACCTTGCCTCTCTTTTCTTCTTCTATTTCACCATACTCTTCCTCTTCTTCTTCCTCTGGGTTGGCCATCTGTTGTTTCTTTGCTGCCCTTTCCTCCTCTTCTATCTTGTTTCTATTGTCTTCTGTGGTCTCTTCTTGCTGCAGGTGTTCTGCAGCTGTCGTTGCCGGCTGTGGAGATCGACTCCCCAGCTGGTCCCCCCTCCCGTCGGTGTGTTTTTTTTCATTCGCATCGCGCATGCGCGAAACTTCGCGCATGCGCGGTTGCGCACTTTTGTTCGGCTCTGCGAGCCATTTTTGTAGTCCATTATTTACCGACCTGAGGGAGCGGGTTTCTCTCTCCGCAGTGGGCCTCTTCGGACAGGTAAGGCCTTCACCTTTTTCCTCCTTTGTCTTCTCTTCCTCTCTTCTTACCGTTGCTTTCGACTTTTCTTTTTTTGTCGCCATCTTCTTTCCACCTTTATACTCACTTTTCTGTAACTTTTATTTCTGTGCCTTTGTGTTTTCTCTTGTTTTTCCCGACTTTTCTGGAGAGGGCTGGAGTTCACCGTCCGGCCACTACTCCATCTCGTGACTCCTCCGATTATCGGCTTTATTGTTGACTCCCTGTCAACAAGGGAGTAGGGGAAGGGGCACGCAGCCTTCTTTCTCCATTTCCAGGGTTCCCTGGCTCACAGAGTGCTTAGAGTATAGCAGAGGCAAAGAAAGCAAATGGAATGTTGACGCTGAAAGCAAGACTTCCCTACTGCAGTTGTACAGGGCCTTGGAGAGACCATAACTTGAGCATTGTGTTCAGCTTTGACATCCTTGCCATTGAGGGGGTGCAGTGGGATGGCAGGACTGTGATAAAGGAAGACTGGATAGATTAGGGTTAGGCTCATTACAATTTAGAAGAATGAGAAGGAATCTCACTGAGACATAAAATTCTGATAAGCTCTGGACTAGTTAGATGCAGAAAGACTGTTCCCGGTGTTGGGGGAAGCTCAGAACAAGGGGAGGAAGGGGAAGGGGGTCACACTACAAGAAGGGGGGAACCATTTAGGACCAAGATGAGGAGAAACAACTTCACTCAGAGTGTGGAATTCCCTTCCACATATTCACCAGGTTAACAGGTTCTTCCGGCCTACGAACCTGTACCGCCTTATTACGGACATGCAACCCCTGGTATGTTTTGAAGGGTGGGAGGAAACTGGAGCCCTCGTGGAAAACCCATGGGGGATGTACAAATTCCTTACAGACAAGTGCGAACCCTGGTTCCAAAGGCTGGCGCTGTAACAGCATTGCGCTAACCATGTTGCTCTGTTCTTCTATCCCCAAAGGTCCCACTGAAAGATAACGTTCTGAGTGGGTGCTTCCTCTGGCTGGTGAGTTAATACCTCAGGCAGTATCTCAGAGGATGGAGTATGTGGGATTGAACAAAATTTCTTCACTCAGTATCACAGATCTTTGAAATACATCAGCCCACAGCATTGTGGAGGCTTGGCCACCAACGAAATCCCAAGGTGAGAAAGATTTTTGTATCATGTGGGTTGGTGGTACTGAAATAAAGGGTAAGCCACAATCGTAATGAATTGCAGTAAAATCGCACAGAAAGGCTGGAGGAACTCGCAGCATCCACAGGAGGCAAAGATATCTTACTGACATTTCGGACCCAAGCCCTTCTTCAAAGGACTGCATGGTCTCCTCCCAACTCCATTACCTTCTGTACCAGGAACTCAACACAAGTCACTGAATGCAAAGGCTCAAATTTGTCAAGACAGTAATCAGTTACAGTTTTGGGAACTTAACACATGCAAACAATGATAAACCAGAGAATAAAGTGCTTACCGGAATGTTAGGGTCTGCCCACTGGTGTAGGTGGGCTCTTTGGAGTACAACACACCAAAAGTAGGAGAGTCATTCCTGAGGGCCATGTCTCGACGACTGCTAAGACTGAATCCTTCACAGCCAGTGATCCACTCTGCGGAGAAGGTTCAACATTCAGGAACGGGTCGTGCCAAGATACAACGGTTAGGAGGGAACGGTTCAGCCACCATGAGCCAAGAGGCTCGTGAGCAGCCAATGAGCGCATCCTGCTTGGCCTGAGACACGACCCCTGTCTGCACACAATGACCAGCTTCAGAAGGGACCAGGAGGACAGCATTGGGAGGCTGGAGAAATCAGAATGCCTCTGCAGGAAGGTTCCATGCGAGCGGGACAGGGCTCAGCTCTGAGGCGGTTGTCCAGGGAAAGGTGCAATGATCCCAGCATGGACCAAGAACTGATCTACTTCAACAGCCTGGTCCCCTGCTGCATGGTGTACCCTCACAGGAAGGAGTCCTTGTGTCACACCAACACAACGGGAGGGAGAGTGGGGTGTCCCCATGTCACCCAGGTCTGAGGGAGAGGGATGCCCATGTCAAAACAGCCCAAGCGAAGGGCAGTGGGGTGTTGCTGCATCACCCCAGTCCACGGGAGGGGGGAGGAGAGGGAGACCCTGTATCACCCTGGCCCATGGGAAAGGCAATGAAGGCCCTATGCCACACCAGCCCGCAAAGAGGGGGGCCCTGCGTTACACGGGAGGAGGGGCAAAGAGGAGACCCTATGTCACACCAGCCAGCGAAGGGGGGGGGGGGAACATTCTGTGTTCCGGCCTACAGCCCCTTATGGTGCCAGAGCAGGCCCACTGTGGAGGCTGGAGTTCATGGACCACCCTACCCTGCCCCAGCTACAGGAGGCAAACTGACCGTGGGCGCTCAGTGTGGTGTGCGCTGTTTGCGGAATGCTCCAGGGGCTCCACTCCCTGCGCCCCTCTCCCCGTGCACACACCCGGAAGATGTAACCAACGTGTGGGTCAATGTGCAGCACCACAAACTCCGTGTCGGGTCCGAGGTAGACATCTTCAAAGTGGCCACTGCTGCTCTTACAGAACTGTAACCGATACTCCTGAGGTACAAAGTCATCATCCTCCTGTCAACAAACACCAAGACATCAGTCAGGCTGCAATACACTCCAAGTCCCATTCACCTGTAGATTTGCACAGGACTTAGGAATGAACTCTAATTAATCTGGAAATCTGATATGGACATTGGAATGAGCAGCAGTCGGACATGTAGTCCCTTAAACTCCACTACTCAATAACCATTCAATATGAGGCCTCAACTCCAGATTACTTCCTGGAGCCTTTTACCCCATGTACAGCCAGAATCTTTGTGGCTCTGCTAACCATAACCACGAGGATGAGGACAAAAATCCACCCTCACCTGAGGCAAAACGGTTTAATCTCCAACTTAAGTAAATGACTGTTTTCAAACTGTAACAGATCACCCCCCCCCACTCCCCACCCCACAATTGCAAATTTCCCAACACAAGGAACATTCTGCACCACTCACCCATGTCAAGATTGTTTACTCTGAGGTGGCCTTATGTTTCAATCTCATCTCGGCAGCAGGTCACTTTGGCCTGCCCAAGATTAGCCTCAAGGCAGCCATTCAAGTTCCCTTGTCTGAACTGTGTGCAACAAGACTAGTGTTGGGTTAGCGTGATGCAATTACAGAGCTGTCTGTAAGGAGTTTATACATTCTCCCCGTGTCTGCCTGGGTTTTCCCTGGGCTATCCAGCTTCTCCCACCCTCCAATCTATGGAGCTGTAGGTTCATCTGGATGTAATTGGGTGGCACGAGTTTAAAAAGCTGGAATCAGCTTCTTCCATGCTAAAATTACATTTTATTTAAAAATTCTAAGTGATAGTACACAGTTCTCCACAAAGTTTCACCAGTTCCAGTGGAAATCTAAAGCACAATCTTCCTGCAGTTAAATTCTGTTCTCTGTCCATTGATTATTTAACTAGTAAAGCAAGCAAAGTAATGAGTTTATTGTCACATGCGCACATACAATGTGCAGATGTACCAAAATTCTTGCTTACGACAGCCACACAATAGGTAAGATACACCAACGACAACATTAAAAATTAAATGACAAATTCAAGACAGAAAAATAGATCATAAATATCAAAGGAGAAATATTCACAGTTGCAGGTTGTGCAAGAGAAAAGATGACATTTCAATCGTGCAGACAGATGTTTTGGTGGTCCCAGAGTATGGTGAGGGTAGCGTGGGGAGTTTCAGGATTCTGAAAGCTGTTGAAGAAACATAGTACTGCACCTAGAAGTTCTGATCTTCAGGCTTCTGTACCAGAAGTAGCAGTGAGGTTGTGATCAGACTGATGTGGGTATGTTATGATGATGGCTGCCTTCTTGTTGAGTGTCTCATACAGATAGATGCCTTAATTGGATGGAAGGTCAGTTCCCCTTGACGGGTTTTCTTCACGAGTATAGGAATTGTTCTAAATAGAATAATACCTAGTGTCGCCGAAAATGTTCTCCCAGAATCACAGTGCGGCTTTCGCGCAAACAGAGGAACTACTGACATGGTCTTTGCCCTCAGACAGCTCCAAGAAAAGTGCAGAGAACAAAACAAAGGACTCTACATCACCTTTGTTGACCTCACAAAAGCCTTCGACACCATAAGTAGGAAAGGGCTCTGGCAAATACTCGAGTGCCTCGGATGCCCCCCAAAGTTCCTCAACATGGTTATCCAACTGCACGAAAACCAACCAGGTCGGGTCAGATATAGCAACGAGCTCTCTGAACCCTTCTCCATTAACAATGGCGTGAAGCAAGGCTGCGTTCTCGCACCAACCCTCTTTTCAATCTTTCTTTCTCACCACTGCTCTCTGTAGGCCAAATGCTGAAACAAGCCATGAAAGACCTCAACAATGAAGACGCTGTTTACATCCGGTACCACACAGATGGCAATCTTTTCAATCTGAGGCGCCTGCAGGCTCACACCAAGACAAGAGCAACTAGTCCGTGAACTACTCTTTGCAGACGATGTCGCTTTATTTGCCCATTCAGAGCCAGCTCTTCAGCACTTGATGTCCTGTTTTGCGCAAACTGCCAAAATGTTTGGCCTAGAAGTCAGCCTGAAGAAAACTGAGGTCCTCCATCAGCCAGCTCCTCACCATGACTACCAGCACCCCCACATCTCGATCAGGCACACAAAACTCAAAACGGTCAACCAGTTTACCTATCTCGGCTGCACCATTTCATCGGATGCAAGGATCGACAACGAGATAGAAAACAGACTCGCCAAGGCAAATAGCGCCATTGGAAGACTACACAAAAGAGTCTAGAAAAATAACCAACTGAAAAACCTCACAAAGATTAGCGTATACAGAGCCGTCGTCATACCCACACTCCTGTTCGACTCCGAATCATGGGTCCTCTACCAGTATCACCTACAGCTCCTAGAACGCTTCCACCAGCGTTGTCTCCGCTCAATCTTCAACATGCATTGGATCGACTTCATCACCAACATCGAAGTACTCGAGATGGCAGAGGCCGACAGCATCGAATCCATGCTGCTGAAGATCCAACTGCGCTGGGTAGGTCACGTCTCCAGAATGGAGGACCATCGCCTTCCCAAGATCGTGTTCTATGGCGAGCTCTCCACTGGCCACCGAGACAGAGGTGCACCAAAGAGGTACAAGGACTGCCTAAAGATATCTCTTGGTGCCTGCCACATTGACCACTGCCAGTGAGCTGATATCGCCTCAAACCGTGCATCTTGGCGCCTCACAGTTCGGCGGGCAGCAACCTCCTTTGAAGAAGATCGCAGAGCCCACCTCAATTACAAAAGACAAAGGAGGAAAAACCCAACACCCAACCCCAACCAACCAATTTTCCCTTGCAACCACTGCAACCGTGTCTGCCTGTCCCGCATCGGACTTGTCAGCCACAAACGAGCCTGCAGCTGACGTGGACATTAGCCCTCCATTAATCTTCGTCCGCGAAGCCAAGCCAAAAAAGAAATAGGAATTGTTCACTTGGGCACCGGATCCCTCTGTGTCAGAGGTTCAGAGATGAGTTGAAGCTGTCCAATACCCTATCACTTCTTAACCCCTCAACCTTTCTCCCATTTTTTCTCCTTTTGTTCCCTCCCACACTTTTTTTTTTAATTTTTATTTTTCACACTATAAACCACATTGATCAAGATACATACATTTTCCTTTTCAAATATATAGTGTCGTTTTCTCCCCCCCTCCCTCTTCCCATCCCACCCTCCCTACCTCCCCTCCCCTTCATTTAAAGTACCAAATCTAAGATACATTAAACCAGTCAAACAATGTTGTCACTCAATAAAAATAAACAAGAAATTCCACTGAGTCAATTGTTTTCATTTCCTTCTCCTTCTGTCATTTTACGTAGTAGATGTCTCCAGTAAGTTTTCTCTACTGTGTTTCATGTATGGCTCCCATATTTGTTCAAATATTGTAATATTATTTCTTAAATTATATGTTATTTTCTCTAATGGAATACATTTATTCATTTCTATATACCATTGTTGTATTCTCAAGTTATCTTCTAATTCCAGGCTGACATAATACATTTTTTTGCTACGGCTATGGCTATCCTAACAAATCTTTTTTGTACACCATCCAAATCAAGTCCAAATTCTTTGATTTTTTATGTTACTTAGGAGGAAGATCTCTGGGTCCTTTGGTATATTGCTTTCTGTAATTTTATTTAATATCTGGTTTAGATCTTCCCAAAATTTTTTCATTTTCTCACACGTCCAGATTGCATGAATTGTTGTTCCCATTTCTTTTTTACAACGAAAACATCTGTCAGATACTGTTGGGTCCCATTTATTTAACTTTTGAGGTGTAATGTATAGCCTGTGTATCCAGTTATATTGTATCATATGTAACCTCGTGTTTATTGTATTTCTCATAGTTCCAGAGCACAACTTCTCCCGTTTCCTTCTTTATCTTTATGTTTAAATCTTGTTCCCATTTTTGTTTAGTTTTACCATTTGTTTCCTCATTCTCCTTTTCTTGCAGTTTAATATACATATTTGTTATAAATTTTTTGATTATCATTGTATCTGTAATCACATATTCAAAATTACTTCCCTCTGGTAACCTCAGACTGCTTCCCAATTTGTCCTTCAAGTAGGATTTCAGTTGGTAGTATGCCAACACTGTATCTTGAGTTATATTATATTTATCCTTCATTTGTTCAAAGGATAGTAATTTATTTCCTGAAAAACAATTTTCTATTCTTTTGATCCCTTTTTTCTCCCATTCTCTAAAGGAAAGGTTATCTATTGTAAAAGGGATTAACTGATTTTGCGTCAGTATTAGTTTTGGTAATTGGTAATTTGTTTTATTCCTTTCTACATGAATGTTCTTCCAAATATTGAGCAGATGATGTAATACTGGAGAATTCCTACGTTATACCAATTTTTCATCCCATTTATATAATATATGTTCAGGTATCTTCTCCCCTATTTTGTCTAGTTCTAATCTAGTCCAATCTGGCTTTTCCCTTGTTTGATAAAAATCTGATAGGTATCTTAATTGTGCGGCTCTATAATAATTTTTAAAGTTTGGTAGTTGTAAGCCTTCTTGTTTGTACCATTCTGTTAATTTATTTAGAGCTATCCTCGGTTTGCACCCCTTTCCATAAAAATTTCCTTATTATTTTCTTTAACTCCTTGAAGAATTTCTCCATCAAGTGTATTGGCAATGCCTCAAATAGGTATTGTATCCTTGGGAAAATGTTCATTTTAATACAGTTTATCCTTCCTATTAATATTAGTGGTAAGTCTTTCCAATGCTCTAAGTCGTCCTGTAATTTTTTTATTAGCGGATAATAATTGAGTTTATATAGATGGCTGAGGTTTTTATTTATTTGTATACCTAGGTATCGCATTGCTTGCATTTGCCATCTGAATGGTGATTCTTTCTTAAATTTTGAGAAATCCGCATTATTCATTGGCATTGCTTCACTTTTATTTGCGTTAATCTTGTATCCCGACACTTCTCCATATTCCTTCAATTTCTTATGTAATTCTTTTATTGATAATTCTGGTTCTGTTAAGTATACTATAACGTCATCTGCAAATAAACTGATTTTATATTCCTTGTCTTTTATTTTTATCCCTTTTATTTAATTTCTGTTCTTATCAATTCTGCTAGTGGTTCTATAGCTAACGCGAACAATAAGGGTGATAGTGGGCATCCCTGCCTTGTTGATCTGCTTAAGTTAAATTGCTTTGAGAAATATCCATTTACTGTCACTTTCGCCAATGGCCCCTTATATAATGCTTTAATCGAATTAATATACTTCTCTGGTAAACTGAATTTTTGTAATACTTTGAATAAATAATTCCATTCTACTCTGTCAAAGGCCTTCTCTGCGTCTAAAGTAACTGTTACTGTTGGAGCTTTATTCCCTTCTACTGCATGAATTAAGTTAATAAATTTACAAATATTGTCTGTTCGTCTTTTTTTAATAAATCCAGTTTGGTCTAGATTTACTATTTTTGGTACATAGTCGGCTAATCTGTTTGCTAATAGTTTAGCTATTATCTTATAATCTGTGTTAAGTAAAGATATTGGTCTATATGACGCTGGTGCGAGTGGATCTTTCCCTGTCTTTGGTATTACTGTATTTATTGCTGTTTTGCATGAATTTGGTATGCTTTGTTTTTTATCAATCTGGTTGATTACTTCCAGAAGGAGAGGAATTAATAAGTTTAATCTCCACCTATACATTCTTGGAGGGATGTCCTCTAACTCTATTGTCAATATCAAGGGTGAGTGGTCCGATAATATTCTAGCTTTATATTCTGTTTTTCTTACTCTGTCTTGCATACGAGCTAATAACAGGAATAGGTCTATTCTTGAGTATGTTTTATGTCTACCCGAATAATATGAATATTCCTTTTCCTTTGGGTGTTGTTTCCTCCATATATCCAAAAGTTGCATTTCTTGCATTGATTTAATTATAAATTTGGTTACTTTGTTCTTTCTGTTAATTTTTTTCCCAGTTTTATCCATGTTTGAATCCAAATTAAGGTTGAAATCCCCTCCTATTAGTATGTTCCCTTGCGTGTCTGCTATCTTCAAAAAAATATCTTGCATAAATTTTTGATCTTCTTTGTTAGGTGAATATACATTTAGTAAATTCCAAAACTCCGAATATATCTGACATTTTATCATTACATATCTCCCTGCTGGATCTATTATTTCCTCTTCTATTTTAATTGGTACATTTTTACTGATTAATATAGCTACTCCTCTAGCTTTTGAATTATATGACGCTGCTGTTACATGTCCTACCCAATCTCTCTTTAATTTCTTGTGCTCCATTTCAGTTAAATTAGTTTCTTCACGAATGCTATATCAATTTTTTCTTTTTTCAGCAAATTTAGCAGTTTCTTCCTTTTGATTTGGTTATGTATTCCGTTAATATTTAAAGTCATATAGTACAACGTAGCCATTTCATACTTTGTTTATCTTTCCTTTCCGTTTCCTCATCATCACCTTTCCTTCTTATCCATTTCTGCTTTCTTGTTTTGAATACTTTATAAGACAACATTTCTAAAACATCAAACATTTCCCTTATTCTCCTATCTAAAATTTCTTTAACCCCATTATCCCCTCCCCTTCCTGAGTTGCCCTTTATCCCTTGTCGGGCAACCACATCTCCCCTCTCCATTTGGATTTGCGAATTCACTCGCAAGCGTCAACTGATTTCGCAGTGACCGTAACTCCTCCCCACCCAGCACCCCCCAGAAAAGATTTCAATTTTCATATATAACAAAGGTCACTCTCTTAATTCCCTCCTTACTTCCTCTCTTCCCTTTCAATCCCTTAATTCTTATCTATACTCTATATATTTTCCTTTAAATACGGATACACTCATGTACACACACACGTATACTTATATATATATATATATATATATATATAAAAATATAATGTTATATATATTTACATATATATATATATATATTTACATATATATATATATTTACATATATATATATATATTTACATATATATATATATTTACATATACATATATATTTACATATATATATATATATTTACATATATATATTTATATATATATCTCTCTTATCTCCACATACACGTAGTTCGTGGTCATTTTTACTCTCGTTACATGTCTTCATCTCTCTGCCTGTTTTGTAGTTGTTCTGCAAATTTTCGTGCTTCCTCCGGATCCGAGAATAGTCTGTTTTGCAGCCCTGGAATAACTATTTTAAGTACCGCTGGGTACTTTAGCATAAATTTATATCCTTTTTTCCATAGGATCGTTTTTGCTGTATTAAACTCTTTTCTCTTCTTCAAGAGTGCAAAACTTATGTCTGGATAGAAAAAAATTTTTTGACCTTTGTATTCCAGTGGCTTTTTGTCTTCTCTTATTTTCTTCATTGCTTTCTCCAATATATTTTCTCTTGTTGTTTATCTTAAGAATTTTACTAAGATGGATCTTGGTTTTTGTTGTGGCTGTGGTTTCAGGGCTAATGTTCTATGTGCCCTTTCTATTTCCATTTCTTCCTGTAATTCTGGTCTTACTAGGACCCTGGGGATCCAATCTTTTATAAATTCTCTCATATTCTTGCCTTCTTCATCTTCCTTAAGGCCCACTATCTTTATATTATTTCTTCTATTATAATTTTCCATTATATCTATCTTCTGAGCTAACAGCTCTTGTGTCTCTAACTTTTTTATTAGATTCTTCTAATTGCTTTTTTAAGTCCTCTACTTCCATTTCTACGGCTGTTTCTCGTTCTTCCACCTTGTCCACTCTTTCCTATATCTGACATGACCATCTCTATTCTATTCATTTTTTCTTCTGCACTTTTAATTCTTCTTTTTATTTCACTAAATTCTTGTAATTGCCATTCTTTTACTGATTCCATATATTCTTTAAAAAAGAATATATCCATTGTCTTGCCTTTCCCTTCTTCTTCCATTTCTCTATGTTCTTCTTCTTCTTCTTCCTCTGGGTTGGTCATCTGTTGCTTCCTTGTTTTCTTTTTACTCTCTTCTTTCTTGTTCTCGTTGTTTTCTATGTTCTCTTCCTGTTGTTGTGTTGCAGCTGTCATCCTCAGCTGTGGAGATCGACTCCTCAGCTGGTCCCCCCTCCCATCAGTGTTTTTTTTTCATGCGCATCGCGCATGCGTGACTCCTCGCGCATGCGCGGTTGCGCACTTTTACTTGGCTCCGCGAGCCATTTTTGTAGTCCCGAGCTCGGGACTTCCACTGACCTTAGGGAGCGGGCTTCTCTCTCCGCGGTGGGCCTCCTCGAACAGGTAAGGCCTTCACCTTCTTCCTCCGACGTTCTTTCTTCTCTTCTTCCTGTTGCTTTCGACTTTTCTTTCTTCGCTGCCATTTTCTTCCCACCTTTAGTTTCACTTTGTTTTAATTTTTATTCTTGTACCTTTGTGTTTTGTGTATTTTTTTTTAAACTTTTCCAGAGAGGGCTGGAGTTCCCTGACCGGCCACTACTCCATCACGTGACTCCTCCCTCCCCTCCCACACTTGATGTCACTCCGTCCTAATTCAGCCATGATAAAGAGCCTCAAAACAAAACCGTGTGACCGTTTCTCTCCACAGCACTGCCTGACCCACTGAGTCCCTCCTGCTTCTTGTTATTTGCTCAAGGTTCCAGCAACTGTAGCTTTTGCATTTCCTAGAACAGACAAGATTTCCTTAAGTGTAGTTATAATGGTCCCTGCCATGGAGAGGAAGATTGCATCAACTTTGGCTACTACTCCTGCGATCTGCTGGCCACGATCCACTTGAATGAGGGAGCTTGGAGGCAGGAAGAGAACACCTTGACAGGTTGAATGGCCTACTTGGTTACACTGGACAATGAAGATTTTGTTTCTTGAACACTTTTGGGTGCATTTTATGGATTTTGGGGAGGTGATCACTTTTTTTTCCCCACAGAACTTATTTTTGTGTTTTCCTGTCATATTTTTTAAACAGGCTTCAAGCTACAAAACCATGAAGTGCAGTGCGTCATTGAAAGTTAATTTTCTGACCTTGGTGCAGTGACAAACACAGTGAAAGGTTTCATCAGGACATTGTGACCATGGAAAAGCAGTATCATGGTAACTGGAATCCATCAATGCCGGCCGACTATTGTTGGGCACTGACACGGAGGCATCAGATGCGGAGCATAAACGAAAATCAACGGCAAAACATTTTTAGGTCAGTTGAACTAACGCAATCGTGTCAGCATCATTATGTGATTAAACAGGATAAATTCAATAAATGTTTCTCCATCTTCCTACATAATTCAGCAAATCTGAAATTATCTTTGTGTTCAGCTTGAAGTTGTCTATCATAATCCCATTTTTTTTTCAGGAAGCAAACCCAGTGTTACCTACCTCCCAGCTGCCTCCGTGAAGTCATCTCCCCAGTTGGACCTGACCTCAGTCTAAATGAAGCGTCTAGAATGGTGGAGAGACAGCAGGCAGAAGGAGTCAAGAAACGATTGCAACTAGAATCCTGCATGTTCCACAGGAGATATGCTCACCTTGCACCATCGGACAAGAATGCCTCCAGGTCGCTCTGTCAGTTCCTCTATCTGGACTGGAGGGCGAGATGCTATTGCTCCATGAGTAGAGATTCGGTCCTTAACAGAACTCAGGAAACCTTCGTCCAACTGAACAGATAAACTCGGAACTTCCACCAGTGAAGGGACTTCAGGCAAACTAGTTTAAACAGGGAAAGAGCAAGGAGAGAGCGTTGAATAAAATGCAGGCAACAGAAACTCCCACATCCCCAGTAGGCTGCAGATCTCCACAAAACATTGACCAATCCTCCATATTGTAGTTTACAGCTCAGAGGCAAGGCCGATCACCAATTATTGTTTAAATGCAGCTGACAGGTAGAAGAGACGTCAGTATTCATCATGCAAGAAATGATGTATCCAACATGCAGGGCTCTGCCAGAGCTAGTCTGGATTACAAACTTAAGACTCCATTCCCCACATTTGCTTAAAAACAGAGTAAATATTAAGTAAGAAGGTACCTGTCAAGTTGGATCTGCAGAGCTTTCTTCGTGAAGCTTCCAAGCTTCTCCTCTGCTGTTCCACAGAGAACCGCGGCCTCTCCTGCAAGGCCACAAATGCAGTCAGCCAACTTTCTCCCATTCCATGTTCCCTACTCTGTCACATCACGCAGCTCCTAATGTCTAAAAATCAAATTTATTAGTCATTTCACAATTGCAGGGGGTTTAGCAGGCACAAGTAACATGGCCCAATGGTTTATACTGCATGTCAACCTCTTCCACACTACTGGCATGTTGTTTATGAATTGCGTTGGAGCTGAACTGGACTACACATCACAAGTGTAGGGGGAATGGCACAGGGGACCAGGCTGTCAGTCAGAGAAGTGGTGGTGATGAGAGTAGAAGGCAGTGGTAGGTCGACATGGTTTAGTTGTAAACATGCCCTGTGGTGTCAGAATACAGGAGGGAGAGCAAGAATTTGGGCAAGTGCTGCCAAAAGAATCTTGTTCTTGGCATTACCAAGCCCAAGGGGCTTACTGTGGAAGGGGGTTGGGGGGGGCGAAGCATCACATCTTCACATGCAGGACGGCGGTGGAGAGTAGAGGCAAAAGTGAAGGAAGTACACCCACATCACTACTTTCTAAGAGATCCAAGGTGGTTTAGCATGTCGTGAGACACTCCATCGAGCACACATCTGCTTCTAGCAGATTTTCTACTTATCGGTAGAGATAGAAAAACTGTACTCAAGAAAAGATGCGCATACAAATGAGAGAAATGTAAACCAACTGACTGTGTAACACAGAAATATTCAATAATAAATAAAGTACAAAGTAGAGGTCCTTAAATGAGTCCCTGATCGAGTTTGTCATTGAGGAGTCTGATGGTGGAGGGGTAGCAGCTGTTCCTGAATCTGGTGGTGTGAGTCTTGTGGCACCTGTACTTCTTCCCTGATGGCAGCACCGAGAACAGAGCGTGTGCTGGGTAGTGTGGATCCTTGATGACTGATGCTGCTCTCCAAGGCAGCGTTCCCTATAGATGTTCTCGATGGTGGGGTGGATTTTGCCTGTCATGTCCTGGGCTATGTCCACTACCTGCATAGTTCCAGCAAGCAAGAATTGTGTATATGACAATAAACTCTCCTGCTCATAACCTCAGAGAGCAGTGGTGAGAAAGAAAGAAAAACACAGGGTTGTTGTCCATCACCTCACTATTTCCCAAAGAACCCTGTAGCGATGTTCAATGTTGCTGTTGCAAGATGTTAAAACACACTCCCACAGAAAGATCCTACAAACAGCAATGACAATCAGATCATCTTTAGGCAGGTGATAGTTGAGAACAATGCAGTGCTAAAGGGTCTTCACACACATCCCAAGGACTAATAGGATCTCTGCTGAACTGTTCATCTGAGGGTTACCCTGTCAGGATATCCTTCCCTCTGTGCTGCCTCAAGTAAGCAAGCCTCGATTTTGTTGCTCAATTTTCTGGAATGGGACTTGGATGCTCCACCATCCAAGCCTAGTCAAGGGTGCTGTCCCATGAGTCATAGGTCAAAGGGCCTTACCTTCCTGGAGCAGCTCCTCAGCAGTGTTCACTCCATGTTCAATTAACTTCTGACAATCATCCAGGGGCTTGATGCTCTCATCTTCAACTTTATCCACCTCATGAAGGAGAAACATTAACCGTTCGTCCAGCAGCTTGATCACTGTGGCTTTCAGTTCTTCAAAGTGGTGTTGCAGGGCATTGCGTGTCTCTGCAGCACTCCCATTGATCTGGATAGAGTGCAAAAATAGAAGACAATGATTAGAGACCAGACTATCCCCAACTGAAATTGAATTAGATGCAGCAGTGCTGAACAGATCGTGGACTTAGCAACCATTCTGGCAGACTAATGATATCATTTCATGATACACTATTGTACAATGGAGTCAAGTTTATTGTCTTCTGATTGTACAAGTACAACCTGAAGAAACAGCGTTCTCCGGTCCTCGGGTCAAAACACACAGTCGTAAACCAGACTTAATACACAAAGAAAAAATACATAGGCAGGAAAAGTATTTCACCTACACAAATAAATAAATAGTTTCAGGAGTATGAGAGTCTCGGATGATCAGTGCGACCAGTTCCTTTGGTCATTCAGTATTCTCACTCCCCGCGGGAAGAAGCTGTTCCTCAGCCTGGTGCCGCCTCTGATGCTTCTGTATCTCTTCCCCAGCAGGAGCAGCTGAAAGATGCTGTGTGCTCAATGATTTTGCACACCCTCTTCAAACAACGATCCCAGTAGATCACATCAATTGGTGGGGGAGGGAAGAGGGGCAGGGTGAAGAGAGAGAATCCTCTCTGCCTCTCTTGTGGTCCTGTGGATTGACTTCCAAACCATTTCTCTGCAGCAACCGTACCACACTGTGATGCAGCCAGCCAGGATGCTCTCGATAGAGCTCCCGCTTCAGTCTTCTCAGGAAGTGCAGTCACTGTTGTGCCTTTGTGACAAGTGAGGAGATGTTGTGTGTCCATGATAGCTCACTAGTTACATGAACTCTAAGGAACTTGGTGCTGTCCACTCTCTCTACTACTGCAAGAGCTTAGCAGATCAGACAGAATCCCTAGACAATGTTTCGAGTATGGATCCTTTATCATGATCGAGGGGTAAAATTATTAGGGAGGGAGAAAAAAAGTTAGAGAATGAGAAGAAAAATTGAATACAGTATAATTCCTGTTATTCTAATTGAATCCACCAGCAAAATAAAATAGCAGAAATAGGTAAAAAATAGAGAAGTTTAAAATCCGTACACCTCGCCGATAGTTCGCCAATCCACACAGCATGAAATCTCAAGCAACCAGAAAATTTACCTATCTGGTATCTAACAATCCCCATGGGTGCCAGCTATCAGAGGTTTTACTGTATATGAGTGAAGAAATGGAAACAGTGGCATCACTTTCAGGTGGTGGTGTTACCCAAAATTAGGAGACTCAGTACTTATTTCTGACATTCTACGAGATACCAAATTAAAACGCTCAGGATTTCAGTTACCAAGGCCCCAGGCTCTGAAATTGCTCTCTCAATTCTTCTCAGCAACTTTACAGCACTTCTTATAAAATTTCCCTGCCCAGTTATTGCATTGTACATTTTAATATCTCCTCTTGGGGCTTGGTGTCAGGTTGTTTGATAATGCTGTGAAATGCAAAGATGTTTATTAATACACATCGCTAGTGCTCCCCAATAAAGCACCACATTTGTGAATGATGTGATATGCCCAGGTTGGCTAGCTATTGCCAAAAGTGTATCATCTTTTACCATTCACCAGCTGGTCATACACTGACAGCTGGCAAGCCAAGGGTTTGGAGGGCAACTCCTGCCTACCACTCTACATTCAACACATGATGTTGTACAAAGGAGGGGAAGAAAAGAGAAGAGGGACCATATTAATGCTGATATACTCTGAACGGAGTAAAAAAGAGCAAAAAGGTATTCCAAAGACACAAAGTAAGCTCCCATAACAGATAATCCATTTCATCCAAAGGGCTAAATGTGGGCCAGTTTAATGTTAAAACCCAATGCAGCATTCAATCAATACACAAAAATGCAGCAATGAATGCTTGCTTCATCATGTGGAGAATCGCTGGAGGAAGTTACAAAGATCGGACGGGGGCAAGGACAAGATATCTGAACTCGTTCACAACATGGGTGAACCACGTGATTGAATCTTAACCATCTTCTCAGGGGCATTAATGGAAGGACACCAGTATCACCAAGTCTGAGGGAGAATAAATGAAAGGTGAAAGTGTAGACTAGCAAAATACTCATGGATAATGTGCAGAAAGACTGCAGGAACCAATAATATGGTAGAAATGGTTAAAACTAGTGTTTTAACTTTTGGAACGCAAGGGTTCAATCAGGCAGACGCAGCATGGTTTTAGAAAGGGAAGATCTTGTTTGACAAACTTGTTAGGATTCTTTGAGGATATAATGGGTGCGGTGGATAGAGGGGAACAGGTTGATGTGTATTTGGATTTCCAGAAAGTGTTTGATAAGGTGCTGCACAAGAGACGTATCAGTAAGTTACAGGAAAGTGGAGTCCGGGGAAGTATATTGGCATGGATCGAAAATTGGTTGACAGGAGGCAGAGAGTCGGGATAAGTAGGAGTTTTTCAGGTTGGCAGAGAGTGGTAAGTGGGGTGCCGTAGGGGTCAGTGCTAGGCCCACAACTTTTCATCATTTACATTGATGACTTGGAGGAGGGGACACAATGTGGTGTAGCCAAGTTTGCAGATAACACCAAATTGAGTGGAAGAGCAAATTGTAATGAGGATGTGGAGAGTCTACAGAGGGATATAGTTAAGCTGGATGAGTGGGCAAAGGTCTGGCGGAAGAGTACAATGTTAGTAAGTGTGAGGTTATCCACTTTGGCAAGAAAAATAAAAGAGCTGAATATTATTTAAAGGGTGAAAAACTACAGCATGCTGTTGTTCAGAGGGACTTGGGAGTGCTTGTGCATGAATCGCAAAAGGTTAGGTTGCAGGTACAGCGGGTTATTAAGAAGGCAAATGGAATGTTGACCTTCATCGCTAGAGAAATTGAATTCAGGAGTAGGGAGGTAGTGTTGCAACTGTATAAGGTACTGGTGAGAGCGCACCTGGAGTACTGTGTCCAGTTCTGTTCTCCATATTTAAGCAGGGATATACTGGCTTTGGAGACGGTCCAGAGGAGGTTTACTAGGTTGATCCCTGGGATGAAGGGGTTGACTTATGATGAAAGATTAAATCGTCTAGAATTGTATTCGCTCGAGTTCAGAAGAATGAGAGGAGATCTTATAGAAACTTATAGGATTATGAAGGGTATGGATAGGGTAGATGTAGGAAGGTTTTTTGAGCTGGCCGGGGAAACTAAAACGAGAGGACACAGTCTCAAGATTTGGGGGAGTAGATTTAAGACAGAGATGAGAAAAAATAGTTTTTCCCAGAGAGTAGTGAATGTTTGGAATTCTCTATCCAGGGATGTGGTTGAGGCTGCTTCATTAGGCACATTTAAAATTCGGTTAGATAAATTTTTACATGATAGAGGAATTAGGGATTATGGGGAGAAGGTAGTTAGGTGGAGATAGATCATAAATTAGATCAGCCATGATCTTATTGAATGGCGGAGCAGGCTCGATGGGCCATTTTTGGCCTACTCCTGTTCCTATTTCCTACATTCCTATAATGGGATACCTGACCATTTAGAAGCAAGCTGAATTTAAAACTGCTAATGCTAGCTGAGACTAGCCTTGAGTGGGGCTGAGACACTAAAACCAGGGGGTGGTGGTGTCAGGTGTAACAGAATACAGAATAGAGAGAATCATTAAGCTGTGCTCAAAGACTAAATGGTTCTCCGCTCTTACACCTGGTCATACCAGGAAATTCATATTGGAATGAAAGCAAGACAATTTAGCCTTTGATAAGGTCCTCTATGTGCCACTTCGAACTGTAACGACGACAAGCACATAATGAAAAGCTATCAACCAACTTGAGAATTGACCAATCAACCAATCCACATCCGATATAGTCAAATTTAAATCCTGTTAATTTTAACTAATGAAGTCTGATGTTAGCATAACAATTTCTCATAGATAATAGATATTAAATCTTTACAAGGTTTTACTACTAATCTTATATAGTGGTTAGGTAAGGGTTTTGAGTTTTTCTCCTTTACTTTTTTTTGTATTACACGTATTAGAGTTTTTCATCCACGAAAAGGTATGAATATGAATTATGTATATGATTTACAATTCATTTATGTTTTTGTTATATAAATGCCTCAACTTTGTGTAACTATCCATATCATCTTATTGAATTGTACCTTTTTGTATGTTCTTTATAAAAATTAATGAAAATGTTTTAAAAATAAAAAAGATTAAATGGTGCATACATTGAAAGATTTATCAGACATTGAATGGGGAGGGCAAGAAAGTATCATGCCAATTTATCCACTCACCTGTGTAAGTTACCACTTTAGCCGGTGAAATTTAGAAATGTTGAAGGCTACTAGATTCTCTTCACATCAGATTAACAAAAACTACTTTCCAAGATTCCATCTTCAAATTAATTTCCACAGGAAATAAACTTTGTCATGAGAAAGGGATTTCAGGGAAAGGAGGTGCTTGAAGAAAGAGCTCACAGGCACTGTGAATAGAACAGAGCAAACTGATCCCCAAACTCTGTTTTAAGGTGAGTGGAGGAAAGTGCAGGTGAATCTTCAGGGTTTTTTTTATATATACAGAGAGCAGTGGGTGCTAGACATTGGAGTAGCAATGGAAGCTAGTAGGACAGGGGCATTTAAAAAAAATCTCTTGGATAGGCACATGGATGCAAGAAAAATAGAGAGAAATGAGTGTAAGGTAGGGAAGGGATAAATTATTTTGCGTAGGTTCACATAGGCTGGTACAACTTTGCAGGACCAAGAGCTTATACTGTGTTATAATCTGAATGTAGCGAAGCGCAAAAGTCTGCAGACACCATGACTGAAGTAAAATCACAATACTGGAGAAACTCAGCAGGTCAAGCAGCGTACTTTATGTACAATGTAGAAGCTCTAAGCCTATGTGTAACACTCCATCTGAAACAAAAAGGCAATCACATCTACTATCATTCAGTAAAGGGATTCCACTCCACACCTACAAAACCAAGGGCCTCTATTAACCTGCTCCTACTGTACTACTATCTGGTCCTTCGATACTGAAGCATAATTTCAGATTTATTGTCAGAGTACACACAACCCTGAGATTCTTGTTCCTGAGGACAAAACAGAATTACACACACACACACACACACACACACACACACACACACACACACACACACAAGAAATGCAAACAAACTGACTGTGCTATACAGAGGGGAGGGGGTGTTAGGGAAAGAAAATCAATAAACTGCAAAAGTAAGAAATCTTAAAATGAGTCCCTGATTGAGTTTTTTGTTGAGGAGTCTATTGTTGTTCGTCCTTCAAAGTCGATGATGACCATGGCTTCAAAGTCAAATAGAATATTGGTGGCTGTAGGCCCAGAGGTGATTGGCGAGGCCAATCCAGGCCCTGAAGGCTCGCCCACACGTGGGACACAAGTGGGTGGGTGCTGTCGTAGCAGTGAATGATGCCTGGACCTTGAGCACAGCACACTTTCGTTGAACCTCAATGATGCACCTAACTTTAGCTGCACCGGCTCCTGTGGTGATCTTGCTGTGCCAAGCAGGACGGTCGAGGGCAAGCGTCTCCCACACAAGTTGATGTCGACACCCAGGCCTTTGAAGGACGCTTTGGGGAGTCTAATTATGGCATGCTAACACAGTGAAAAATCTGGACCACTTTTGTATCTCAGGAATTACCTCTCACCAGACATTGATGATTAAACTGATTACTGCATGTCGTCTATGGAGTAAAATTATTTGGAGATCAAGACCTGGCAAAAACTCATGGTCACCCTGCAGCAGTAATCCCTCCCTTATGTTTCTGAGACCTGGACACAATATGCCCATTTGGAGTCTGCTACTTAAAGTAAATTTTGCAGAATAAATATTGCATGAATTTCATTTGCAATTATTTTTCCATGGAGGACATCATGAATTATAAATTTATGAAAGAAAAGAGAATTTAAGAAAAAGAATAGCAACTCAATTTTATGCTCCAATACTGGCATTGTCAATTCCACCTTTTGCTTAAACCTGCCACCAAGATGGTTCCTATTTGTTGACTACAGTAAAGCTCTGGTATCTTGAATTCAAGCAATCGACAGCCTCAGGCAACCAGCAAAAAAAAGGAAAATAAATGTAAAAATTACAAAAACAGGTTAAAATTTCATAAGTTTAAAATTGCAAAAGTAAATGTTCTCTGAAGTTACACATAAACCTTTGATGAAGACGGAAGGAAATATTCAACCAGGGGAGTGCTTTGGTCGTGCTTTGCTCATAGCAGCTGTTTGAATAAAGTTATATGAAACAGTAATGGCACCACCAATGATAAACAGCTGGTTGATGCCACTCGCTGTTGGGATGACTCTCTTTAAGTGCCTCCTTATCCCTATTTAGTAAGAGTTGCCCTTGTCAGATACTTTATCTGTAAACTTGGAGGAGGGGAGGTTATTGTTCATCTTTGGGGCAGCTCTGTGGAGGGGGAGGAACCTGCAGATGCAGCGACAGTTAAATGTTTTCAAAGTATGTGACCAAAAATAAAGTAAAATGCTTTAAGCTTTATATATTCATGCAAGTGAAATTTGTTTTGTGCAAGAAAGAATAGTATTTTTGTCTTTTAAAATGTTTATTCTTATTTCAGGTGTATTAGTTGGTCATGGTAAGAGCAAATCCCAAGCAACCAGAAAATACACTTATCTGCCATCTACTAATCCCAAGGGTTTTACTGTATTTCTAATGCTTCATTCTTTCCTCATGCTAAATGATAATAACTTCAATATTCAAAAATTTACCAGGGTTGTAGATCAATTGGATGTAAATGGGCAGCAAGGGCTTGTTGGCCGAAAGGGCCTACAACCATGTTGCATGTCTAAAAAAATTCACCAGCAAATGATGCCCTTCAAACACCTTTTTTAGCAATTATGTTTTTCATATTTCAACTCAATTGTGAAAGGAAATGATGCAACAAGCCACACGAGCCTCTGTCACTATTATCTTGACTGTCAATCTCTTCCTTAGACAGCAAAAAGGGGAAAAAACAGGAAGGAATTTAATAGAAGTCTGTGCTTTGGCATGAGCTGCATTCCACCATCTGTTGGCATTATCACTCGTACATGGGATAAAAACGTTTTACTCTCAGTGTCCAATCTGAACGGAAACAAAATTACAACTGAACAAGCGACTGGTGTATGATCCAGTGATCATTGGGGGGGATCAGAGGTGGAGAGGGTTAAGTTCTTGGGAGTCACTACTCAGAGGATCTTTCCTGGACCCACCCTCTGATGACATTGTGAAGAAAGCCCACCAGCACCTCTACTTCCTCAGGAGTTTGCGGAGGTTTGGTGTGACATCAGAAATTTTCCACAGATGTGTGGTGGAAAGTACGCTGGCCTGCTGCATCACAGTTTGGCATGGGGACACCAAGTCATCCAAAGAATAGTGGACACACCCAGGATATATAACCATTTACGGAGCGGAAACAGGCCATGTTGGCCTTTCGATTCCGCACCGGTTCACTGATTTTATCACAGGCAAAATCCTCCCCACCATCGAGAATGGGGAGGATGACTTGGTGTCCCCATGCCAGACCGTGATGTGCAGTTTTGCATGTTGTTTGAAATATTTTTTTTTTACTTTGGCAATCTAATATTTTTCCTACTTCTTTGCAATTTTTGTGATTTACAATCTAGTAACTTTCTGATCTATCATATCTCTTGCTTAATATTCCCATCCCATTCTAGTCAAGCTCTGCAGCTGAGGACTGCTTAAACTACGAAAGTATTAACTCTTTGTTGGCCTACGTAGCATAGTAGAAGCCCCCCCCTCTCATAATTCGTTACATTCCTTCCTTTTATCATTCCATGATAACTTATTTGGTCATTAGAATATGGTTTACCTTTCCATTCTACACCATGTTCACAACTATTCACATGACCTGTTATCTGTGAACTTCAGCAAGACATCTAGCTTGAGCTTTGAGAACAGCATGGTCTTGGTTCTCACGACTTGCAGATACACTACCAAAAGAAAACAAATTTCTTTAACAGACTCTAGTATTTTCCCATAAAAAATATTCATTTTAAACCTTCTCTTGCTACTGAAACTTATAGAATGGAAAGAAGCAAATCTACACTGTAATTATTTCACAATAACCACTTCCAAGTTGGTTTTAAGACATGAATAGATCAGACAAAAGAATCACAAGAGCAACACAACCAATAGAATGATGGCTTGGATGCATAATCCCTGAATAAATATTGTTTGCTGCAAAAATTCAAAGGGGAGTATCCTCAACTCTGCTCCCCCCAATCTCCAATATTCTACTATACAGGTTAGTACCGAGACTGCAACTGGGACCGTAAACGCCGAAGGAGTGGAAGACGATTTCTTCAGAATCAGAATTTATTGTCAAGAATGTCATGAAATTGAGTGTCTTTTTAATATCCAATAGCTGGGAAGCCGCTGCGTGAATTGGCTTTCACATTGAATTGGTAGATTACAGTATAGATTGTAGAGATTTGCTTCTTTTCTTTCTTCCGGACTTCAACTGGCTTTGCGAGTTTCTCAGGATGATGCAAGAGTTGAAATGTGGCAACAACAATCTAGTAACTGGGTGAAAACCCGCCTTTGTCCATTCTTTTAGAATATTATATTATTTTGCCTGCTAAGTTTGAGAAAATGCATTCGAAGGTAATTATTATTTAATTTCAAATTTGGATTCAAGGTCCTTAGGTACAATTATGCCAGCTTAATAAATAAACAAAAATACTTGAAATTTGAAAATGATTGTGAAGTACACACACACAAGAACAATCTCCAATGAAGAAAAGTTGAACAGGTTAGAGTATAGGAGAATGCAAGTGGGACATGTTGAGGTGTCAGGACAGAGGGATGTGGAGAGGATGGTTCTCCCTGTGGGAGAATCGATATGGAGAGGTTATTATTTAAAAATAAGTAGTCCCCACTTAAAACAGATTAGTAATTCCCCCCCCCCCCCCCCCCTCTGAAGATGGTGAGTCTTTGGACTCACTATAGAGTGGTGGAAACAGAGCTTTTCAATATTTTTAAAACAAAAAGTAGAGTGATGCTTGATAAGGGAGTAAAGATTTGTTGTAGTAGGCAAATGGGAATATAGATCTGAGGTTCCAATCAGCTCAACCATGCAGAGGAGTCTTGCAGTCCAATGCCCTACTCCCAATTTGTGTTTTACATGCAACCAAATGCTCTGAGAGCGAATGAAGAACCTTCACAAAGCAGTTACATTATAATGCAATAAACATAACAGTCAATTTAAAAGCACAAGCCTCTGCAAGCAGGAATGGGGTAATATCTATACAATATGTTTTTAGTGAAACCAATGCTGGTCAAAGTACTCTGGATAATTACCTTGCCTTTCGTTGAAATGACAGCAATCAGATCTTAGAAAAGTACAAAGCTGGTGGAGGAGAGGGCAATTCAGCACCTCAATGCTGATCATATAACTTCAGGACCCTCTTCTTGCTTTCTCTCCATACCCCTTGATATCTTTAGCAAATGGGGTCACATTCAGCTACCTTCTGAGTATATTTAATGAGTATATTTAAACAACTTTGGAAATTCAAAAAGATTAACTCTGAATGAAAAGGTTTCTCCTCATCTCAATCATAAATGGTTCCTCCTTCTCCTTAGACCAGTGGTTCTCAACCTAGGTACTCTGTAGTTAGTAAGGGATTACTTAAGGTGGTGTGAGTGGGGGTGAAAAAGGTTGAGAACTACTGTCTTAGACTGTAAACCCTTGTTCCCCAACATCAGGAACATTCTTCTTGTACAAACCCTGTCCAGTCCTGTCAGAGTGTTAGATGTCCCAATGAATACAACCCTGGCCCGTCCAGTCTTTCTTCATCCATCAGACCTGTCATCCAAGGGATCCGGTCTGGTGAATCTTAGCTGCACCTCCTCATCCAATTAAAAAAATGCATTCAAGGAGAATGTGAACATGAAATCTAGGCTGACACTTCCATCAAAGCTATTGCGGATTTGGGGCAGTCAAATTGTGGTGTTCACCATCTACCTGCTTGGGGAGAAGTAAACAATGCCAAAGTATTTTCTCTGAAGGCAACTTCTCTGAAGGTTACTTACATTGTACAATGTTCATATGCACCAAAATTTTAACTTGCTGAAACTGAACAGATGCTTTGTAAAAAAAGTACAAAAACTTTTAGCATACTTAATTGAAGTAAAAAGAGACAACTCCAATCTCATTGCCTCACAAGCAATATTAATGAATCCAAGTTTGCTCAGAAATTTGGCAGTTCAGAAAAGTGCCTCTGGTGTTAAAAAATCAGTTTATTCAGCTGAGAAAATTATTGGAGCTAGCAAGGCCTGGCACAAGGCCTGCTTCTACTTTTTCCTCCAGTTGAAGCAGTAATACCACTTATTGGTAATGGCAGAAAATGTACACAGCATACACATGTAAACAAATAAAGAAATGTTAACAGGCTGACTGCAATACAGAGAGAAAAAAAAAAAAATCGATAAAGGTCCTTGAGGAGTTGGATGGTGGAGGGGTAGCAGCTGTTTTGAATCTGGTGGTCCGTGCCTTGTGGCACCTATACCTCTTTCCTGATGGCAGCAGTGAGAACATAGTGTGTGCTAGGTGGTGTGAATCCTTGATTTCTGCTGCTCTCTAACAACAGCATTTCCTGTAGATGTTCTCGATGGTGGGAAGGGTGGTGGTGGTGCTCTGGGTTCAGTACACCCCACATAAATAAACACGCTAAATCATGTGATCTTCGATGTCCAAAAGGGCTAGATTTATGCAGAAATAGTACCATTTCCACGCTCGTCCTTGGGTCACACAATCCTGATCGAGACTTGTGTTGTTTCTTAATCAGGTCAAAGACTACATTACATGTAAACACAAGGAACTCAGAGTAGAAAGATATGACATTGAACAGAAGTTGGCAAAAATATTTACACTTCTTTAAAAAAAAACTAAGTCCAAAACCTAATGTAGTTGAATATAACTCAAACAAATAACAAAGACAGCAATAGTTCATGAAAATCCACTCAAAAGGCAACCAGGGATGTGTTAGCTACTAGTCAGCTACTTCCATGCCACATGAACAAATGCACGTCTAAATGGCCAATCACCTCCTGGTTATGTGCTGAATTTTGTTGAAATTGGCTATTCTATAGCAGTTGATACTATAATTCAATGGTTGTGAAGTAGTTTGGAACAGCCGGAGGAGGTCATTTAGTTTAATGAGTTTCTCCTTACTGAACAAAGGCATCCTTGCTCCCAAAAATCAGGAAAGCAACTGACCTGTTTCCTTGCCTGATTCAGGCCCTGTAGTCGCTGTTCTAATTCATCCTTATAATTCTTTGCTGCCTCAATACTCTCCTTTGCTTCTGTAAGTAGCTCAGCCTGAATTTCAATTTCCATCATTGCAATCTTCTCCTATGCAAAACAAGAATGAGAAATAGTTAGGTCCACAGGACAACAGTGAAATTTGACTTAAAGTTAACTTTTTATTCCACCCTAGCCTGAAACATTGAATGTGTCTCCTTCTACAGATGTAACCAATGGCTCCAGCATTTTTATCAATAGTTCAACTCACTTACTAAAGAATTCTTAATCAATCAAGAATAGGATGAGTTATGGTGATTAAATCTCAGATTATTATAGCAGTGCTTAGGAGGAATGCAGGCACCCAATTACAAATCCCAGCCCACATACCGAAGAACCCATCCCAGCCTGGACACACACTATTCTCCCATAGTGAAATTGCACTCTAACTCGTTACTTCCTTGCAGCCATCAAGCTCCTAAATGAACCCCACAACAGTGCCCTCATGCTGCCCTTGCTTGTACCAATTCACCTTTTCACTACAACACCCCACTCTGTAATTGTGGCTGCAGAAGCTACAGGAGCACTGGAGGCAAATCCAGGAAACCTATCAAATAGTTATCTATCACCACCTTAAAAGATATCTAATGATCTGGCCTTCAAGAAGGCCAGAGTTTCACTACCCTTTTTTTCAATGTTTTTTATTAATTTAATTTAGCAAATGTTACATAGGTAAATAAGCATGAATAAAATAATAATCAAATTTATAGGTAAATAAGCATGAATAAAATAATAATCAAATTTATAGACAAATAAACATGAATAAAATAATAATCAAATTTATAGGCAAATAATCATGAATAAAATAATAATCAAATTTATATACTAATATCAATAATAACAAAACCTATGTTATATCTAAAAAAAATGCAAAAAGAAAAAACTGGCTAATCGACAACTTCAACCCCCTACCTACAGAGGCTGTTGCCAAAATACATAGTCCATTAACTGATAATGAAAAAAATAAACAATGAGGTCAAGAATCAAAAATTAGTTAAGATTACAAATTTGGGAAATATTGAAAAAACCTTATAAAGAAATAAAGTTTACACTTATTACAGTAGTGGAACATCAATTTTTTTCCCCCAAAAGACAAACAAGCCATTATAATTGGAGTGACGGCATCTTTCTATTTCATTAGTACGGCCCTTCTGGCAATCAGCAAAGCAAATGCTACTACATGAGATTGTGAAGAATTCAATATTGGATCATAGGGCCCACATATTCCAAACAAGGCAATAAAAGGAGATGGAGCTAAATTAAAATTAAGAACTAATGGTGTACAAAATACACCTTCCCAATAATTAAGAGAAGGACATAACCAAAATGTATGATACAATGAACCATCTTCAGTTTTACATTTATCGCATTTAGAAGATAAGTTCAGATAGAATTTAGCTAATCGGGTTTTGGAAAAGTGGCCACGATGTGCAACTTTAAATTGCAATAGCGAGTATCTAGTACAAAGATGAATAAATACCAGTTCAAAATAGAATCCTATGTAGTCTTAGAAAATATCAGTTGGAAATCTTGTTCCCATAGCTTTTTTTAAAAAATTTCAATCAGGGAATTATCCTTAGATAGCAAAAGTAGTTCATAAAGGATTTATGGTCCAGTTGAAAATTATACATTTTCCCTATAACATTAAACTCCAAATCCTGAGGAAGTTTCAAAGATAACTAGTTCAAAAAATTCCTAACCCGCAAATAACAAAAAAAATTGTGTCTGGGTATTAAATTTAACAGATTGTTCTTTGAAAGAGGCAAAATTATGGTTGATATAAAGATATCAAGAAAGATTGAATGCCTAAAGCCCCTTTCATGCATTCAGTGTCCGGGATAGGAATGGGTGTTTGGCCTTTCACACTAGCTCACTACTAACTGGGACACGGAATGCTTTCACACTTGCAAGGGTTTATCCCCAGTGTTTGGTCTGTTCTACCTTTAATAGGAAGTGCCTGTGAAGCAATTGCCAATTTCACACTTGCCTGATCTCAACATAGGCATCTGCAGATGCCGGGGATTGTACTATGGATCGAGGCTGGAAATCCCCAGCATGAGATGACGTCATCTGATGCCAACGTTGAGCAGATTTTGCTTTCACACTTGCCACTTTAAAGGCCGATTGGCGTTCAATTTCTGGGATCACTGGCAAATGTGAAAGGGGCTTGATATTAACTGCCCAGTAGTAAAATCTAAAATTAGTTAATGCCAAGCCACCATTTTTCTTAATATTTTGAAGGAAGATTTAAAAAAAAAGATGAGGAAGCTTATTATTCCATATAAAGGAAGATACGAGAGTGCAAAGAATCAAAAAAGGATTTAGGAACAAAAATTGGTAGTTTGACAAATGTATAAAAATTTTGGCAGGATATCCATCTTAATAATATTAACACATCCAATTAAGGACATCGAAAGCAGGGACCATTGAGTCAAGGACTTCTTAACATGACTCAGTAGGGTAAGAAAATGTTCTTACATTTTTACAATGTTACAATAACAGGTTATTAAATTCCCTAGTGATGGTAATACTCAGATAATTAAATTGATTATTAACTATTTTGAAAGGAATCTAAAGAGTTAGATGAGTTCAATACAAATATCTCACTTTTCTGTCAATTTAATTTTTATTCTGAAAATTGGCTAAATTGCTGAAGAAGAGATAGAATAGAAGGAATCGATCGACCCAGATTTAATACATACAGCAAAAGGTCACCTACATAAAGAGCTGGACACATCCAACTCTGGTAATTCCAGAAATTTCATCCAATTGTTCCAACACCAGTAAAGGGCTTAAAGGGCAACCTTATCTAGTTCCAAAAATGAAATTTAAAAGGTTTGGATTTAATTGAGTTAGTAAAATCTGAAGCCGCAGGAGATAAATATATCTATTTTATCTCAGTGATAAATTGGGGACCAAAATTAAATATTCCTAACACAGTAAATAGATATTCCCATTCCACCCTGTTGAATGTTTTTTCAGTGTCTAAGGAAATAATAGGTTCAGAGGATACTCAGTAGTGAGTAGAGAATATTTAAAAACAGAGAATATTAAATTGAGAATTATGACCTTTAATAAACCCAGACTGATCTTCGGAGACAAGAGGTATAGTATTTTCTAGCCTGGTGGTAAAATCTTAGATAATATTTTAGTGTCCACATTTAAAAGGGTAATTGGTCTTCAAGAGGAAGAATTTAATGGGTCCTTATCCTTTTTAAATATTAAAGAAACTGAGTCTTCTAAAATGTTTTTGGTAGATTCCCACTTGCTAAGGAATAAAAAACTAAATCCAATTGAGGTATCAAAAGGCGAGAAAATATTTTGTAGAACTCCACAGGGATGCCGTCTGGCCCAGCAACTTTGCTAGACTGCCAAGAGTTAATAGCTGCAGCAATCTCACTTAGAGATACACTGTTCCAGCTTCAGCTTGTTCTCTGAAGAGAGAGTGGGAATATTCAATCTATCCAAGAATTGCATCATAGAAGTTCGATCATTAACTGAAGCAGAACTGTATAAATTAAAATAAAACTGAGAAAAAGTATCATTTATTTCAGCATGATTATTTATAATCGTACTGTTAGACTTAGGAGTTTCACTACCCTCAAAGAAATTTTGACACACTCGTCTTAAAAAACTTTTTTTATTTTGCAGTTCTGTCCCATAGTTTGCAACTTTCCGACTAATGAAAATATCCCAATATTCATCACATTACATTTGAATAACACCATCCCTCATTCTTCTAAACTCTAAGGAATACATGAAAGTTAAAGAATATTAAAACAGGGAAGGCATTAAAAGCTTGGATGGACATGGTCAGATCGACTCTCAAAATCCCTGCGGTGAAACCCAACTTTTGGGCCTCCACTGAAGCCAACACCTGCACTGGGTGCCATTTTCTTTGCTAGACTTTGCTGTTTAGATCATCTATGTATAGTGCCTTGGAAAAGCAGCTTACATGTTAATAGGGTCAATCCATTCCGGCCACACTAGCTTCATCTCTTCCCGCTGTTAGGGCAGGACAGTTAGCACAGTGTTATTACAGCGCCAGTGACTTGGGTTCGAATCCGGCGCTGTCTGTAAGGACTTTTTACATTCTCCCCTTGACCTGCTCGAGTTTCAATGGGGTGCACCGGTTTCCTCCTACCGTTCAAATTGAAGGTTAATTTAGATGTAATTGGACGGCACAGGTTTAAACGGCCAGAAATAGCTTCTAGCATGCTATAAATAACAAATTGTTTTTAATTAAAATACATTCACAAATAAAAGATCACACACATGAAGGATTGTTTTTATTCTCACCATTATTATACCTGTAAATAAACCCCCAAAAATTATAAAATTATATTTTTTCCTTTGCTCTGGACCAACTGATCTCATCCTGCAACTGCACTGATACACTATGACTTGCACTACATAAGAGGTCTATTTACAAAACAACCTCTATCCTTTTGGTATGTGTGTCAATAAATTTGAACGTGCAGGAGAGGCAAGATAGAGGGAGGGAAGGACTGAAAAAAAATTCAATCTGGAGGGAGCCCGGCCTAGAATTAAAAATCTGTGGAAAGTGTGCTGACTGGCTGCATCACAGCTTGGTATGGGGACACCTATACCCCTGAGCATAAAGTCCTGCAAAAGGCAGTACACACGGGCCAGAACATCACAGGTAAACCCCTTCCCATCATTGAGAACATCTACAGGGAACGCTGCCACTAGAGAGCAGCAGCAATCATCAAGGATCCACACCACCACTCTGTTCTCACTGCTGCCATAAGGAGAAAGGTATAGGTGCCACAAGACTTGTGCCATCATGTTCAGGAACAGCTGCTATAAATGCAATCAATCAGGAACTCGAGGACTCTATTGATTTTTTTTCCTCTAATCACACAGTTTGTTACATTTCTTTATTTGTTAATGCATGTATATTGCGTAGTTGTATTTGCACTGCCAATACAATGGCATGCCCGCAGGAAAAATCTCAGGGTTGTATGTCATGTCATGTAGGTACTCTGACAATAAATCAGAAATCTGACTGGTATCAGCCAAGCTCAGGTCAGCAGCAATCCAAGACCTCTGAACATCCTTCCTTATTCAGAATAATGCAAAGCCACAAAGGGATATTTATCACTGTATTCAAGTTCTGTGAGACCACATTGAAGACCAGATTCTCAGCCTTCTCCACAACTGACACCACGAATCTCAATTTCATGGACAAAAAAAAAAGCATCTCTTGAAAGTGACATTCAAGTTTGATTACAATGCAAAACTTGCTTGCTACAATAACTTACTTTTCACCAAAATTCAGGTTACCTGAAAGAAGTTGTAGCTACTACTCTAGGTCAGATACAAGTCAACATTTGGTACTTTTCTTGAAACAGGAAATCTTTCAAGCAAAGAACCAGAGAGAACAATTGATAGATAAGGGACATTGAGAGTAAATTGTTACATCTATCTAAGTCTCTGCAGCAAACTCATCCAGATATTTTGCATGACTGGCTATTAGGGTATTACTAGCACACAAGTTTCAGCATGTTTTAATATGTATTGTTAAAGTTCAGCTGGGAAACAACAGCATAAAAATGACAAATTGCAAAATATTGGTTTGTGTTCTTCGGATCTAGGTATTGATTAGGTTTGGTAAAGATTAACAGCCTCAGTACATGGATTAAATTATGCGCCATTTCGAGACCTATCAAAGTCTGTCTAGAAAATTTCAAAGACAACCCCCAATTCTCATTACCTACAAAAAGCATACTTTCACAAAGGTTTTTGATTTGTAGTCCAATTTAAATTTACAAGATTGACTTAAAGTGGGCAAAAGTTTTAAGGGAAATATCATCAAGTTGGAAAACGTGCAGAAGAGATTTACAAGATGTTATTAGGATTGCAGGGTTTGAGTTACAAGGAGAGGCTGGATCGGCAGCAACTTTTTCTACTGGCATGTAGGAAACTGAAGTTTACAAAATCATTACGTTCACAGACAAGGTCAATGGTGACGGCCTTTTCACCCAGAGGAGGGGCTCTAAAATTGGAGGTCTGTGAGAGGGAAAAGATTTTGAAGTGGACCCAATGGGCAAGTTTTTCCACACAGAGGGTGGTGGGTTTGTGGAACGAGCTTCTAGAGGAAACCACAGAGGTGAAGACATTTAAAAGACAAAGACATTTGGATAGGTACATGGATATGAAAGGTTTATGGCAAAATGGGCTAAACACAGGCAAATGGGACCAGCTCAGGTAGTCAATTTGGTCAGCATAGGAAAGTTTCAGGGAACTATGTACTTGCACCCCAAAATAATTTTGTTCAATAACACTCACAGAGCCCAGCCATGCACTGCAAGTCCTGCCCTGGTTTAATGTCCCAAAGTACATCAGTTCTCACTTAACTTCTCACCAAGTTAAATGCCACCTGCCATTCCTTGCTCACTTGATCTATAACCCTGTGGTAACCGTAGACAACCTTCACAGTCCACAAAATCACCAATTTTGATATCACCAGCAAACTTACTAATTGCTCCACCCATGTTGTCATTCAAATTATTCAAAGGCCATGCCAAAGTCCACAAAGACCACGACCACCACCCTGCTCTCATTCTTTTGACCATCTCCACTAAAAAAAAAATCAAATTTCCGAGATACAATTTCCACTGAGCCAAGTTAATCAATCCTTTGTCTTTCCAAATGCAAATTAACACTGACTCTCAGAATTTCTTCCAGTAGCTTTCCCACCTCTGATACAAACCTGACGGGTCTGTATTCCCTGGCTTGTCCTTGAAGCTCATCTTTCATAAAGGGACAACTTTAAACACCTTCCAGTCTCCCTGTACCTCACCCTTGGCTCAGGACATTGCAAGAATCGCTGCTTGAACTCCAGTGATCTCTTTCCGAGCGTCCATAACATCAAAGTATACACCTGGCTCGGCCCCATATTATCCACAGTAATGCATTTCAAATCCTCCAACCCTCTCTTTCATTAGGTTGGGATGCTCACTTAAACTAACTAACTTCCATATCCTCCTCTAGGTTAAGTACAGACGAGAAGCACCATTACCCATGACTCCACAGATTATTTAAAGGCCATGTCAAAGTCCACCACAAATCCCAAAGGCCATGTCTCTCTGATTACCTTTGTCCTTAATTCTAGGATATTTTAGAATTCTGTCATCACTCCCAAAGAAACATAGTGGCTGTGAAATCCTTTCATCTTATTTTTTAAAGCCTCCAACTTGCCAGACACACCTTTAACTACAAACAGACTCTCCCATTCAATTTTTGAGAGTTACTGGATGAGCACCAGACCCATCCATTTCCTTCACCATCTTGTAGCTAAAAAATTCACTGGTTCTGAAGTGTTCCACACCATCCTTCCTCCCCAATTAACAAGTCAGCCATGTACCCAGCCCCAATTGCTAAGCAGGTCAAGTTTAGTTCCTTCTCATGTACGGCCATCCACACTGATTTAGAAAACTTTTATTTAGACCAACTTAAATTCTGTCCATCTACTTCCTTGGCACAAAGGCAGTCAGTCAAATAAGGGAAGTTAAAAATCACTTTGCTTTATAATTTTGTGATTCCTGTACATATTTGCTCATCCAAAGAGAGGTGGGGGGAGGGGTGCAGGTAGTGAGGAGGAAAAAGAGAGGCTGCAGAGAGACTTAGATGAATTAGGAGAATGGGCAGAGAAGTGGCCAAATGAAATACAATGTTGGAAAGTGGATGGTTGTGCACTTTGGAATAAGGAATAAAATTTGGATGTGCAAAGGGTCCTTGTGAAGGATCCCTAAAGGAAAACTTCCAGGTCAAGTCAGTGATGAACAAGAATGCAATGTTGGCATTCATATCTAGAGGAATAGGACACAAGAGCAGGGTTGTGATACTAAGGCTTTTCAAGGCACTGGTAAGGCCTCAATTGGAGTAAAGAATACAAGTTTGTACTCCATATTTAAGAAAGGATGTGTTGGCATTGGAGAGGGTTCCAAGAAGATTTACAAGAATTATTCCTGGAATTAAGGGATTAGCATATGAGGAACATTTGACAATTCTTGGATTGTACTTCTTGCAGTACAGGAGGATTTTGGGGGTCCTCAGAAGCATTTTGAATGTTAAAAGGCCTGGACATAGTAGATGTGGCAAAGTTGTTTCCCATAGCAAGGGAGTCAAGGAAACAAGGATGCAACTTCAGGACTGAAGGGTGCCCATTTAAGAGATGTGGAGGAATGTCTTTAGCCAGAGAGTATTTTGCTGCCATGGGTGGCTGTGGTGGCCAGGTCATTGGGTATATTTATGGCAGATAACTATGTATGGGGAGAAGGCAGAGGAGTGAGGCTGAGAATGGATCAGCTCATGATGGCAAAGCGGAGCAGACTCGACAGGCCAAATAGCCTACTCCCATATATTATGGTCCCATATATTCCTACTCCCATATATTATGGTCCAATTATTGGGGGCCTCTACAACCCTTCATATTACCCATTTTTTTATTTTTTGAATTCCACAAATATGGCCTTGCTGGTCATTTGCTCAGGGATATCTTGCAATGCTATGACATTTTCCCTAATCAATAGTGCAACTTTCCCTTCTCTCTCACCTCTACCTCTGTTAATAACCTTGCACATGGAATTGCCATTCCTGCCTTTCCCTCAACCATGCTTCTGTAATAGATACAGCATCACTACCCCTACATGCCAATCCATGTGGAGTTCATCTTAATTACCTGTGAGGCTTCTTGCATTAAAATAAATGCAATTTAGCCCAAACCTTCCACAAGCCTGCACATTTGACAGACTTGTTGGCTTTAACTTGTGTATTTGCTTCACCTTTCTCATCTGTTATTGTCCATGACCTGGCATGGGTTGCCAAGAAATTTGCAAAAAAAGTTTTTGTGGCTCAACTGCAGGCAACGCAAAAGGCGAATTCACAAGCTCTGGAAGCTGGGTCACCCAAGAATGTAGACTACTGGGCCAATCATAAAAATGAAGAGTAATCAGAATTGCACAGCATTTAAAAAAGAAACAGGAAACAAACGTGCAGACAACCAAAAAAAGTGCAAGCAGCTTTGGAACATTTCAGCACAGAAACTCCATAAAATACAGGAATTCTGAAATAAAGAACAAAATAATGCTGGAAATATTCAACAGTACATGATGCATCTTTGGACAGAGAAACCAGAAAATATTTAAAATCAAAGGCATTTCACTGGAACTGTACTTCAGAATTTTATTAATTCTTAACTGGAAATGCCAACTTGGCAGAAATACTGAAGGAACTCAGTGTCCATAGGAAGTAAAGATATATTTCTGACATTTCAACAAGTGTTTGCCAGCATTTAGAAGACAGATTTAGAAGACAGAGTGAAATGTAATATATCATTTACAATGCTACTCTCAAAACATGGCAAACAAGAACATGCTAAGTGAATTGTCATTGCTGTAATGGTTACTGACCTTGACAGCAACAAATAAAGAATGAACAGAGAAAACTGAGTGAGTCAAGGACTGCACAGCGTCAAGTCCACGCTGCTGACATAACACCAACTACTGGGTACACCTTGGTCATAGCACCCCATTGTTCTTTAACATGGCTTGCTTACAGTATTTATGAAGATATTAAAGGCCACAGATCCAAAGAAAATAGTAGCTCTATTGAAAACTCGGTCAAGGAAAGTAACCTGCAATCGTATCAAACAGATGGCAGAATAAGTAGAACACTACCCCTGTTGTGTTCCAGGGAAAACTTTGTCAAAAGGGCTTTCGACATCATAGAAGAGGGGTAACAAGTCCTTAAAAGGTGGAACTTAGAAACATTTTCAAGAAGATAGACTCAAAGAACTGGGGTCTCTGTGCTTTTGAGTGGACTCAGCAAATACAATGACAAGCCTCTCCAACTTCTCATTATTTGCTCAGATTCCAGCAAATACAGTTGGTGTGTTTTTCTAGGACTTAAGACAACATGATCAGTGTATGAAATAATGAAGTGTTTGAGTAAAGAGTTTGTTTTGATTAAATAGACTTGGCCAGAAGATGAGGGGATGTGACAATTTTAAGTTGTACAAAGTTAGAACACAATTAGACATCTGGTAGATGGTAACTTTTTAATTGATATAGAGAATTATTTGTGGGACAAACTGATGATTCACTGAATTCTTTCAAGCTAGAATCAGAGCCATTTCACATGGGAGTGGTAAGGGAAAAGAAGAATAGAGAAGAGGAATGAAGGGTAAAATCCAGATTTCTTTCTTTCTCCACCCCTCTTCAATGTAGAGTTTTTAATCTGTTGCCTCTCCTTTCCAAGGGCATCCCTAGAGCAATGGGAAGTATTTCTGATATCTATGTCACATTCATAGACCTAACTAGTTAAGTCACTGGTCATGCTGCATTAATTTCAAGTGTTTATATAAATGATACAATCATATCTTTAATATTTCATCAGGAAAAGGACATCTCTCATAATGAAACATTCCTCATACATTCAAAAGACAACTGAAAGCCAGATCTTTGTCAACCAAATGATGATGATGTGAACAAATCTTTGGTTAGGTTTGCCTTTAAATCTGGCTTCAAAATTACCCCTGCACCCAAAGTGGCCTTGTCACAGTTTCAGTTCCTGAGTGTCGTGACATCTCTTTTCAATTTCCTCTGGTTGGTGTGCATCCATATCTGACATTTTCAAACTCAAACACAGACGAACCCAAAGCTGGCTCGACTTCCTCAGGAGTTTGTGGAGGTTTGGTATGACCTCAGAAACCCTGGCAAATTTCTACAGATGTGTGGTGGAAAGTGCACAGACCAGCTGCATCACAGTCTGGTATGGGGGCACCAATAACCCTGAGCCTAAGGTAATGGACATAGCCCAGGACACCTTCGAGTAACACTTGCATGGAACATCGTCATCAGAGAGCAGTTGTCATCAAGGATCCAAACCACCGGAGGAGTCACGTGATGGAGTAGTGGCCGGACGGTGAACTCCAGCCCTCTCCAGAAAAGTCGGGAAAAACAAGAGAAAACACAAAGGCACAGAAATAAAAGTTACAGAAAAGTGAGTATAAAGGTGGAAAGAAGATGGCGACAAAAAAAGAAAAATCGAAAGTAACGGCAAGAAGAGAGGAAGAGAAGACAAAGGAGGAAAAAGGTGAAGGCCTTACCTGTCCGAAGAGGCCCGCTGCGGAGAGAGAAACCCGCTCCCTCAGGTCGGTAAATAATGGACTACAAAAATGGCTCGCTGAGCCGAGTAAAAGTGCGCAACCGCGCATGCGCGATGCGAATGAAAAAAAACACACCGACGGGAGGGGGGACCAGCTGGGGAGTCGATCTCCACAGCCGGCAACGACAGCTGCAGAACACCTGCAGCAAGAAGAGACCACAGAAGACAATAGAAACAAGAAAGAAGAGGAGGAAAGGGCACCAAAGAAACAACAGATGGCCAACCCAGAGGAAGAAGAAGAGGAAGAGTATGGTGAAATAGAAGAAGAAAAGATAGGCAAGGTAAAGGATATACTTGCTCTTATTAAAGGATACATGGAGTCATTTAAAGAATGGCAAACACAGGAATTTAAGGATTTAAGAAAAAGAATAAACAACACAGAAGAGAAAATAAATAAAATGGAGATGACCTTAACAGAAATGGGAAAGAAAATGGACAAGATGGAAGAGCGGGCAGTAGCAGCAGAAATGGAGGTAGAAGACTTAAAAAAGAAATTGGAGAAATCTAATAAAAAAACTAAAGAGACACAAGAACTACTAGCTCAAAAAATAGATACAATGGAAAACCATAACAGAAGAAATAACATAAAGATAGTGGGCCTTAAGGAAGATGAAGAAGGCAAGAATATGAGGGAGTTTATAAAAGAGTGGATCCCTAAGACCCTAGGATGTCCAGAACTACAGCAAGAATTGGAAATAGAAAGGGCACATAGAGTATTGGCCTCTAAACCACAACCACAACAAAAACCAAGATCTATTGTAGTAAAATTCCTAAGATATACTACAAGAGAAAAGGTACTGGAGAAGACAATGGAAAAAGTAAGAGAGGGCAACAAACCACTGGAGTATAAAGGGCAAAAAATCTTCATTTATCCAGATATAAGTTTTGAACTCCTAAAGAAGAGAAAAGAGTTCAATACAGCAAAGGCGATTTTATGGAAGAAAGGGTATAAATTTATACTAAAGCATCCAGCGGTATTGAAAATATTTATTCCAGGACAACAAAACAGACTATTCTCGGATCCAGAAGAAGCACGAAAATTTGCAGAACAATTACAAAAATAGACTGAGGGAGGAAGACGGGTAATGAGAGTTAAAATGATCACGATTGATATGTATGTGGGTAAAGACAAAAATAGACTGAGGGATGAAGACGGGTAATGAGAGTAAAAATGATCACGATTGATATGTATGCGGGTAAAGAGGTATAAGAGTGAATAGAGACAATGAGCATACATGAATGTATCTGTACTTAGAGGAAAATATAGATAGTATAGACAAGAATTAATAAGGGAAGGTAATGGAATAGAGAGAATAAGGAGGGAATTAAAAGAGTGACCTTTGTGACATATGAAAAGTGAAATCTTTTCTGGGGGAGGCGGGGTGGGGGGAAATAGCGGTCACTGCAAAATCAGTTGACGCTTGCGAGTGGATTCGCAAATCCAAATGGAGAGGAGAGATGTGGTTGTCCGACAAGGGATAAAGGACAACTCAGGAGGTGAAGGAGAGATTGGGGATAAAGAAGATAGAAATTGGAGAATAAGGAAAATGTTAGATGTTGTAGGAATGTTGTCTTATAAAGAGTTGAAAATAAGAAAACAGAAATGGAAAAGGAGGAAAGGTAATGATGGAAAAACGGAAAGAGAAGATAAACAAAATATAAAAGGGCTACGCTGAACTATATGTCTTTAAATATTAATGGAATACATAACCAAATTAAAAGGAAGAAACTACCAAATTTAAATGAATAAATGTATTCCATTAGAAAAAATAACATATTGGTTAAGAAATAATATTGAAATATTCGAACAAGTATAGGAGCCTTACATTAAATACAATAGCGAAAACCTACCCGGGACAAACATTACCTAAGTTGATGGAAGGAGAAGGAAAGAAAAGAATGGACTCAGTAGAATTTCTGGTGTAATTTTGTTGAATGACAACATTGTCTGACTGGCTTAATGCAACCTAGATTGTATACCTAAAATGGATGAGAGGGGGGGGTGGGGGGGTGGTTTGGGAGGAAAGGGGGGGGGGGGAGAAAAAGTCACTGTATATGTGTGAAAAAGAAATAGTGTATATCATGGCTAATGTGATTTATGGTGTGAAAAATAAAAAAATTAAAAAAAAAAAGATCCAAACCACCCAGCACACGCTCTGTTCTCGCTGCTACCATCAGGAAAGAGGCCCGCAGGAAAAAGAATCTCTGGGTTGTATGTGATGTAATGTATGTACTCTAAGGGGGGGGGGGGGGGCGAGATATGTGGGCATAGATTGCAAAATCCCTACTCTCCTCAAAAAAGTTGAAAAAAACTTTCTCAACCTTTCTTTAAACTTAAGAAAAATAGAAGGATGAATTGTTGGAAGACTTGGAGAATAATTTAAAATGGCACCAAAGAAAGAAAAACCAGCTGTAAAATATAAGTCATTGAGAAAGAAAAAGAACTAGATGAAGAAGAAAGGATCCAGGAGCTGTCCGGAAGGTATTCAAAGGAGACAGGCTAGGAGCTGAGGAGACCTTGGACACTGCTGTGCAAGGTTTCTCCCAACAATGGCCACCTGCTACTGGTGAAGAAGTGACTTCTCGCGCGCGCGTGCGCAGAACACAAGAAACGGAGACAATTTGACAATTTCAGATTTTAAGCCTATAGAGGCTTCCAGTTGTCAAGACAAGAAGAAATACATTTTGAACAGGAACTATGGCTAAAAAGGTGGGAAAAATGAGAGTCCTATATATCTACAGTTGAAATGAAAAATTATATGGAGAATTTCCAGCAATCCTTGATGTTAATATCGGAAGTTAGAAAATGAGAGAAAGTACAGTTGAAAATAAAAAATTTACAAAAAAGTTGGAAAAAAATTATGCAGCAAGTGGAGAGAAAATTTGAAGTTGTGGAAGAAAAAAATGAAAGGGAATGATTTTGAGATTCAAGGTATTAAGAAAGATGAAGAAAATGCAGGTTAAAGCGGCTGCAATAAAAGATCAATTAATGCAAAAAAAATTATATTATATAAAATTTTAGTAGAAAGAATTACAAAGATTTTTGGACTTAAAGAAGGAGATGAAGGTTAAGAAATTAAGGTTTTTTTAACTGCTTTGGATTCCACAATCTTTGGGGGGGGGGGGGGTAACTGAGTTTCAAGGAGAGCTCTTAGAGCATTATAGCCAAAGCCACAACCAGATCATAGTCCTCGTCTCATACTGGTTAAATTTCTTCGTCACGAAGTAAGAGAGAAGATCTTGGAACTGGTGGCTAAACAAGCAAAAGAAAGATAGTCACCAGTGATTTATAATGGAAGTAAGATTTTCTTTTACCCTGATACAAGTTTTGATTTGTTGAAAAAGAGAAAAGACTTCAATGCAGTTAATACATTATGGAATATATTATTGACTTAAGGTATACAGCAGTTTTGAAGGTTTTTGTCCAGATGAGAAGAACAGTTTTTTTTTAAAATTGAAGCCTAATGAGGCAAAGGTGTTTGCAGATTCATTGCCTGAAAGAGAGAGATAAGCAGTGGGAGACACCTTGAATGAAATGTATCACTGAATGGTTTCCGTTGTTATTACAATAAAATTAGGAGAGTTTTTAATCTATAAGTGATCTATATATATTTAAAAGAACCATAAATGACTTAGGATGCACAGACATAATGCAACAGGAGACTGTATTGCATTTAAAGTGAGTAAGTTGGGAGTATGGAGCTAACTGCAGCAGAGTTATGACTGCTAATGTAGTTTTGTCCAGGCTTTAAAGGTGTTATACCAACTTTGTGCATCTTGGAGGAGGAGAGGTTCTATCTTTATTCTGTTTTCTTTCTTTCCCTTTTTCCTTGTACCCTAGATTAATCAAGACCATTATAAAGTATGTTGTTAATATTGTGAGAATGGGAGGAGTGGGAGAAGGAGGATGGATGATTAATAAAGGTAATTGATGATAGGAAATTTGAATTTATTACCATTAATTTTAATGGAATATAGAACCCAATAAAATGGAAAACAATAATTAATGTATATGAATATTGCAGTTTTTTTTTTAAAAAGGAACATTTGACAGAAAAAGAGCATGAAAAATTAAAAAGGGATTGGGTTGGAATGGTATTGGCATCTTCATTTAATTTAAAAGCTAGAGGTGCAGCAATATTAATACATAAAAATTTACCAGTAAAAACATTAGACACAACCATAAATACAGCAGGAGATATGTAATGGTCAATTGTCAAATTTATTCAGAATATTGGACTTTAATGAATGTGTATGTGCCTAATGTAGACGATGGAAAATTTATACAAGATATTTATGCGTTTATCAAATGCTAAAGGGTAAATTTTATTAGGAGGGGACTTTAATTTCACATTTTATTCAAAACTAGATAGATCAGGTTATAAAATTATAAAAACTAAAGAAGCCAAAACTGCAATGTTAAATGAAACATATGGGAATTATAGATACATGGAGAAAAATTCATCCAAGTGAAAGGGACTATTCCTTTTTTTCTTTTCAACATAAAACATTCACGAATAGATATGTTTATAGTCTATGCACAGCTTCAATCCAAAATTCTAAAGATTGAATATCAAGCATAAGTTCTATCTGATCATTCAACTCTATTTCTCTCAATTTCATTGGAAGAACAAAATATAGGTTACAGATGGAGATTTATTATATTATTAAAGAGGAAAGATTTTTGTGATTTTATGGCAGCAGATCATTTTTTTTCTAGAAATCAATGACAATTCAGTAACAAATAAGTTTATTATATGGGACACTATGAAGGCAATATTTAAGATGTCAAATACTAAGTTATACTTCTAAAATAAAGAAAGAACATACGAAATAGGTAGACCAGTTGGAAAAAGAAATATTGTAATTAGAGAAGGAAGTACATATGAAAAAAATGATTATTGGAATAAAGAAAATTGAGACAATACAATACAAACCTATAGGGTAGAAAGTGATATAATGATAACACAACAGAAGTATTATGAATTAGGTGAAAGTGCCCATAAAGTATTAGCATGGCAATTAAAAGCTGAGCAAGTTTTCAGAATAATAATTGTAACAAAGAAAGAAACTGGTCAAGTCACTTACAAAGCGCAGGAAACAAATGATAATTTTAAGAATTTTTATGAAAAATTATATCAATCTGAATCTTTGAAAGGAAAAAAGGAATATTTACAACAGGTTAAATTGCCCATGTTAAATACAGATTAAAAATTAGAGTTATCTAATTCTTTTTCTGAGATAGAAGTTTGAGGTTTTGATGTCATTGCAAAACAATACAGCCCCCAGAATTTGATAAAGAATTTAAGGAATTATTAATTTTTGTATTAATGTGTGCATTAGATCAAATGAAAGAGGTACACGACTTGCCAAAATCCTTTAAAACAGCATTAATAAGTTATTCCAAAAAAAACCCAGATTTTTTTACAACCTTCTTATAGACCTTTATCATTATTGAATACAGATTATAAAGTATCTAAATTATTAGCTAATCACTTAGCTAAATATTTACCAAAATTAATAAATATGGATCACTCTGGTTTTATTCAAAATAGATGACCTGTTGGCAATACAGTTAAATTTATGAGTTTAATAAGTGTAGCACAGAAAAGAAACCAGAGGTAGCAGTTGCATTAAATGCAGAAAAAGCATTTGATAGATTAGAACGGGACTTTTATTTAAAGTATTAAATACACTTGGAATTCCAAATGCTTTTATACATTGGATAAGAGCATTATATAATCAACCAAAAGCTAAAGTAATTATAAATAGACTAATATCAAAACCTTTTTTATTAGAAAGGTCATCTAAACAAGGTACAAATTTAAGACTTCCGGAGCAAAGTCAATTTGAATATTTAACTACAGATACATTTATTGAGAAATGTATTACTAAAATGAATATAAAATTGCAAGATATATGGGGTAAAAGGATTTATATAAATCTAAACAAAAGTGGGAAAAAATTACACATACAAATTCAAGAAGAAATATGGTCCATGCTGCGTCAAGAGAGTGTTACAAATACGATTAATGCTAGATAGCAAATGGCTCAATTATCTACATCAACTATACTATACTCCATACAAATTAAATTATTCTGATAAATGTTTTCAATGTAATAAGCTAATAGGGACTTTTTTTTACATTCTGTTTGGTCATGTGTAAAAGTGGAAGAATTTTGGAAGGATTTGAGTATATTATTAGGACAAATTACGAAGACAAAAATACAAAAAGATCTGAGAATATTTGTGCTTGGTAATATACATGAAGCAGATACAAAAGTGAAGTTGGATCAAACAAAAACAAACATCAAAAATTTATGAATATAGTAACAGCGGCAGCAAAGAAACGTGTAGCAATGGAAAACAGAAAATTATATATCAGTAGATATACCATTAAAAAAATTACTTATAGTTTAAGGAATCAGATCAGGATTTTTTTTAATATAAGATATGGATTTCATAAATAAAAGTCCATCCACATCCTCCATGTCACCCACTCCTCTCAGTTAACAGTTAATAATTAAGTTAGAAAATAAAATAACTATGGTAATAATAATAAAATAACTATGGTAAAAATAACTATGGCATATAGATTTAGGTGTTTTTCTTTTCTTTGGGGGTAGAAAGAAAATAGATAAAAAAATTTTGTATTTTATTGTTATAAGATTATTACTTTATTGAGTTAATGTTTGCATTGATGCAAATGAGTAATAAAATTTTCAAAAAATATTGATGTGCTTTAACAATAAATCTGAAATCATCTGGAGAAATGCACAGCAGACCCAAACATCACAGGGGTGGACTGGGAACTTTGCTGGTCTCCCCGAGATTCAAATCAAATTCACTCACGAAACAGAGTTGGGACAAATATTCGTTGCACTTAGCATGTGATTTCATCGAGGAAAAAAACAAAAATCCTCATCTTTTATTTTTAAAGGCAAAAGTTAGACCACATCAACTTTCCCAATGGTTCATGTATCTGCCATTCAGGACTGTAACACCCAGAGAAACACTACGTTACTCCGCTGACTTTACTTAGCCATAGGCATTAATGGGTCAGTATTTCGGGTGAGTGGCTGGAAAAGATAAACTGCTCATAATTGGGGCTGGGTGAAGCTCACCTGGAATGCCCTTTGTGGTTAAATAGTTTACCAGTCATAAGCTTGTGTGTAAATAATGAACACTTGTACAAAGTCATGCATGTCACACAGAGAAACCTCTACAGCAAGCCTATGTTTTGGGTAGAAGGAAGACCAGAGAGTGGATTACAATTGATTTGTTTGCATTCCAAATCAAAACCACATATGTTTTCAAAAGGTATAATTATGCGGGTAATAACCTGCTTCTTGGCAGTGCTGAGCGAGGAAATCACAGAAACTGAAATAGAGTTTCCATCTGACTATAAGAGGTGGCCAGAGGCTAGGAATCCAGTAGCAAGCAACTCACTTACTAACTGCCCAAAGTCTGTCCAGTCTAATAGACTCGTCAGGAGTACTACAGAATTTTCTCCCTTTGCCTGAGCAAGTGCAGTTTCAACAATACTCAAAAGGCTCCACACCATCTAGGACACAGCAGCCTATTTGATGGGCCACAGACAAGTGCTAGAGAAACACTGCAGACATAAAAAAGTGAAAGCCAGTCAACATTTTGGATCTGAGCTCTTCTTCTGTGAATATTGCATGACCTGCAGAGTTTCTCCAGCATTTGTGTTTACTGCATTAGTCCCAGCATCTGCAGTTTCTTGTTTATCTCTTCTTGATAGCCAGCCATCCATTACTTACTCCACAACAAAACACAATAACAGCAGTTGGAACCATCTACAGCAGGGGTGTCAAACTCAAATTCACGGAGGGCCAAAATTAAAAACTTGGACTAAGTCGAGGGCCGAACTAAATATTTATTGAAAATTTTCAACAACATCTGCATATTTTCTCTTCTTTCAACATATGTAATGTTAAACTTTTTCTTATTAAAATAAATGTTTAATAATAGTTTTGGATAAACTCTTTCCAGAAACATTAACAAATGAGAAATAAAATATTCAATAAATAATATTTCTCTAAGAGGATTTGTCAAATGTTGCTAGTGTGCTGTCAAATAGTAAAATCTGAGGGCTATTGAGAAAGTGTTGAAGAATTGAGGCCTACCTACCAAGTTGAAGCCACAGAGTCGTCGACTGGAGCTCCCAAGCCTCAAAGGAACCCTGCTCGGCTAAGTATTACGCCGGTGATGATCGCGCAGGTTCTGTGTCGAGCTCGTCCGGTCCTGACTAGCGCGCCTATGAGTCTGAAAGCGCGGGCAGATCGGCCGAGCGGGGTCAGATGTGTGAGCCCGCAGTAGTGCCTGGTGGTCTAGGGGCGCACAGCATAGTGTCGGAGGATGCACCTGCGCGGTCGATGACTCTTCCGGGCATGCGCGGTGGGTCGCAAGTTCGGGAATTATTGGAGAAGGTGTGGGCTGTATTTGAAAATGACCATGATGCATTAATTTTTGCTGATTCATTGTCAGATTTGTGAGGAAGTGGACGGTGCCATCATCGTTGCCTAAAAGGAGAGTAAATGGGAATGGGAAGAATAGGAAACCCAGAAAGAATGGAAAGAAAGTTGAATTGACACAAAGTCTTCTTGATATTGAGGACCTGGAACAATCATTGGGACTGGAATCACTGGATTGAATATATTTGATTAAGTACTTTGTGAAAGTCTGACTGGGGGCAAATGGATGATGCTGAGACCTTAGTCATCTGCCACTAGTGGGTTTTACCACACCCATATTTTTATGGAGTTACTACTTTCTAGTAGTTTGTTGGGGGGTAGTATATTTTTTCTATTTTATTACTTTTTGGAATTTTTATATAGGGGGAGGGTTTAGAATATTAAGGGAATTAGAAAGGGGAGCAATATTTTATAAATTCTGATTCTTCAACCAAAACTTCATACCTCAAAGTGGGAATACAGCAGCAAGCTTTTCAACCATGTCTTTGGCTTGGATTCGCGGACGAAGATGTATGGAGGGGTAAAGTCCACATCAGCTGCAGGCTCGTTTGTGGCTGACAAGTCCGACGCGGGACAGGCAGACACGGTTGCAGCGGTGGCAAGGGAAAATTGGTTGGTTGGGGTTGGGTGTTGGGTTTTTCCTCCTTTGTCTTTTGACAGTGAGATGGGCTCTGCGGTCTTCTTCAAAGGAGGTTGCTGCCCGCCGAATTGTGAGGCGTCAAGATGCACGGTTTGAGGCGATATCAGCCCACTGGCGGTGGACAATGTGGCAGGCACCAAGAGATTTCTTTAGGCAGTCTTTGTACCTCTTCTTTGGTGCACCTCTGTCTCGGTGGCCAGTGGAGAGCTCACCATAGAACACGATCTTGGGAAGGCGAAGGTCTCCATTCTGGAGACGTGACCTACCCAGCGCAGTTGGATCTTCAGCAGCGTGGATTCGATGCTGTCAGCCTCTGCCATCTCGAGTACTTCGATGTTGGAGATGAAGTCGCTCCAATGAATGTTGAGGATGGAGCGGAAACAACGCTGGTGGAAGCGTTCTAGGAGCCGTAGGTGATGCCGGTAAAGGATCCATGATTCGGAGCCGAACAGGAGTGTGGGTATGACAACGGCTCTGTATATGCTAATCTTTGTGAGGTTTTTCAGTTGGTTGTTTTTCCAGACTCTTTTGTGTAGTCTTCCAAAGGTGCTATTTGCCTTGGCAAGTCTGTTTTCTATCTCGTTGTCAATCCTTGCATCTGACGAAATGGTGCAGCCAAGATAGGTAAACTGGTTGACCGTTTTGAGTTTTGTGTGCCCGATGGAGATGTGGGGGGGCTGGTAGTCATGGTGGGGAGCTGGCTGATGGAGGACCTCAGTTTTCTTCAGGCTGACTTCCAGGCCAAACATTTTTGCAGTTCCCTTGTATTCACCAATGGCTAATTTTCCCTCCATCTCTACCCCATACCAAGGCTGCACAGCCAGGTTTTACCCAAGATGGCACAGATCCAGACTGGGTCAGAGATCTTCCTGTTCTTGATGACTCAGTGACAATACAGGCAAATCACTTATCGACCAATGATTCCTTTGCAATTTCTGTTGATCAGAGAGCAAGAATCTCTCATTATTTCTATACTTTAGAGCTATGAGGAACTGCTACACATTGCGCCATCATTAGTTTCTCAGGGGGTATGATGGATGAGCTTTGCTGGAGAGACTTTTATCCCAGGTGTTAAAAAGGGCATAGCAGGGATGCCACAATTCTACTTCACACACTGCAGCTAGTAAATGAAGTGAACAGCAAACAAGGCCAAATTGTAACTGTGGTTTCTGCACATTTCCGCCTGCAGCAGCTGAACATTGTGAAAAGGAGTTTGACAAAAATGTAGAGGCAAGTGGTATATTATTAACAGTTGTAAACCATGCAACCACATCCAGAGTTAGTTGATCAAAAGATAAACTAAAGCGAAAATTGTATTTGAAACAGGTTTAGGGCCTGCATTAACACCTTAGAATTGGACAAGTTTCACGGCACAGAATTCAGACATTCATGCCAGTACTTAATGCTTCATACAGGCCCCCACCCACCTTACTTCATCACAAATCAATCCACTTAATCTTGCATTCATTTGTCCCTCACATTCTTGCCCTTGAAATGAATATCCGCTCTTCTCCACGCAGCAAGGAATTCAACATTCTGATGTCCAAATTCCTCGGAGCCCAGTTTCAAATCTGCAAAATTGTTTGATTCATAAAAAGTTTCATTTCCACCAGTTCTACTCTTTCTTCATGCCAGCATGGAAACTAAAGAAATAATTTGCATTTCTAAAATGATTCAGAACATCCCCAAAGCACTTCTCAACCAATAAAAGAGAAATAGATCAGACATTGTAAACACAGAAAGCTCTTGCAAACGAAGGTGAAATCTGTTTTAAGCATTGTTGAGAACAAATATTTTTAAAGATACTGGAAAGAACATCCTTGCTCTTAATGAAAGAATACTACAGTGTCTTTTACCTCCACCTGCAGGGAAGATAGCAAACTTGTTAATGAAGACAGCTCTCGTAACAATCCAGTACTTCCTCAATCTCACACTAGATTATCAGCCTCGACTTCATGCTGAAACATTTACGATCTGATTCAAGCAGGAGTGTCTTGCAGAGCCAGTCTTGACACGAATTCACCACATTCAATTGTACCTTTTCTCAAATCTGCAGAGGGACACAGTAAAAATGAGTCCGTTCAGCTGACAAAGTGAAGACAATATTTCAAAACACCCTGTAGAATCAACAATGTGACAGACTTTTACAGGCAGCTGCATTGCTTCTATAATCCCGTAACAGTTTGCTATGTGTACTTCCCTTTATTTGACCCTGCCTGCTCATTCCTCCTTCCCCAAAGTTCTTTCTTACTGACTAGCAGCTAACAATTCCCTTTCTGCCTCCATATTTCTCCATTTCTCATTGAAAGATGGGCCTCATTCAGTGCCACTGACATGAGTAGTGTGCTTGACCAGAACCAATTTTTAAAAAAAATCTGGCACCCAAGAGGAGGGGCCCTGAAATCTATTCCAAAACCCTCACTGACATCCTCAGTTCTGGAACACTTCACTTTGTATTCCTATACCTGTGTGCCATTTCTGACTGGGATGATAGATTGGCTTCAAGATCTAATGATTTTAATAGCCAATGGTAACAACCATCCATTAAAATAAACAGCCCTAAAAATGCCATATCTGATTTTGGTTTTCAATGTCAGTAACACGATGTATCAGTTTTGCAGAATGAATTTATATGATAGATCATTATTACTCATTTTAAACCTGGACTACCTTGTCAAATTAGTAGATCTCTAAACCATCTCAGACCAGAATTAAGCCCACAACCAAGGACATTTCTGTATCCAGACCCTCTATTGAGAAAGATGTTGTAAAATGTAGGAATTTCAAAAACATTCAAAATTGGATGACGATTTCAGATAGAAATCCCTTCATTAGAATTGTCTTGGCAAATGGACTTGTTCTATTTTTCTCCCATTTTCTGAACTTTGTAAAGTTTTTAAGGTTAAGAGGAAAAATTTCTTGAAAGAATCTATGGAATTGGTGGAGAATAAGTCATTGAGTATATTTAAAGCAAAAGTTGATAGTTTTTTTGACTAGTAAGGGTGTGAAAGATTTTGGGGAGAAGGCAGGATAATGGAGATGAGAGGAAAAATACATCAGCCATGACTGAATGATTTCCGTCTTATGGTATTAGCTGTAAATATAAAAAAAAATAATTGGTCAGACGCTCTCCTCACACTTGCTATTTTCAACAAGTGCCTGCACTGATCCTTTGACGTACAGCACATGACCTTTTTGCTTGCCCAAGAACTCCAAATCAGGAAGGAAGTAAATACAAATCAGGAAGCACATGGCTATAAATAAAATTTCTCCATTCCTTCCTCTACTTCAATAGTACTGCACCATCTCTATAAACAGTCACCCAAGCCAGCAACTGCTTCACTTCTGATCAGACAGATAAGCAGCAATCATCAAGGATCCACACCACCTAGCTCATGCTCGGTTCTCACTGCTACCATCAAGAAAGAGGTATAGGTGGCACAAGACTTGCACCACCAGGTTCAAGAACAGCTGCTACCCCTCCACCATCAGACTCCTCAACAACAAATTCAGAGATTTATTTAAGGAGGCTTACTTTTGCCTTTGATATTTTCCTCTCTGTTTTAAATGTTTACATTTCTTTACTTGTTCAAATGTGCACATTGGGTCGAGGGTTTTTTTTTGGCACTATCAATAAGTGGTAATTCAGTCATGCAGGTACTCTGACAATTAATCTGAATCTTCCAGACCAGTACCAGTGGGTGAATATTATTACTGCTGGAACGCAAATTTGAAACTTCTCATTTGGAAAGTGTTTGACAGACTAACATCTCCCTCTTCACCTATGACCTAGCTTACCCAGACATGCTCTTATAATATGGAAAATACACTTTTTTTTTAAAAAAGGATATTCAACCAGAAAGGGTATCACAGCACAGATTCCATTCTCCTCTGATATCCACATATGCACATTTTACAGTGGGAACAAGAGGGTGTCGTCACTGGCTCATGACCAGAGGCAAGAAATGTACCTCAGAGTTTTCCTCAGCCCAGGATACACAAAACCAACTGCTGCACCCTACCCAAGACAGCACAGACCAGAGATTATTAAATTTAGATACACAGCACAATAACAGGTCCTTCCACCCCACGAGCCTGTGCCGCCCAAATACACCAAATTTACTTTCAACTCCCATACATTTGAAGGGTGGGAGGAAACCACAGCACCTGGAAGAAACCCATTCAAGCATGGGGAGAACATACAAACTCCTTTCAGACATCACCCAATTCAATCCCAGGTTACTGGCACTGTTGCGCAAATCACTACATTAACCATTATGGTGGGCATGACTACAATACACAATGGGTGAGACAAGAAATCAACAAAAGCCATTGACAACATCAGAAATTAAACTCATCCATGCTCCTCCCTCACTAAATAAAATCTAATAGCATAAATCTTGTAGGAACATGAAATCCTAACCATTTATCTCTCAAGTCCAACTGCACACTATTTTTCAAAGAACCTTAAAGATATCTGCTCTTCCATTGCTTCAACAACAATCTCCCCCCCCTTCATATTTTGATGAACAAGAAATTGAAGTGCATTCTTCAGCTCCTTATGGCTGCCCCACCATTTGACAAGATCAGATTCATCTTTTACCTGTTCTACTTCCCAACAACATTGGAGAACGACTTGTGGGGTACTTGAAAACTGGTAGCTGTGACCAAAAGGAATACGTGGATTTATTTAAAAATTAAGCTGTGTGTCAATGCAGCATGCCTCGTGCAGGACAGAGCTAGCCATATTGGTCAGGTAGGCCTCGGGCTTAGGATGGATAAAAAATATTCTACTGGGGTACAAAATAAAATCAGAATGGTTTTTGGCAAAATTAAAATTCTTGGGGAATGCTAGGAAACCTTTTTTTTTAAAAACAAATATTTATCATCTAGAATTTGCTGGGGGTGGTGAAGGATTAAAAATTGTATTGGGGGCTTTAAGCAAAAGGACTTGAAGCTTAAAGGAAGGACCAGGGAAGTGAGATTGAATGGCTGCTCTAAAACTTATTTTTTTATTTTTCACACCATAAATCACAATAGCCATGATATACACTTTTTCTTTTCCACACATTTACAGTGACTTTTTCTCCCCCCCCACCCCCCCCCCTCATCCATTTTAGGTATACAATCTAGGTTGCATTAAACCAGTCAGACAATGTTGTCATTCAACAAAAATACACCAGAAATTCTACTGAGTCCATTCTTTTCTTTTCTTCTCCTTCCATCAACTTAGGTAATGTTTGTTCCCAGTAGGTTTTCGCTATTGTATTTAATGTAAGGCTCCCATACTTGTTCGAATATTTCAATATTATTTCTTAAACTATATGTTATTTTTTCTAATGGAATACATTTATTCATTTCTATATACCATTGTTGTATTTTCAAATTATCTTCCAATTTCCAGGTTGACATAATACATTTTTTTGCTACGGCTAGGGCTATCTTGACAAATCTTTTTTGTGCATCTTCCAAGTCAATTCCAAATTCTTTATTTTTTATGTTACTTAGGAGAAAGATCTCTGGATTCTTTGGTATATTGTTTTCTGTTATTTTATTTAATATCTGATTGAGATCATGCCAAAATTTTTCTACTCTCTCACATGTCCAGATTGCATGAATTGTTGTTCCCCTTTCTTTTTTACATCGAAAACATCCATCAGATACTGTTGGGTCCCATTTATTTAACTTTTGCGGTGTAATGTATAGTCTGTGTAACCAATTATATTGTATCATACGCAGCCTTGTATTTATTGTATTTCTCATCGTTCCAGAACATAATTTCTCCCATGTTTCCTTTTTTATCTTTATATTTAAATCTTGTTCCCATTTTTGTTTAGTTTTACCATTTGTTTCCTCATTCTCCTTTTCTTGCAGTTTGATATACACATTTGTTATAAATCTTTTGATTAACATTGTATCTGTAATCACATATTCAAGGTTACTTCCCTCTGGTAAACTCAGATTGCTTCCTAATTTATCTTTCAAGTAGGATCTCAGTTGGTAATATGCCAGCGCTGCATCTCCAGTTATATTGTACTTATCTCTCATTTGTTCAAAGGATAAGAATCTACTTCCTGAAAAACAATTTTCTATTCTTTTAATCCCTTTTTTTTCCCATTTTCTAAAGGAAAGGTTGTCTATTGTAAAAGGGAGTAGCTTATTTTGCGTCAATATTAGTTTTGGTATTTGATAATTTATTTTATTTCTTTCTACATGAATCTTCTTCCATATATTGAGGAGATGGTGTAATACTGGAGAAGTTCTATGTTGTACCAATTTTTCGTCCCATTTATATAATATGTGTTCAGGTATCTTTTCCCCTATTTTATCTAATTCTAGTCTCGTCCAGTCTGGTTTTTCCCTTGTTTGATAAAAATCTGATAGGTACCTTAATTGTGCGGCTCTATAATAATTTTTGAAGTTTGGCAATTGTAAGCCTCCTTGTTTATACCATTCTGTTAATTTATCTAGTGCTATCCTCGGTTTCCCCCCTCTCCATAAAAATCTCCTTATTATTTTCTTTAACTCTTTGAAGAATTTTTCTGTCAGCTGTATTGGCAATGCCTGAAATAAGTATAGTATCCTTGGAAAAATGTTCATTTTAATACAGTTTATCCTTCCTATCAGTGTTAGTGGTAGCTCTTTCCAATGCTCTAAATCATCCTGTAATTTTTTCATTAGTGGATTGTAATTGAGTTTATATAATTGGCCTAGATTTTTGTTTATTTGCACACCTAGGTATCTTATTGCCTGCATTCGCCATCTGAATGGGGATTCCTCCTTAAATTTTGAGAAATCCGCGTTATTCATAGGCATTGCTTCACTTTTATTTACGTTTATCTTGTATCCCGACACTTCTCCATATTCCTTCAATTTCTTATATAGTTCTTTTATTGATAGTTCTGGTTCTGTTAAGTACACTATCACATCATCCGCAAATAGACTGATTTTATATTCCCTGTCTTTTATTTTTATTCCTTTTATATTATTATCTATTCTTATCGATTCTGCTAGTGGTTCTATAGCTAGCGCAAACAATAATGGTGATAGTGGGCATCCCTGCCGCGTTGACCTGCTTAAGTTAAATTGCTTTGATACATGTCCATTTACTGTCACTTTCGCCAATGGTCCCTCGTATAATGCTTTAATCCAATTAATATACTTCTCCGGTAAACTGAATTTTTGCAATACTTTGAACAAGTAATTCCATTCTACTCTGTCGAAGGCCTTCTCTGCGTCTAAAGCAACTGCTACTGCCGGTGCTTTATTTCCTTCTACTGCATGAATTAAGTTAATAAATTTACAAATATTGTCTGTTGTGCGTCTTTTTTTGATAAATCCAGTTTGGTCTAAATTTACCATTTTCGGTACCTGTTCTGCTAATCTGTTTGCTAATAGTTTAGCTATTATCTTATAATCTGTGTTTAGCAGAGATATTGGTCTATATGACGCTGGTGAGAGTGGATCTTTCCCTTGTTTTAGTATCACTGTAATTATTGCTGTTTTACATGAATCTGGTAAGTTTTGTGTCTCATCAATCTGGTTGATTACATCCAGGAGGGGCGGTATTATTAGATCTTTAAATGTTTTGTAGAATTCTATTGGGAGTCCATCCTCTCCTGGTGTCTTATTATTTGGTAAATTTTTTATTATCTCTTGTATTTCTACTGTTCCAAATGGTTCTGTTAATTTATTTTGTTCCTCTATTTGTAGTTTTGGTAGTTCAATTTTAGTCAAAAATTCATCTATTTTTCCTTCTTTCCCTTCGTTTTCAGTTTGGTATAATTGTTCATAGAATTCTCTGAAGTTTTCCTTAATTTCTTTTGGATTATATGTAATTTGTTTGTCTTTTTTCCTTGTTGCCAATACCATTTTCTTAGTTTGCTCTGTCTTAAGCTGCCATGCTAAGATTTTGTGTGTTTTTTCACCTAGTTCATAATATTTCTGTTTTGTCTTCATTATATTCTTCTCCACCTTATATGTTTGTAATGTTTCATATTTTATTTTTTTTATCCGCCAATTCTCTTCTTTTGGTTGTATCTTCCTTTATTGCTAATTTTTTTTCTATGTTTATTATTTCCCTTTCCAACTGCTCTGTTTCCTGATTATAGTCCTTCATCTTGGTTGCATAACTTATTATTTGTCCTCTAATGAATGCTTTCATTGCGTCCCATAGTATAAACTTATCTTCCACTGATTCCGTATTTACTTCAAAGTACATTTTTAATTGTTTTTCAATAAATTCTCTAAAATCCTGTCTTTTAAGTAGCATGGGGTTTAATCTCCATCTATACATTCTTGGAGGGATGTCCTCTAGCTCTATTGCCAATAACAGGGGGGAGTGGTCCGATAATAGTCTAGCTTTATATTCCGTTTTCCTAACTCTCCCTTGAATGTGGGCTGATAACAGGAATAGGTCTATCCTTGAGTATGTTTTATGTCTAGTCGAGTAGTATGAGTATTCCTTTTCTTTTGGGTTTTGTTTCCTCCATATGTCCACAAGTTTCATTTCTTGCATTGATTTAATTATAAATTTGGTTACTTTGTTCTTCCTGTTAATTTTTTTCCCCGTTTTATCCATATTTGGATCAAATTCAGATTGAAATCCCCTCCTATTAGTATGTTCCCTTGCGTATTAGCTACCTTCAAAAAGATATCTTGCATAAACTTTTGATCTTCTTCGTTAGGTGAATATATATTAAGTAGATTCCAAAGCTCCGAATATATCTGACATTTTATCATAACATATCTCCCTGCTGGATCTATTATTTCCTCTTCTATTTTAAATGGCACATTTTTGCTAATTAATATAGCCACTCCTCTTGCTTTTGAATTATACGATGCTGCTGTTACATGTCCTACCCAATCTCTCTTTAATTTCTTGTGCTCCAATTCAGTTAAGTGTGTTTCTTGGACAAATGCTATATCTATTTTTTCCTTTTTCAGTAAATTTAGTAGTTTCTTCCTTTTAATTTGGTTATGTATTCCATTAATATTTAGAGTCATATAGTTCAGCGTAGCCATTTTATATTTTGTTTATCTTCTCTTTCCGTTTTTCCATCATTACCTTTCCTCCTTTTCCATTTCTGTTTTCTTATTTTCAACTCTTTACCAGACAACATTCCTACAACATCCAACATTTTCCTTATTCTCCTATTTCTATCTTCTTTATCCCCAATCTCCCCTTCCCCTCCTGAGTTGTCCTTTATCCCTTGTCGGACAACCACATCTCCCCTCTCCATTTGGATTTGCGAATCCACTCGCAAGCGTCAACTGATTTTGCAGTGACCGCTCTTTCCCCCACCCAGCCCCCCCCAGAAAAGATTTCACTTTTTATATGTCATAAAGGTCACTCTTTTAATTCCCTCCTTATTCTCTCTATTCCATTACCTTCCCTTATTAATTCTTGTCTATACTATCTATGTTTTCCTCTAATTACAGATACTTTCACGTATGCCCATTGTCTCTATTCACTCTTATACCTCTTTACCCGCATACATATCAATCGTGGTCATTTTTACCCTCATTACCCGTCTTCATCCCTCAGTCTATTTTTGTCTTTACCCACATACATATCAATCGTGATCATTTTTGCTCTCATTACCCGTCTTCATCCCTCAGTCTATTTTTGTAATTGTTCTGCAAATTTTCGTGCTTCTTCTGGATCTGAGAACAGTCTGTTTTGTTGTCCTGGAATAAATATTTTCAATACCGCAGGATGCTTCAGTGTAAATTTATATCCTTTCTTCCATAAAATCGCTTTTGCTGTATTGAACTCTTTTCACTTCTTTAGGAGTTCAAAGCTTATATCTGGATAAATGAAGATTTTTTGCCCTTTATACTCCAGTGGTTTCTTGCCCTCTCTTACTTTTTCCATTGTCTTCTCCAGTACCTTTTCTCTTGTAGTATATCTTAGGAATTTTACTACAATAGATCTTGGTTTTTGTTGTGGTTGTGGTTTAGGGGCCAATGCTCTATGTGCCCTTTCTATTTCCATTTCTTGCTGTAGTTCTGGACATCCTAGGGCCTTAGGGATCCATTCTTTTATAAACTCCCTCATATTCTTGCCTTCTTCATCTTCCTTAAGGCCCACTATCTTTATGTTATTTCTTCTGTTATAATTTTCCATTATATCTATTTTTTGGGCTAGTAATTCTTGTGTCTCTTTAGTTTTTTTTATTAGATTCCTCCAATTTCTTTTTTAAGTCTTCTACCTCCATTTCTGCTGCTATTGCCCGTTTTTCCATCTTGTCCATTTTTTCCCCCATTTCTGTTAAGGTCATATCCATTTTATTTATTTTCTTTTCTGTGTTGTTTATTCTTCTTCTTAAATCATTGAATTCCTGTGTTTGCCATTCTTTAAATGACTCCATGTATCCTCTAACAAGAGCAAGTATATCCTTTACCTTGCCTTTCCCTTTATCTATTTCACTGTATTCTTCCTCTTCTTCTTCCTCTGGGTTGGCCATCTGTTGTTTCTTTGATGCCCTTTCCTCCTCTTCTTTCTTGTTTCCATTGTCTTCTATGGTCTCTTCTTGCTTCAGGTGTTCTGCAGCTGTCGTTGCCGGCTGTGGAGATAGACTCCCCAGCTGGTCCCCCCTCCCGTCGGTGTGGTTTTTTTCATGCGCATGCGCGGTTGCGCGACTCCTCGCGCATGCGCGGTTGCGCACTTTTACTCGGCTCTGTGAGCCATTGTTGTAGTTCTTTTTCTACCGACCTGAGGTAGTGGGGTCCTCTCTCCACAGCGGGCCTCTTCGGACAGGTAAGGCCTTCACCTTTTTCCTCCGTTGTCTTCTCTTCCTCTCTTCTTTCCGTTGATTTTGATTTTTCTCCTTTTGTCTCCATCTTCTTTCCACCTTTATACTCACTTTTCTTTAACTTGTATTTCTGTGCCTTTGTATTTTCTCTTGTTTTTCCCCGACTTTTCTGGAGAGGGCTGGAGTTCACCGTCCGGCCACTACTCCATCACGTGACTCCTCCCCCTGCTCTAAAACTTGATGGGATGAGGAACCTTTTTTCAAACTGCAATAATTCCAGGGTGAGATTCTGTGAGAGATGGCAAATGGCTGTAATGCAGCAACCCATTGCTACACCCCCTTCTCATCCACATGGTCAAACACTGCTGCATTAAAACAAGAATATACCTTGTAGCTTAGAAGAATGTTTATATTGAAGGAATTATGATAAATTTAAATGAGGACATTTCTAAAGAGTTTATAGGGTACATAAAAGTATCCTAGCACATTTGGCTCAGTGGTTAGAGCAATGCTGTTATAGCACTAGCGATCGGGTCCTTCAAATCCCAGCTGTTTGCAAGAAGTTTGTTTGTTCTCCCTGTGTCTGTGTGGGTTTACCCTGGGTGCTCCAATTTCCTCCCACCATTTGAAATATCCAGAGGTTGTAGCTTGATTGTGTGTAATTGGGCGACACAGGCTCATGGGCCAAAAGAGCCTGTTGCTGTGCTACATGTCTAAATTTAAATTTAATATTGGGGAAAAAAGTTCCCCATGTACCAATCGATTTTTGGGGACCAATTTTTCAGGTCAATTTTTTTTTGGGGGGGGTTCAACTATTACACGCATCCTACTTTTCACCACGGTGAGTACCTGTGTCGTTCAAGGTGTTGGGAGCTTGGATGGCCGGGACCGGGTGGTAACTCCAGGTGCGACCAGGGCCTAAGCAAGAGACTGTTCAATAGGTGGGCAGCCAAGGATCTGTGGATGGGGCGTTGGAAGCTCCATTGGGCAAGCGGCTGGGACAACGTTTTACACAGCATTGACTATTAAACACCTATATGGTAGTCATAGCTTCTGACAGCACAGGAACAAGCTCACTCTGTCCACATTGAACAACATGTCCTCCTACTTTAGTCCCATTTGCCCTAGACCCCCTCAATTCTCTCCTGTCTGTGGAGCTCAGTGGAAGGAAGCTAATAATCCTGCCTCCACTACTTTGTCAGCTCGTTCCATATGCCCTGAGTGACAAACTGTACTCTCACAGCCCTTCGAAATCCCACCTTACACCATCTCACCAGATTTTCCTACACTAGGAGACCATCACTATTCACATCATTTATGCCCCTCAAAAGAAAGTATGCTGTTTTCCCAATATTCCAGACATTTTCTTCAGGGATTATACAAATTAACTTTAATCTCCCATGGACATCTGCAATGTCAGCATATTTGTATTCTGGCAACCAAACAATCCTACATCCGAGTTCCAACCCAGAATGAGCTGTTCTGGTTTAATATGTGGTTATTTAACTCAATGTGGAAAATGTAGAAAAATACCGCAAATTAACTTGCCTCATGATTTCCCCTGGCAGTCTCAGGAACTAAAAAAAATACAACAATAATTTGCACATATTTCTCAACACATTAGTAAATAAATTTTGAGACCAAGGCGGCTTCAAAATATACCTCACCTTAATTCACTCAGAATTCCCTATGTGCAAATCAATTTTTTTTCATGCCAAGAGTTAACAATCACTCCACTGATGAGGAAAAATCCCATTTCTCTTCACCAGACAGAGAAATACAAGAGAGAAGCAAAATAAAGCAAGCTTTAAAAAGGCAAAGTTGCAAACACCCAGGTCAGGCAGAATCTATGGAAAGAAAAATAGTCAAGCCCTGACAAAGGGCTTTCAACTTGATGTGTTAATGATGATGAACTTACAGGGAGTCACAGATGCACCCATATTCTTGCCAAACAGATACGCAAGATGGACCAACTACAATAGTACAAATTACCACAATATGCCAAGACAGAAAAAGAGACAATAAACACGAAAGGATAAATATCCCAGTTGCAGTTAATACAAGAAAACAAAAGTGATGCTTCAATAGTGCAGATATTTTCATTAGGTTGGAACAAAAAATTGAGGATAGCTGCTCTAGAAGCCTCTTAAATGCTACCATTGCAACTGCTTCAGCTGCTTCCCTTGGCACCCATCAATGTCGGAAAAACTTGGCCTGCACTTCTGTAAACTTCCCCCCCCATGTGTTCTAATATGACATTTTTTACCATGGGGAGAAAGGTTTCATCTACCCTAGCTAGGCATCTCATTATTTTATAAATTCCTATCAGGTTTACCGCGCACACCCACCCCCCCACCCACTCACACAAGCCTCCGACACTTCAGAGAAAACAGCCCAAATTTGTCCAACCTCTCCCCATAACTCACACCCTTTAATCCAGGCAGCATCCTAGGAAATCTTCTGTACCCTTTCCAAAACCTCCACATCTTTCCTGTAACAATATTGTACATAATAGCCCAAGTGCATCCTAACCCAAGTTTTATCTGGCTGCAACATGACTTACTTACTCTAACACTTAATGTCCCATGCATTTTACCTTCTTTACAACCTTATCTATTTGGAGGGACATTGTCAGAGAGCTTGGATCTGGAGCTCAAGATCCTCCTGCACATCATGAATATACAGAGTCCTGCCATTAACAATATATTTTCCCTTTACATTTGACCTCCCAAAGTGGAACACCTCACAAATGCCTAGACCAAACTCTAATACATCCCTGCACCAATGTTTATCACTCAACCACAATCTATTTATTGTAGCATTCATTGGAGCGTCTTCATCTCCAACATCGAAGTACTCGAGATGGCAGAGGCCGACAGCATCGAATCCACGCTGCTGAAGATCCAACTGCGCTGAGTAGGTCACGTCTCCAGAATGGAGGACCATCGCCTTCCCAAGATCATGTTCTATGGCGAGCTCTCCACTGGCCACCGAATCAGAGGTGCACCAAAGAAGAGGTACAAGGACTGCCTAAAGAAATCTCTTGGTGCCTGCCACATTGAACACCGCCAGTGGGCTGATATCGCATCTTGGCGCCTCACAGTTCGGCGGGCAGCAATCTCCTTTGAAGAAGACCGCAGAGCCCACCTCACTGACAAAAGACAAAGGAGGAAAAACCCAACACCCAACCCCAACCAACCAATTTTCCCCTGCAACGGCTGCAACCGTGTCTGCCTGTCCCGCATCGGACTTGTCAGCCACAAACGAGCCTGCAGCTAACGTGGACATTACCCCTCCATAAATCTTCATCCACGAAGCCAAGCCGAAGAAAGATTAAGTATATTCTAGTTCAATGTAGAACTATCCAATTAGTCCACATCACCCAATATCTGTAAAACATTCTTTGTTTTTATTCAATTTGATCTCGTTCCCAACACCCTCAAAGAACATCAAATTTCAAACTCTACTTTTTCCTCCCCCCCAAAATCAAGCTGTGTAATTTAGTACATGAACCATCCATTAATTGGTAGTTTCCCTTAATTGATCTTATCTAAACGAGTCAGGAGCTTGCAAGCATAACCAAACATCTTCTCAAAATGTTCTTCACTGCAAGGAAAACTATATCATCATCACAAATGCTATTTATGATCCTTGCTGTGATCATAGTCAAGAATTGCATTGACTGTGAGCCTTGTTTCTAAACCATTTCATTTCTTCCAAAGAAGTGCTTCTTGCAACATTCCCACCTACTCTCAGTAATTCCTAGCAGTTGACCCAAAGTGGGCAGAGAATTCCACATAGCATCATCAACCCAGGGAAGATACAGATGCCCTGTATAAATAGGGGAGGGGGAAAGAAATACACCATCTCGAGTACACTTCTGCCCCAACTGCAGCCTAGTCTGCAGTTCCCATATCAGTCACTACAAAAGTAGAGTAGAAGCAAGTCATCCTTAATCCTGAGGAACCCCCATTGATTACCTTCCCTTTTATTATTAGGTAGTGGACTGTATGTTTAGCCAATTGCCTCCGAAGGGTGGGGTTTGACAATTAGTATAGTGACGTAACAATTCTTCTCAAACACCTCACGAAATATTTCCACTGGCAAGCCCTCTTTGTGATTGGACCAGCATGGAAGCTCCAGGACAGATCCTCAGAGATGTTGACACCCAGAAATTTGAAACTCTTGACCCTCTACTACTGAGCCCTCGATGAGGACTGGCTCATGTTGTCATGTCTTCCTCCTGAAGTCCACAATCATCTCCTTGGTCTTGCTAATGCTGAGTGCAAGGTTGGTGGTGTGACACCACTAATAAGCTGATCTATCTCCCTCCTGTACACTTCCTCATTGCCATGCGATTCTGCTGACAACAGCAAATTTGTCGACAGCATTAGAATTGTACCTGGGCACGCAGCTATGGGTCTAGAGTGGGATAAGCACACATCTATAAGGGGCACGTGTTGACAGTCAGTGAGGAGGAGGTGCTTCCAATTCTTCTGATGAGGAAGCCAAGGGACCAGTTGCAGAAGGGGGCTATAGAGGCCCAGAGTTTGGAGTTTGTTGACCAGCAATGAGGGAATTGTAGTCAAACAAGAGCAGCTGTATCTATCCCCCTGAATGTTGGAGTTTCCACAAGATCACCTTCAAACTGCCACACTGCAGTGAGAACATATCCAGTCTATATAATCTCTCCTTAGAACTGTAGCCCTCCATTCGAGGTAGCATACTGGTCAATCTCTTCTGTAGTCTTGCTTCCACGTCCTTTCTGTAGTGCAGTGAATTGCATACAATGTTCTAAGTGTAGTCCAACCAGTGTTTTTACAACTTTAACACCACATCCCAAGAAGGTCGAGATGAGTTTAAAAAAGTGGTGTCTGAATAGTCTAGGTGGGTAATTGCAGTGAGCGTTGTAGATGACACATTCTACTGCCACCTTCAAAACAATAGTCCGGGGGAGGGGGTAAGTAATAACAAGGAGCATTGCCTCAGTGCCAAAATACTGCTAAGTAGAACATTAATATAACAACGTACAGCGAAGGAAATGTATGGAAACAACACTTTGAACAGTTTTCCTTTTGTAACTTATTTATTGCAAAGAAAGTCTACTTTTGATTTTCTTTAAAAAGTGAAGGCTTCACCTCAAGTGAAATAAAGGAAGTACTTTGTGGATTGGGTTACCTCATTGTGGAGACAGTCCACGAAACCTTTAATTCCACACCTGCACAATCTGGATAAAATTCAACCTCAGACAAACAAGAACATGATTTTACAACGCAAATCGTGTTGAGGACAGGAGCTTTCCTCCCGGATTTATTTCGGAGTTGTCTGCACCAATCTGGTCAGCCACTTCCTATCAAAGTACTGCGCAGCTCTCTAAGACTAACTGAACAAGGCGTTTGAAAGTAATGGCGACTACTTCATCAATTTTTAAATAAAACCAATTTTTAAAAGACTTACCGCATCAAACTGAATTCATAATAAGAACAAAACGGAGAGGAAACCCTACACCCGGAGCGGAGAGTGAGCCCAATATGATGAGCCAAGGCCCACATTCTCCCCGCACGTCAATCAAACCACAGGCTGTGCGTGATTGGCAGTGACGACATCCAATTGACCAGCCCACTGGCTGGTGGGCGGAGGTCGTCGCCGAGGATGCGTGGGGCAGGGGGCGGGCACTTTCGTTTTGATTGACGGGCGAGAGCGAAACCGCGTCTTGATTGGCCGGTTGGACGAGGTGGGGGGGGGGTTGAAAGGGCAAAGTGGATTGGCGCCATTTCTTGCTGGCCCGAACCGATTTTCGGCGCCTATTTCAAAGGAGTTTATTCCCTTTGCGTTGTGGGGGGTTTATCGCGGGAGTGGAACGGGGATGGGAGGGCGAGAAGGAGCAGCTGCTTAAAACATGTCATCCACAGAAGATAAGGCTCCCGTTTAACTGAGGGCTTTCCCTTGTATTGTCTTGTTACCAGAGGAGGCCTCTCCGGTGGGCCCCGACCGGCTGTTGCTCTAAATGTGAGGGGGCAACGAGATGTGGGTCCATGGTCTTCGACCCCAGGGCTCTTAAAGGCGAGTATGCGGCTTTCAACATGAATTGAAAGGTAAAAAGTAAAACGCGAAGGTCTTGCAGGCACCGAGGTTGAAGTAATAACACAATGTTGGAGAAACTCAGCAGGTCAGAGTATCAAAAGGACACATAACCATCTTTATCCTTGTTATATAAAGTACCTGCTGAGTTTCTCCAGCATTGAGAGGGTAAACTAACAGATCTATTGTGTAGCACGTTTACATCAACCTAATGCTGACTGAGATCTCCTCATTGCTGTATCTTGTTTGCTTTTACGTCTTGTAATACTCGATAGAAAAGGTTTTTTCTGTGGCCGACTGCAGTTAATTACAAAGAAATTGTCGTGAAGTATTGATTTATTTCCTTTTTTTTAAACCCAGTTTTCTTTTCTCAGTGTTCCTGTTGTAGTTGTCACAGATCTCGATTTGCTAACTTCGTCTCTTAGAATCTTAGATGATTCACTGATCTACTACTGTAGAGGAGTTGCTAATTTTTCTAATGAAACATTAATTATGTATCTTTATCTTTGCTATATCAAGTGCATTGGTGTTTGTTTTCTTTGATGGCACATTTTACCTAGTCTCGATTCTTTGTCATTTGTTCAAGTCATGGCATTTAATAATTTAGCCAGATTTGTATGTTTTGAATGGTTCACACGAATCTCACTGCCTTGATCTCATGAAATGGTCTTTGCTTGTGCTCCACAGATTTGTGAGTGATTAAGAAGGGAGATTACTGATATGGTTGGGATTCTTGCTATGGCTGGTACAGTGGAGGACTATGATCAGGTGAGAATCTGCTCTGTTGATCTTTATTCCAAATCCTTAACTGTTCTGGTTTACAGGGTGTGATAGTACAGATTCTATCACCAATGTGATGATGGTAGTGTAGGATGACTGTGATTGGCTGAGAGCGTAGCCACACCTACTGGCAGGTCTTAGGATTGCTCCTAGCCAGACCAGGTCTTTCTGGACTGGTTGACCTACTTGTGATATGCTCCAGTCTTTCAGTTAATAAAAGCCTTGGTTTGGATCAACAAGTCTTTGGTTCTTTCGACGCGCATTACACAAGGTGTGTGTATTTTTTTTTGAAATAATTTAAATTTTAGGTGGAGAGCATGGTCCTTTCGGACCATGATCTCAATTACACCCCTTGTATGTAAAAGGGATATTTGGGATGGGATTGAGAATTTTGAATCCATTTCTTAGAGGCTCAAAGAAGCCCAATGTAAATGACAGCACACAACCAAATAATTACGGTGCAAACACGAAGAACGTACAAACTCCTTACGGTGCTGGATTCAAGCCCAGGTCACTGGTGCTGTGACAATGTTGAACTAACCATGCTGCCCCTATAAATACTGCTAATATTGCTTTTATATTATGTTTGGGTAGTGGATTTAGAGCAACAGCCGGTTGGGATAGAATTGCCTTTGACAGGTGCCTAAAATATGGATGAAATGTTACTGATACAAGATCCACATTTACAATGTCAGTGTTTGCTCCCAGTCCAACAACCCTGCACTGAAGCTCCATTTCCGATTCTGGGGATAATGGTTTGGGAAAAACACTGCTGTCAAATGGGCAGATCGCAATGTTCAGCTGCTTGACGCAGATTCCCAAAACAGACTCGCTGTTCCAAGTGAAACACGTCTGCAGATGCTGTGATTGTAGTTAAAAACACAGAAATGCTGGAGAAACTCAGCTGATCTTGCAGAATCTCTGTTCCAAGTTCCATGACAGATAACAGGGTGAAGAGAGAAAATAATTAAAAGGTTCTTAAAACTTCAGTGGGAAAAATAGTGGGAATGCTGAATCCATGGATATTCAAAATAGTAATAGGACAATTGGGATGGGATCGAGAACTTTGAATCCATTTGTTAGGGGCACAAAGAAACTCTGTAACTGACAGCAGCACACAACCAAATGATTATCCACAGGTCAAGTCAAGTACCCCCGGCCCCATCTGTGGGATCCATGTTATCCTCATGGGACCAAGTCAGGGGTGTCAAACTCAAATTCACAGAGGGCCAAAATTAAAAACTTGGACTAAGTCGTGGGCCAAACTAAATATTTATTGAAAATTTTCAACAACATCTGCATGTTTTCTCTTCTTTCAACATATGTAATGTTAAACTTTTTCTTATTAAAATAAATGTTTAATAATAGTTTTGGTTAAACTCTTTCCAGAAGAAGCATTAACAAATAAGAAATAAAATATTCAATAAATAATATTTCTCTATAGCCTTTAAGCTCCTTTTAAATGTATTTTTTTTCACAAGTCAACAAGTCAAAAAAAATAACAACTTGCTTCAATGAAAATCCAATCTTTCAACTATGAACAGTCCAAAGTTAACCAAAGAAAATATTAATCCAAGCTTAGCTTGCTACACGTGATTTACTCTGATGCACCTGGGTCTAAACCAGATACTTGACATCTCTTCTTAGATGCAAGTTCATCAAACTCTGGGGTCAGAGTTTGCCTCCCACCTGTCTTGAAAGCTCCTGTTTTCTGTCTTTCGTTTGGCCATTTTTCGTAAGGGGTTTATTACATGTGAGTTGGGCGACAGGTCGCAGATGGTAATGAAAGTAAAGAGAGGAGGTGGAGGCGATTAGCGGGCTGACGGGCCGGCGCCAACGCATTTGCAAAACATTCTGGGATTTGTAGTATTAGCTGTGCATGCGCTCTACTGGCGCAGCGGCCAGCGGGCCAGCTCTAATACATATTTGATATGATCTTGCGGGCCAAATATAATTATATCACGGGCCAAATTTGGCCCGCGGGCCTGAGTTTGATATGTGTGAATGAATCATTGATTGGGAAGGACTACCTAAGAATGAAAAGTTGTGTGTATTAAATTCTTTTTTTTTTTAAATTTAGGGTTTTATTAATCAAAATAGTCAAGTTTATTATCATCTGATTGTACAACTACAACCTGAGGAAGCAGTGTTCTCTGGTCCTTGGAACAAAACACGCAGACATACAACCAGACATAATATACATGCAGACAAACAATACATATGCAGCACCAGTATTCATATATACAAATAAAGAAAGAAATATTGTTTCATGATATGAGAGTCTTGGATGGTTAGTATGAGCAGTTCCTTTGGTCATTCAGCATTCTCACTGCCTGTGGGAAGAAGCTGTTCCTCAGCCTAGTGGTGCTGGCTCTGATACTCCTCATTCTCTCTCCTGACAGAAGCAACTGAAAGATGTTGTGTGCATGGTGGAAGGAGTCTTCAATGATTTTGCACATTCCTCTTTAGACAACGATCCTGGTAGATCACATTGGTGGAATGTGGGAGACTCCATTGATCATTCCTGCCACTCTTGTAGTCCTGTGGATTGATCTCTGATCTATTACTGTGATGCAGCCATCCAGGGTGCACTTGATAGAGCTCCTATAAAAGGTTGACATAATGGTGACCAGTTTCAGACACCTCAGCTGTTGCGCCTTCCTGACAAGCGAAGAGATGTTGAGTGTCCATGATAGGTCACTAGTTAAGTGAACTCCAAGGAACTTGGTGTTTCTGTTCTCTCTCCTACAGAATTGTTGATGTATAATGGAGGGTGGGCAGTTACCAGGAGCAATGTGGGGGTAATTGAAATTTCCTTGTCACATGTAATAAAATTACAATTTTTTCACTATCTGCTGGTATAATTATTAACTAAATGGCAAGTTTTAAAATGACTTGTCCAGTTACTGATCAAGGGGATGAAATGTGAAAGATTCTGTTAAATGCATTTCTTTTTTTTTTCAATGTTAATATTTATTTTTCAGCCATGCAAGAAGCAGAGAAAGGATGTTGAGGATCCTGCCACAAACACAATCACAAGCTACTTTTCCCCAGTTTTCAAACTGGGTGACACAACCTCTCAATCACCCAAATCCAGCAATATACTCGATTACTTCAGGAAAACTCAAAGTGGACAACATGTTGCTTCACAAACATCAGTTGAATGGGAAGAAAAGAATTCATCAGGAATATCTGTTGTGGAATTAACGGCACCCTCGGAAGGGAAGTACCAAACTCCAAAGCGGAAGCGGCCCAGTAAAAGAGTTAACTTGAGTAAGAGGCTGTCAGCCTCCAAATGCAATGAGGTGGTCGAAATTAGCGATACCAGCAATTCAAGTATCCCAGAAGTGTGCAGTGTGAGGTCTGGTGTTGGGGTTCTTGGCAGTGACACAGCAGCACTTATTGCTCAACTTTGCGCTGAAGGCCAGGAACTGTTTGAAGACGACAAGAAGGATGTCTCCATTTATCTTGGCACCACTGCACAAAGAAAGACAGCAACTGAGGACAGGAAGGAAAGCTGCAAAGAATCAAGTAGGAACATAAAAAAATCACAAAAGCAAAGGCTTGGTAGGAAGGAGGTGGATTGCTCCAGACAGTCAGATGTTGAGAATGTGGCAATGGGTGATTGCTGTGAAAGCAGAGATGAAGGGTCTGTGGCTTCCCAGTTTGTGGTCCATGAAGATGAGGGAACAGGACTTAGTGAGACAAATACGGAGCTAACTGCTGAGGAGACCAGTTCCCTGAATAACAGCACTGTTACAGTGTCATTTGAGGAATTTATGAAGAATCAAGACGGTCAAGAGGCTTTGGCTGAGAAAGCTTGTATCCAGGAATGTAGTGAATCTAACAGCCTTGTAGAAAGCACAAATGTAATAGACCCTCAGCCATTATCTCCTAAAACTGTGACTGTCCATGCCCAAATTCACCCCAATCCTGTGACTACCTTGCCTCACTTTTCCAAAGTAAAACAACAGAAGATAGCATCAATCTTTTTGCGAAAGAAGCCAGGCCCTGAAGATGAGGTGGTTGAAATCCAAGCAATAAGCCCACATTCTGCAGACTGTTCTGACTCAGCTCCTCCCAGAAGATCCAATGTTGTGATAGCTGAGGAAGAGCTGGAGTTATCTGTATTAGACTTAACAGAGAGAAGCCCTGTAAAGCCCAAATGTGGTCATGCTGTCAAGGAGCAGTTTATGAATGCTTTCAAGCAGCCCCTCTCTGCAGAATTGGCAAAAAATGGGATCAAGAAGATGGTGCAGAATCCAAGAAGCTTGAAGGACAGATTAACACCAAGTGAAGCTGCTGAAGATGGTAGTGACCAGCCCAGCCAAGAAAAGGAAAAGGAAAAATCTGTGCATTTTCTAAGCCAAGGCAGTAAAGATTCCAGGGTGAAGGTAAAACACTTTGGAAGCACAACAATGAAAAAGAAAAAAAGTCTCCAGGACGTTGGAAAAGCAAGATGCAAAAATGTAGTTTGTAGAGAAGGAAAGCAAGCTGATCCCAATGTGGAAACTTCTATAAAGTACATTGCAGAATCGAAGCACTTACGGCATCCAGCAACAACTCCATCGAATAAGACCTGCAGAATTACACGGCAGAGCCTGAGACAGCAAAGGGACGCTTCTATCTATTGTCTAACTTCAAGCAAGTCTATTACAGTGGGCTATCTCAGTACCCCAGTTCATGCATCAACACCAAAGCAGACATACAGATCTTCAAAAGGAAATGGCATCTACAAAGCAGAAATGCTTCCTGCTACCTCCCAGCGAAGTCCTATCAGGTAAAGGCTTTACAAATCTTTACATCGTCACTGAATTGATTAATCTCCTTGATTAACTTTGATCAAGTCAAGTTTATTGTCATCTGATTGCGCAAGTACAACCTAATGAAACTCTTCAACAGTCCCAGGTACAAAACACAGACTCAAAACCAGATATGACACACATACAGACAAATAATACATACGCAGGAGAAAAAGTAAAACATGAAAGTTCTGGAGGACAAGTATTCACATCTACATATTCTGATTTAAAGATATTTGTGAAACATTTGTCATCCTGCTCATAACTGTGGCTGTGTACAATACAGCCACTTAGAATTTGTTTGTAGCCGAAGAAGGCATGCAAAATGTGTGAATATGGGAAGATTGAAGAGTTAACATAGGTGTGCATGGATGGAGATATCATGATAAGGCAGTAATTTTTGATTGGCGGTTGCTACATTGTTAACTGGAATTTTTTCAAAGTTGCCATTAATGGAAATGAATGCAAGTTTTAATATTTTTTAAAGTCTGTATTTTGACCTTGCACATACTTGTGCTAATATAATTCAAGCATGATTGATTAATTTGAACTGTTCAATATATGTACTTACTAAATGAAGTATTATCACAAGGGCATCAGCGTTCAGCCATGGCAGATGTGCTTTCAATTTTCATTCCTCATCTCTTAAATTGTGGTAAACCTTTCAGTTTAATGATAATATTGTATTTGCATTGATTTGCAACTTTGGATTATTAAATTAAGATGAAACACTAGAATTCACAGGATGCATTTCAAGGGCTGAATTAACAGTATATCTCCAAGCTTAAGGGAATTCATTAAAGTTTAATGGTTTTTTTGTTACATTGTATCTATGCTAAATTATCCAGGTAATAAGACTGAAAATTATATTATTTGTATTCAAATATAGTATTAAAAAACTTAAACTTATTTGAAAAATGTCCATTTGAAAAATTGTACCAAGGAGTGTCTGCCCTGTCATAAAAACATAGATTTTAAATTTAATTTTAAAAAATTTGGACGTGCAGCACAATAAAGAGTCCTTTTCAGCCCATAAATAATTTACCTAGAACCCATGGACCATTTTGAAAGATGGAGCACTCAGTGGTACCCACACAGACTGAAGAACGTAAAAGCTCTACAGAGAGCATGAGATTGGAACCACAGCCCTGATGGCTGGCGTTGTAATTGCATGGCACTAACCATGCAGCCGTAAACTAGAAGTAAAACACAAAACTCGACGGACACTGACTGAAGTTTTTAAAAAATCCTGGAGAAACTCAGCTGATCAAACAGGGTTCTTTACATAACAAAGATATAGATACATAACTGATGTTTTGGGCTTGAGCCCTTCATCAAGGATAACTTTGCTATATAAAGTCCACTAACCAGTTGAGTTTCTCCAGCATTGCTTTTAATTAAAAGGGTAAACAAACTTGGTGATCTTTTATGTAGCATGTTTACATCAAGCTAATACTAAATAAATTGGATCTTAGCTTGTTTACATTTACGTCTTGTAATACTTGATAGGAAAGAGTTTGCCTGGCTATCTGAAATTAATTCCAAAGAAATTGACATAAAATATTGATGTATTTCTCTTTTTAAATCCAATTTTCTTCTTTCCTCGATGCTTTACTTCCTGTTTTAGTATAGCTATCACTGCGACCTTGATTTGCTAGCTTGGTCTCCAAGCCACCACTAGGTTTGAGTCTTGGAGAAACAAAGGATATGACAGCTCAGATGCAAATGATTCACTGATATCCTACTGCAGAGGAGTTGCTTATTTTCCTAATACTTTAGAGTCTTATCATTTATATGAATTAAAAGATGGGATCATGCATGCAAAAAAATCAGTATGCAAGATTGTGGCTATATGTATAATTGTTGATTATCCTCAACATTCATTGGAATGACTTCATCACCAACATCGAAGTACTCGAGCTGGCAGAGTCCGCAAGCATTGAATCCATGCTGCTGAAGACCCAACTGCACTGGGTGGGTCACGTCTCCAGAATGGAGGACCATCGCCTTCCCAAGATCGTGTTCTATGGCGAGCTCTCCACTGGCCACTGAGACAGAGGTGCACCAAAGAAGAGGTATAAGGACTGCTTAAAGAAATCTCTTGGTGCCTGCCACATTGACCACCACCAGTGGGCTGATATCGCCTCCAACCGTGCATCTTGGCGCCTCACCGTTAGGTGGGCAGCCACCTCCTTTGAAGAAGACCGCAGAGCCCACCTCACTGACAAAAGACAAAGGAGGAAAGACCCAACACCCAAACCCAACCAACCAATTTTCCCTTGCAACCGTGCCTACCTGTCCTGCATCGGACTTGTCAGTCACCAACGAGCCTGCAGCAGATGTGGACGTACCCCTCCATAAATCTTCGTCCGCGAAGCCAAGCCAAAGAAATAGTGGGATTCTGTCCTTGCTGAAGCTATGTGTAAAGTTTGTGGGAGGCTTGTTGCACAGGAGGTGGAACACAGACAGAAGTCTGTTAGAGTGTCACTGATGTCCAGCTGTACATGGCTAACATTGGAGGGGAGAGGCCTTTTGATATTTACAGCTTGGTTACATCCTGGGTTTACTAAGTAGGGGGACGGAGCTTACTGCATGCTGATGTCTGGGCTCATGTCACATGTATGTTTCTATTTATTATCCAATAAATCCTGGCAAGAAATGCTATGGTCAGATGATTTGAAGACAATAAAAAATGCTTTAGATAGGCTTGGATAGCTGATTTATATTGACAGTTCTAAATTGACATCTTAGTCATTAAGTAAGCTGTCTCTGGAGTTTATGATGGCCAGCAGGGCTTGATAAATGTTATATTCTTGTGATACATAACATTATTTAGAACATAGAACAGTAGAGCATAGGAATAAGCTCACTGGTCTGCCATGTCAACCATGATGCCAGTCTAAATAAATCTCATCTCCCTGCACATGGTCCATATCCTTCTATTCCTTGTCTGTTCCTCTTCGCCTCACAAATCTCCTTTAAACTCTTTCCTCCCCCCCCCCCGGCCCCACCTCACCTTAAACCTATGCCCTTTAGTATTTGACATTTCCAACCGGGGGCGGGAGGGGGGACGGGGAGGAAAGGACTTAGACTATCTTATATATAGCACTCATAATTTAATATGCAGCATTTAGTTTGCCCCTTTGCCTTGGTGCTCCAGAGAAAATCCAAGTTTGTGCAACCTTCCAATTTAGCTAATACTCTCCAATCTAGGCTATATCCTTGTAATAGTCTGATGCAGGGTCTCGACCCAAAATGCTGACAATTCTTCTTTCTCTTTCCCCCCCCCCCCTCCTTTCCACCACCCCCCTCCCAACAGATGCTGCTCAACCCACAATTTAATCTAAATTTAGACATTTAGAATTAAATTGTTTACCATCTTTCCACCCAAATTTCCTATATCCCACTGTTATGTTTGATAAGCTTCCTTTTTATCCACATTCTTAGTGGAACTTGCTGTTTACAGGCTTCCAGGCAAGAAAAATGCTCCTTTGTTGTTACCCTCTGTCTTCCATATCCAAGCTAGTTTTGGGTTCAATTTACAAATCTACAACATAATTTTCTGGATGAGCCTACCAAAAGGCACCATGTCAAATACTTCACTGAAGTCCATGTAGTCAACAACCAACTGCTTTACTCTCATTAATCATCCTTGATGTTTCCTCATATATATGTATCCTATTCCTAAAAAAAACTTCACAATTTACTAGTTATTAAAGTCAAATAAATGAAGATGAATTAATGTGCAGTAAACGCCCCCCCCCCCCCCCCTCCAATTATCCAGCACCTATGGGGTAGATGCCGGATAGTAAGTTTTTCGGTTGTAAGTTGTGTGGATTGGCAAACTGACTACTAGGGGCGCCAATTTTAAACTTTTGTATTTTTTCCTATTTTCCACAATTTTTTTGCCAGTGCTTGAGGTTGGCAGTTGCTTGAATTCTGGATCACAGGGGTTTTACTGAATTTTGTTCAATTAGTCTAGCATATGAAAGAAAGTGAATGAATGGGGTTCAAGTACAGCCATTGTCAGATAGAATAGCAAAAGCAGCTGGTAGGGCTATTGGTCCACTCTCATTCCTGTGTTTAGATACCCAGATTTGAAATGTCTTAATTGGGCGACTGGCCTAAATTCAAACCGAGAATTGAAATTTAAGGTTTTCACAAGTTGAAACTTTATCCCAGGTTGTTTGAATATGAAACTTGGCATCCATACATGGTAATAATTCATTATAATTACTTGGTCAAAGTCTTGAAAGTTGTCGTTTAAATAACCCTGTGGGAACTCTTTCAGCTCAGTTGGATCAAGAATGTTTTCACCCATTATCCCATGAGCAATTAATGAGACTTTTCTTTAAAAAACAGAGGAATAGCAATGATACATTTTGCATAACAGCTTGTTAAGTAAATGGAGGGGAATATAGCAGAACGGAGTCATTAATTGAGTTGAACAAATAAGCAGAAGAATGCTCAAGGAGTGCAGTTACTGACATAGAATAGATGGGCTGATAAACACTAATTTCATGGAAGGCTTGAGAGCTGTATGGAAAATAATGGAGAAGTGCTGTAAAAGCTCAACATAATGGAGAATGAGATTTTGGCTAATTTATGTGATAACCTTTCAGAATGAAGTTCACGCGTCTCCCTCAGTCGAAAAATGCTGACAAGGCCAGAGAAATGGATGACAATTTGGATTTTACTCCTAAAAGCAACCAGGTGTGTTTTTTTTTAATTTCTTGCACAAAGGTAGTTTGACTGCAGTCTTTTACATAACCGGCAATGAGCTGAAATTCTTGATATTTTCCTTCAAAGGTAATTGTTCGTGATGTCCATAAATGACTTGAATAAGAAAGTAGTGAGTGAGTTTGTAAATTTGCAGATAACATTAACATTGGTGGAGAAGTGACAGTGTAGAGGGTTAACTGTGAACACAAAAATGTAAAAGCATATAGAACAGTTACTGATGTGGGCAGAGAAATGACAGATGGAGTTTAATCTGGACAAGTGTGAGATGTTACATGCTGGGAGGGCAAATGTAAGGGAACATGTATAGTTAATGACAGAACTCATCAAAGCATCAATGTACAGAGGGATTATGGGGGATCAGGTCCATTGAAAGTGATCTCAAGTGGATGGGTTAGTAAATTGTGTATAGAATGCATACCTTCATTGGGTGGAACATTGAGTATAAAGTTAAGGAAGTAGTGCAGTAGCAAGATGAAACTGTGGTGAGGCTGTACTTGAATTCTGGATGGATCTGGAGGCTTTGGATTGGGTACAGAAGAGATTTATGACAATGTTTCTCTGGATTGGAGGACATGAACTACAAAGTGAGGTTGGACAAACGGCTGTGCACAAATTGGCCATCATACTTCTCCATTGCAACATTGATCCCTGTTTGAATCCACTTCATTCATTGTAAAGTACTTTGGAAAATATGGACCTCATGATGGACATAATTTCACAGTGAAAATTTTTCTTGTTTGTATGGTCATAGCTCTCTAATTGAAATCTTACAGATTTGCAGATCCAAGAACTTGGCCAAAGCAAAGAAGTTGATTGAAAAAGCTAAAGGACAGAACAAGTGCAGAAATTGTGTGGAGACCATTGCACCACTGAGGCGATCAGCTCGACAACAAGCCAAATTTGATGGGAAATCTCACCGGACCAAGGTACAAATTCCAAAAGAAAATAAAACAAGATTTTCAGATATGTAGAGGTTTGGCATTTTAATTACAATTATCAAACCATGTCACAAATATTTGCATGGAATTTATCAAGTAGGACATTAAGAGTGTAGGTTAAGTGCCATTAAAGCATATTATGAAGGCTCTAATAGAAAAGTAATATTTACATTTATTAAATGTGGTAATTTGCAAGAGTCGGGCATATTCCTTTCTGGAAAAAAATGTTTTGAGCTACCAGCAATCTTTTATATTTTGAAAACATTTAAATTATGCCGTTATACCACGACACTGAGGTGTTGTACCTCCTTAATTCTTGTTTATTTTTCATAATGCAGTAGATCAACCACAGTTAATTGCTCCAATCCAGATTATGATTACTTTGGTTCACTGTGTTTGTTAAATCTGATGAATCCTAAATCGGTAAATTACAATCCTTCTGAACCAGCTCTTATGGTGGAAGTCGACTATTTCAAGATCCATAATTTATGCAATATCATTATTTTGGAATGGCCTCAAGTGTGGTGTTCATGATGGTGGACAGGTTCACTAGATGGCCGGAAGCTGTCCTGCTCTTGGACAATTCCACGACATCCTGTGCCAGGGCCCTCATCGCCAACAATATAATTCGTTTCCAGTCTTCCTTCCAATATCCTGTCGGACAGGGGGACAAAGTTCATGTCTGACCTATGGGCAGCACTGGCACAGCTCCTAGGGACACAATTACATCACATGATGGCTTACCGCTCACAGTCTAGCGGCCTGGTGGACAAGTTCCATCGGCATTTGAAGATTACCATCATGGCACAGCTCCAAGACCAGGATTTGGTGTACAAGCTGCCTTGGTTGAAGCGCAGTAGGAGGATTTAGCCACGTCTTCTGCTGAGCTCGTCTATGGGGCCCCACTGACAGTCCAGGGGATGTTTGTGCCAGCGGCTCGCGGCCAGGTGGAAACTCCCATGGTGCTGCTAACACGAGAAGGTGTGCACCCTGGCCTCCGTCCCAAACGCACACCATTGTCCAGCCCCATCCTATGTCCCAAAGGATCTTGAAGACAGCAAATACATCTTCATAAGGAGAAGAGCGCACCAGATGCCCCTTCAGAGCCTATACGAGGGACCATACAAGATGCTACAGCACACGGGACTATGTGCCTTTTGGTCATTGGGGGTAGGTAGGAATCATTCAGTCAATCATCTCAAACTGGCACACCTTGACTCTACCAACCAGTAAATGTTCCAACCCTACAGCGGAGAGATTGGCCTCCCAAACACACAATTTGTGGACTCAGCAGCTCTGAACGCTAGTTCTGGGGTGGAGGGGGGGGGGTCATGTAGCGGGCTGCACTGATACACAAGCAACCTGGGTCACGGAGGTGCAGGCTCGCTCTGGGCTGACATCACAATGGTCTTGATGGGGGTGTGGGGGGCACAAAGGAGTCATGCTGATAAGTTCTTGAAGAATTCCATTAAAGTTAGTTAGTTCAGATCACTAATAGTTTCCGTGAGGTTTATCTTTCGTTCGCTACACAGCACACTGACTATGTGTCCATTCCCCTCCACTCCACTGAGTTCCTCAAGTTATCCAGTTTTTTTTTTACTTCTGCCAGGGAGGGTGATTGAATAGAGAAATGATGATCTCAATAAGACATCGATCTGCACCACAAATTTTTAGAACTCCTTAATGTGTACAAGAATGTAGAAACCATCTTGCTCAATGTATTAAAGCAGGGGTGTCAAACTCAAATTCACAGAGGGCCAAAATTAAAAATTTGGACTAAGTCGTGGGCCAAACTAAATATTTATTGAAAATTTTCAACATCATCTGCATGTTTTCTCTTCTTTCAACATATGTAATATTAAACTTTTTCTTATGAAAATAAATGCTTAATAATAGTTTTGGTTAAACTCTTTCCAGAAGAAGCATTAACAAATGAGAAATAAAATATTCAATCAATGATATTTCTCTATAGCCTTTAAGCTTTTAAATCTTTTTTTTCCACAAGCCAACAAGTCAAAAAAATAACAACTTGCTTGAATGACAAACAGGTTTGTCTTTTAAAATGATGAACATATAGTCTGCCTCCCACCTGTCTTGAAAGATCCTGTTTTCTGTCTTTCGTTTGGCCATTTTTCGTAAGGGGTTTATTACGTGTGAGTTGGGCAACAGGTCGCAGGTGCTGATGAAAGTAAAGAGAGGAGGTGGGGGCGATTAGCGGGCTGACGGGCCGGCGCCAACGCATTTACAAAGCATTCTGGGCATGCGCTATACTGACGGCCAGCATGCCAGCTCTAATACATATTTGACATGATCTTGCGGGCCAAATATAATTATATCACGGGCCAAATTTGGCCCACGGGCCTGAGTTTGACACGTGTGTATTAAAGAATGGCTAACTGGCTAATGTTTCTCTAATGGTTTCAGAAGGCCATGTTGTTCAGACATGCAACTGCCTGTTTCCAGTCGTGTAGACCATGGAACCTTTACATTTGAGATAAATGAGAGAGAATATTACAGGCTTCATATTTTATATTTATTTTTTCATGATGTAGGAGGCTGTCTTGTCTACACTGGTTCAGAGCAATCCCATTCTTCCACTTTTTTTTTGCTGTAACCTGTCCCTTCAATGTTGCTATTAATACCACCTGATTCTCCCACTATCCACTAGGGGGTAATTTAAAATTGCCAATGTATAACTGCCTACCAACCAGCATGCCTTCAGGATGGAAGAGGATACCAGAGGACTGAGGGAACCCCACAAGTCACAAGCAGAATGTGTAAACTAGCACAAAATCAGTGAACCGGTGCGGACTCGAAAGGCCAACATGGCCTGTTTCCGTTCCGTAAATGGTTATATGGTTATGGTTATATGTAACCAAAACCAGAGGTCAGAATCAAACCCAGGTTTCCCAAGCTGTGAGACAACGGTAATGTGCCTGTGACAATGCTGTTTGGTGTCCAGGAAGAGCAAGTGCTCTGGTGCAGAGTTGTTGCCTTGTATTTAATTTTTAACTGAGTATTTGTGATATTTTGTTATTTAAGTTTTCTGACACATACCGAAAATAAAATTTTGTACAATCCTTTTTTATATGCTATATTTTTAAAAAACCACTTAGCAAACATATTACAATATTTCAAACTTAATTTAAATGCATGTGGTAATTTATAAAAAAGAGTCAAGAGATACAAAAGAAAGAAAAAAAAAAAAAACCTCCTATTAATCCCCCAACCCCCTACAAACTAAAACAGAAAAAGGGACAAGAAAACCACAAAAGTACTTCACTTTCCAATACTTTCCTATAAATATTTATAGAGACCTATAAGGGAGGATATGTTTGAGATTCATTTAAATATTAATACCAACAGTTTGTAAATATGGGCTCCATATTTCACAAAATATATGATACTTATCTCTTAAATTGTAAGTAATTTTCTCAAATGGAATACAATTCCAAACTCTGCATGCCTTCTATCCATTCCCAAATTAGTATCTGACTTCCAAGTTATAGCGATACATTTTCTAGCTATTGCCAAGGCAATTTGAACAAATTTTACTTGATACGTATTCATCTTAAATTTAGGTTTAATCCCTCTAATATCTCCCAGTAAAAATAACATATTCTGTGGGAATCTTACTCCAGTTATTGATTCTAATTTCAAGCCAAAAAGGTTTAATTGTGGAACACTGCCAAGTTGAATGCAAAAAAAGTACCAATTTCTTATCCACGTCTAAAACATAAATCTAATTAGGTATAGTTCATATTATACAACTTTTGTGGTGTTAACTATAACTAATGAATAAAATTGAACTAACCAATATTGTACTTTTTATACTCTCTACAGATCTGAATCCATCTACATTCAGATCTGTAGAGAGAGTATGAAAAGAACAATTTTGTACAATCCTGCATGAAAACAATTAAATTGAATGTAGTTCTCGCTTATGGTCTCCTGCTCACTCTCAGGTTTATCACTACTGTTTGTGATACCATGTGTATCAGTTCAGCCCGATGATATTTATAATTTTAATATTTTGTTTTACTTAGAACTTTGCAGTCAACTTGAGTTCAGACACAGAAAACAACTTGCTGTGCAAGGTTGTAAATAAAAAGGAACCCAAGGAACTGAAAATTTTGAGTGACGAATTCGGGAAGAATTCAAGTAGAACGTCAGCAGCCAAGAACACAAGGGGTTAGTGCTGTGATATCGAAATTCTTTCCTATGTTACTTGTTCAGTCTAAATTATTTCCTTCCATGAGAATATCCTTTGTGGTAATTTACTGAAGGCTGCAGTTTTGTTCATGTATGTGAAGTTTCTTCTCTATTCTTGCTGAGAAATTAAAGTGTAAAACTTTGTCAGTTGTATGCCAGTGCCATTGTAGAGCGAGGTGGAACAACCATTTGAAGTGATATTATTTGTCCCTCCCCCTCTTTCTGCCCTCTGGTAAATGAAACCAAGATTTGCAGAGAGGTGAAAACTGACACAAATGTATTTCTGGAGCCAATGCATGAAGAGCTACACTATCCATGTCTTAAAATTCAGAAGTCACAACAAATTCTGTGGATGTGCATTTTCAATATGGAAAGATTTTTATCCAGTAAGGTCATCATTACTGCATAAAAATATCTTCCTGCATTAGGAGTATATTTCGTTCATTGGCAAGATCTGAACAGATGCATGAGTGGTGTGACCAATTTGTTTCAAAGCATCACATAAGAAATCCTTGCAATTCAGAATGAATGGAGTTAATGTTCATAAGGAATAGATTTCAAAAGTGGGTCAATTTTAGTGGGACCACATTACAACAGTTAAGTTTGTAAGTAAGAAAGGCAAATGAGAATCTGAGTGTGGCTCTCAAAGAAACTGGAACAGTTTACAAAAGTAGACTTGTACCAAAGAGACTTCTCCATGTAGAGTCGTTTCCCAAGTAAATTGCATGTAGGTGTGTATCAAATCAGCTAAAAGTTACTGTGCTTTAAGATTCTATATTGCTGACAAAAGACCCCCTCCATTTCTAAATTCTCCCAACACGTCAAAGTGCTTGAAATCAAACATCATAGCAAGTCTGCTGGTAAATTGATTGGGAAATATTATTATTTCCTTTTCCATCTGTGCTGTACTTTCAAGCCTTCTCCAATTCCTGAATTCAAAGTGTTTGTGACTTTCACTGTTTGGGTAACTGGTTTTGATTTCAATTTTTGTTTTGATCTAGTTGATGTCAAGGTTGCTTCCATATTTTTAGCTAAAAAAGTGGTCAAGACTCTACCATTGGAACCTATCACCATACTTGATGAGAGCGGGTGAGTAGATTATTAGCTCTGAGTGTCTTTTTCACAAAGGACAGATACCATATGGTGCAATATCCCTGCACTAGCACCTTGACCAGGGAAAGGCCAGCAATTTATTTTTCTTTTACAATCATTTTTTTTATAATCTTTAATAAATTTACAAGAAATTGTATTTCATCTACCTTTCAAGCAGTGTATTCCAGATCAAACTTGCTTTGTAAATAATTCACCTGGAATTGTTTTACTAGTGTGTTGAAATCCAGATTTCACTCTGAAGGGTGGTTACAATTGTGACACATACCATTACAGTAATCAAAGCAGAAAATGCTGGCATATCTCAGCAGGTCAGGCAGCATCTATGGAAAGGAAGCAGTTAAAGTTTCTGATTAACAATTAACTGTTTCTCTTTCCATAAAAACTGCCTGATCTACTGTTTTCTGCTTTTGAGATTTCCAGTGGTGTTTTTTTTCATTTGTAATTAAAAGAATGCTGTTTATCATGAAAATCAACTCCAAAAAAAATCAGATTTCTTCTTTTTCTTCTAAGTTGTAAAAAGTCTGAAAACTCTCAGGATGTGGAACAGTTCCGAGCTAAGCGTCAATTTCTCATGAGTGGTTTACCAGATACCTTGAAGAAGCACATGGCAAAGGCTGCAACAGCGATGGAGATCTATTCTTCTGGAGATGTTTCATTCCAAGCTGTGGTTCACGTCCAGCAAAAAAACCAAGGTGAGGTGTCGAAATGTTAAAAGCAGTGGTGCTGTCTGGAAACGAAAGGTTTAGAGTGTTATGGGCAAAACACTAGCAAATGGGACCAGCTTGGTCAGCCTGGATGTAGGGCTGAAGGGCCATGTTGTAGAAATGACTGGAGAAGATGCAGGAAAATGTAGTTTTCAAAGTAAAGAACTTGCCAACACTTCTGATTCTACCAATGAAAGGATGGAGGAATCAAAACCTATGAACTGTTCTGCAAGAACAGATCATTAAAGCTCATCGTTCTTGCACTTTCTTATCTGCATTTTTCCTTGTTTATTTCACGATCTCATGATCCCATAATGATGTTCGGCCAGCTTGATTGAACAATTATTTTTTCCTAATGTTCACTTTTATTTGGATTGTAAATTATTCCCACAGTGTTTTATTTAACCAAAGATTCATTGCTTTTTTGATCTAGCTGCTGTGAAATATGCCCCAGATTGGAAATAATTGTTGTAGCTTAACTTTTTTTTGATTATAGATGGAGTGTGCCAAAATGGAAGACAATCTTAAAATTACCATGTAAAATTATTACAAAATGCGTTGGGTGCTGCTCCATGTTGGAGAGTACTTCTATAAGAGGTCCCTTGCCTTAAGCCTTTCTAAATTTAAATTTATTAAATTTTAAATTTAAAAAACATTTAGACATGCAGCATGGTAACAGGCCATTTCAGCCTACCGTGCGTCCAGTACATTGTGAATGGTGGGAGGAAACTGGAGCCTCGAGGGAAAACCCACGTAGATGTGTGTAGAATGTACAAAATCCTTCAAACCTTTCAGCTCTGTTTGAAAATGTTTCTAATTCTTGGTATGGATCTGTCATATTTTTAAAAATTTAAATCCCAACAAACTTTTAAAGTTTTTTTTCATTTTTCACACTGTGAACCATATCAATCAAAATACATGCAAACACCCCACTTCCCACCCCCGTCCAAACCCATTAAACGTTCAACATATACAATAAAACCATTAAACAATTTTAAAAGTTAATCATAAGGAAAATAATTTAAAATGGTTAGTATGTGATAACATTCTTCAGTTTACCATCTGTAGATCCATTGGATAATCCAAAATAAATGAATATAAAGTCCATTTCTGCATTATCAATGTTTCTACTATTACTTAAAACTGGATAAAGATGGATATTTTTGCAATATTTCTATTGTTTAATGCTCAAACAGTGCACTAAGTTGGTTGATTTGAGCAGAGGGTTGACAAATGAAGTTTTAATTCCACTTGATCATATCTCGTATCTCAGGTATTTTTAGTCCTGCTGTAAAATACTTTAATAACAATACATCACTATTTCAAAAATGTTTTTAAGTTATTTTCTTTCATTGACTAGAATCATTACTGTGGAATCTACCATGGCCCAGCTGTGCTATTCTGAATCAGCTTCGGAACGTGAGGGGAAGAATGGATGGAATTCTGAAAGCTACCCTTTCTCTCGGAGACTTCTCTGAAGTTAAATGCACAACCACTCCCATGGCATCTTGGATTGGGGCAAGTGTCTTTTTATAATTGTGATTTGTATTGATGTTTTATTAATATTGGGTTCAGTTGTGGTCATGCTCATAAGGACTTGCACATCACTCCAGATGAAAAATGGAATGGAAGATGAGCCAACAGACCAGGCTTATTCAGAACTGATAGCAGAGGTCTTAGAGAAGTTGTCTTCTTTCAGGTGTTAAGCTTGGCTCAGTGGTAGTTGCATCATCTCGAGATGATTACAGTTCAAATTGTTAGTTTTCAAAAGGATCAGATCTTTCATATTTCAGAGAGTTTTAATCATGTAATCTAACCCCCTTCCTTACGATATGGAAGGGGTTGGGAATTTTTTTTTAAGTATTTTTTTATTTTTCACACTGTGAACCATATCAACCAAAATATATACAAACGTTTCTCATTAAATAAACACAGTGGTATTTTCTCCCCCCCACCTTCCCTCCCCCCCCCTCCAAAACCAATAAATATTCAACATATACAATAAACCCATTAAACAATGTCATCACACAATGAAAAATAAACAAGAAAAACGTGTCATCTACTTTTACATTCTGAATCAAGTCGTTTTGTCTTCTTATCATTTTAGGGGATGGAGGTCCGAGGCAAGCCCTCTCTGTTATGTTCCATGTATGGTTCCCAAATTTGTTCAAATAATGTGATTTTATTTTTTAAATTGTATGTTATTTCTTCCAATGAAATACATTTATTCATTTCCATGTACCATTGCTGTACTCTGAGGCTCTCTTCTGATTTCCAAGTTGACATTATACATTTTTATGCTACTGCTAAGGCTATCATAATAAATCTTTTTTGCGCTTTATCCAATTTGAGGCCTAATTCCTTACTTGTATTACTTAGAAGAAAGATCTCTGAATTTTTTGGTATGTTGCTTTTTGTGATTTTATTTAATACCAGATTTAGATCTTCCCAAAACTTTTTCACTCTCACATGCCCAAATTGCATGTACTGTTGTTCCCGTTTCCTTCTTACAGTGAAAACATCTATCCCATTTTTAAAAAAAACTTTTGGGGTGTGATCTATAACTTGTGTAACCAATTATACTGTATCATGCGTAACCTTGGGTTTATTATATTCTTCATAGTTCCAGAACATAACTTTTCCCATGTTTCATTTTTATCTTGTGTTTAAATCCTTTCCCATTTTTGTTTAGGTTTATAATTTATTTCATCATTTTCCTTATCTTGCAGCTTAATGTACATGTTCGTTATAAATCTTTTAATTATCATTGAGTCTGTAATCACATATTCAAAGCTGCTTCCTTCTAGTAATCTCAGTCTGTTTCCCAATTTATCCTTTAAATAAGCTTTCAGTTGATGATATGCAAACATTGTACCATGAGTTATTCCATATTTGTACTTAACTGTTTAAATGTTAATAAATTATTTCCCAAAAAACAATTTTCTATTCTTTTGATTCCTTTTCTCTCCCATTCTCTAAAGGAAAGGTTGTCTATTGTAAAAAGCATTAGCAGATTTTGCGTCAGTAGTAATTTTGGTGTTTGGTAATTCATTTTTTTTTCCTTTCTAAGTGGATCTTCTTCCATATATTGAATAAATGATGCAGTACTGGTGAGCTTTTATATTGCACCAACTTTTCATCCCACTTATAAAGTATATGTTCTGGTAATCTAGCTTTATATTCGTTTTTCTAACTCCATTGAATATGGGCCGACAACAAAAACATATCAATCCTTGAGTATGTTTTATGCCTACTCGAATAATATGAGTATTCCTTCTCCTTTGGGTGCTGCCTCCTCCATATATCCATAAGTTTCATTTCCTGCATTGATTTAACCATAAATTTGGCCACTTTATTCTTTTTGCTAGTCTTTTGTCCAGTTTTATCCAACATTGGATCCAAATTAAGGTTAAAATCCCCTCCTATCAATATATTTCTGTGTACTACAATCATCAAAAAAAATCTTGCATAAACTTTTGATCCTCTTCATTGGGTGCATATATATTGAGCAAATTCTGAATATATCAGACACTATCATTAGTCGCACCTCCCTGCTGGATCTATTATTTCTTCCTCTATTTTGATTGATACATTTTTGTTAATTAATATAGCTACACCTCTAGCTTTTGAATTATATGATGCTGCCACTATGTGCCCTACCCAGTCTCTCTTTAATTTATGTTCCACTTCAGTGAGATGCGTTTCCTGCAGAAATGCTATATCTATTTTTTCTTTTTTCAGTAAATTTAATATCCTCTTCCTTTTAATTTGGTTATTATAAACATTAATGTTTATAGTCATATAGTTCAACGTGGCCATCTCTTATTCTGTTTACACCTCATTTCCGCTTCCTCACCACCACCACCCACCTTTTCCCCATTTTTTCATCTGTTTTCCCTTTTTATACTCAATGTATGACAACACATTTAAAAAATAAAATACTCCAACTCCCACATCCAATATTCCCTTAACCCCAAATATCTTCCCCCCCCCTCTGAGTTTCTCCTTATCCTTTGCCGGGCAACCACAACTCCCCTTTCCATTTGGATTGTGAAGCTGCTCGCAAGCGTCAACTGATTTCGCAGTGATGGTTATTCTCTCCCTCCCCCAACCTCCCCAGAAAACACTTATTTTACACTTATAACAAAGTTCTCCCTTTTTTTCCCCTTACTTTCTTCCTTCCCTTCTCTTTCCCTTCTTTAGTTCTTTACATATACATTGTTTTTACATCTTTACATATATATATTTTAAAGCTGTTCTTCATTCTTGTTACATCTTTTCATCTCTCCTTCTGTCCTGCAAGCTTTCTGCAAATTCTTGTGCTTCCACCGGATCCAAGAACAGTCTGTTTTGCTCCCTGGGGATAAATATTTTAAGCACAGCTGGATGTCTTAACATAAATTTATAACTTTTCCATAGGATCGATTTTGCTGTATTAAACTCCTTCCCCTCCTTTAGAGTTCAAAACTTGTGTCTGGGTTTTTTTAAAATCTTTTTTGATCCTTGTATTCCAATGGTTTATTGCCTTCTCTAATTTTATTCCTTGCCCGCTCCACTATATTTTCTCTTGTTGTATATCTCAAAAATTTTACTAAAATGGATCTTGGTTTTTGATGTGTCTGTGGTTTGGGAGCTAGTGTTCTGTGTGCCCTTTCTATTTCCATTCCTTCCTCATTTCGGTTGTTCCCAGGACCTTTTGAGATCCATCCTTTTATAAATTCCTTCCTATCTGTGCCTTCTTAATCTTCCTTTAGGCCCACTATTTTTAAGTTGTTTCGCCTACTATAATTTTCCAACATATCAATTTTCTGAGCTAACAACTGTTGTGTCTCTTTAAATTTTTTTATCACTTTCTTCCAATTTTCCTCTTAAGTCGTTTACTTCCATTTCTACAGCTGTTTCTCATTCTTCCACATTTTCTACTCTTTTCCCTATTTCTGTCATGACTAGTTCTAATCTTTGCATTTTATCTTCTATTCTTTTCATTTTTCTTTTAATTGCACTAAATTCTAATGCTCTCATTTGTTCTTCAAAAAAAGCTTTATCTATATTCTGTCCATCTGTTTTACCTTCTATCTCTCTGTGAAGATCTTGGTCGTCTTCTTCCTCTTCTGTGTCTGTACCTGTGTTTGTGTCTTCTCCTCTTTGTATCTGTGTCTCTTCTGATTTTCCTGATGAGTTGCTTGTCTCACTTTGTTGGGCCTCTTCTTGCTTGGGCACTTGCTGTTGGTCCTCTTTTTCTGAGCTGCTCATCTGTTGATCCTCCTGTTGCTGCTCTTTCCTTTCACCCCGTCGACTTTCTTTCTCACCTGGTTCCTCACTCCCCCTCCTGCCACTTTCCTCATCTTCCAGCTGAGAGCCCTGGTGTCGGGCTTCCCTCAGCTGGTCGCACAGTGGTTGCCCGTTCCTCGGCTGAGCCCCCCTCCTGTTGGTGTTTTCCTTCTCCTTAGATTGCACACTGCACATGTGCGACTCCTCGCGGATGCGCAGTTACGCACTTTTGTTTGGCTCAGAGCCATTTTTGCAGTCCACAGGTTGGGGGGTCGCGTCTCCGCAGGGCCATCACCAACCTCTGAGATCGGGCACTCTTCTCCACCACTGCTCCCTGTTTCTTCATGCAGGTAAGGCCTTCTCCTTTCTTTTCTGATGTCTTCTTTTTTTTCCCGTTGTTTTTACTTTTTCCTTAGGTGCCATTTTCTTTCTCTTCTATACAACTTTAACTTTTATTTCTTATATTTTGTAATTATTGAACTTTTTCTTAACTTTTTTTCTTTTCTGGAGGGGGCTGGTTTTACCCTTCCGGCCACTACTCAATCACGTGACTCCTCGGGGTTGGGTATTCTTGAGACTGGGCATTAAAACCAACATCCTGTGTATTATTGCAAGAGATTACATGCAAGTCTTCCTCAATTTACAAAAAGATGATATTCGACGAAACTTTCAATTTGGGGAAAAAACTATACAGTAAAAAAAAATTTTAAAAAATTACAAAAAGATTGTATTCCAGGGGTATATCTTTTTTCATCGGAAAGCTGTTTCTAGACCTAAAATAATTAACCACAAATATATCAATTCAAGTATCTAAAGTAATAAGAAAACATTTTACGTCAATTAAATCTTAAGAAATTCAAAGCATATATATCCTTTCAACGTATTTGCCAATAGAAACACAAGAGATCCTAAGGGATTTGACAAAACATCCTCTTGTGGGTAAGGTTTCAGAATAAAGGTTTACCCATTTGAGAGGGGGTGAGGCACAATTTTTATTCGGAGAGGGTAACCATGGAGTCTTCGGAACTTTTTTCCCTCAAAGGCTGGTGAGAATAGAATCTTCTTTAAGACAGATGAGCAAGTATATTAAAGTTACCTCAAGTAGATGGGAATGCAGTTGAGAGTGGAATCAAACGTGCATGAGCTTGTTGAATGGCAGAATGGGCTTGAGGGATCAAATGGCCTGCTCCTAATTTGTGATGATGTTCCACGTTAAGGTGCTGACAGGGAAAATGAGGGATAAAATTGAAACGAATGTATGGTTTATGTGGTAATGGTGTCTCTGAGCCTGATGGATTTTGTGATTTTTGAGGCTGATGGTTTTTTCTGTGACTGTTCCTGTGTAGCTCATAAATAAGCCCTTTAAGCCCCATTGATGTTTGTATTATCATAAATTACTTGTCTGTATGTTAAATTGTATGTGGGAGAGAGGGGGGTGGGGAGGGGCTAAATATGCACACACAGGAATGTTGGAAAGATTGAATGGTTTGTTGGGTTTTGTGAGTCTATGAAAATCATAAATATTCCAAACAAAAAAACTAGGAAGACAATTGAATGTATGTGGGAGGAGAGCACCGGGGTTCATACCATTGGGCTGTAAGCTATTATCTGGAACTGTGTATATAATAGATCAAGCCATTGATAAGTTACATTGATAAATTATGACCAATCCTATTAATGCATTGTTGTCAATCAAGTGAAAGTGATGTGGACATAGTGCATCACAAATGAGACTGGCAATTTTTTTGTAACAGCAAAACAAAAACCTCATGAATCAAGGATATTTACTCCAGATGGTCAGTGGCATTACTTGAAAATTCATAAAATCAAATGGTCACATATCCAAGAGCACCTGCATGAGCTGCTGAGTTGCTTTCATCCTTCAACCAACATTTTATAAGATAGATTATCTGGTCATTTATCTTGTTGCTATTTATGGGAGCTTGTGCCGATCACCTGCTCCATTCCAAGATTGCAGTAAATTCCAAAACTCTTGATAAGATCCCACTGCTCTCATTTCCTCTCCACACCAGTGTTGCATGCGCACTAAATGCGGGCACAGAAACTAACGACTGAATAATTTTTTTTGAAAATAACTGCTGTTAACAATTCACTCTCAAAGTACAGCTAAAAAATTCTTCATTAAAAGCCTCTAATTTGGAAGCGTAAATATTTGCTGACTCAGCCCTTGGTCATCAATCACTGCCTGTGATTTTCTCCATACACCTGTAATTACCTGCTTATGATGTGACGCTCCAGCCTCACTGACTTGAAGCATCTAAGATGACGTGGCCTCTGTCGATTCATGATCTCAAATCTATCCAAAAACTTTAACTTTGCTTCAAAGGGTGTTCTTTTTTAAAATTTAATTTGTTTTAAACTACTTTTCGAACCTATGTACGTAGAAAACGAAGAACCCAGAAGTAAAATGTGCTGACTAATCAGCTAAAGACATAATTTAGCCAGAAAAGGTGCTTAAGATTCACAAGAATTTTAACGGAGCTGGAAAGTTTCATTTGAGGAGAATTCAGGATATTTCTCCCCAGATCTTCAAAGGCTGAGGGAGATTTATAAAATCGTGTGGGGCATAGTCTTTTCCCAGGGTGGCAAGTCTAAAACTAGAGAGCAGAAATTTGTGAGGGAGAAAAATTTAAAAGGGATCTGAGGAGCACCTTCTCCACACAGGGTGGTGGGTACATGAATCAAATTGCCTACGGCATGGGTAAAAGTGGATACAGTTTTTAAGTTTAAAAGACATTTGGACAGAAACATGGATAGGAAAAGTTTAGAGGGATGTGGACTAAACATAAATGGAATGAGCTTAGGTTGAAGACTCGATTGGCATAAATGTTGGGCTGAAGGGCATGTTTCTGTGCTGTAAAGCTCTGACTCGACCTCTACTTTCTCAATCCCTCCACTTGCTGACTGACTACTCTTGTATCCCACTTCTGCCACAGAACCAACATTTCACATGTCCAGTTTAATGAAACTATTAGGGTAGAAACCTTGTAGCTGAGTGAAAATATTAATATAACCTATTGACCTTGAAGTTGCACAAGACAGCAGTCCTAGTTGAATTTGTTGGAAATGGGTTTCTTTAAATCTCATGCAGAATGAAGGCACAAGTTCAATGAATTTAAATGCTTTAAATTTTACTCCATAGTTATCTAACCGGAGTACAGCATTCTCGCAGGACGTCCAGAAGTGCTTACTTGAAGAGATAAAAGCATCCAATCCAGATTTCCCTGCACATAAACTGTTCAAATCATTACTCCAGAAACGAAAGGAACATTTTGCAGACATGCTCAGAACCGGTCAGTGACATTAGGGTAGTGTTTGTGTATGGCTTTGTTTTAATTCAATGAACATGCTATAGTGGCATGTATTTTTTTGGGATATCATTACCAGCTATTATAATAAGTGCATCATCAAAGTTGGAACATAATTATTGAACATTAGAGCAGAGAAACAGGCCCTCTAGTATGTGCCGAACTTTTATTCTGGGTAGTTCAACTGACTTGGACCCATTCATGCCCTCCCCATTTGTGTTCTTGTCTAAATTTTTTTAATATTAAAAATCAACTCTCATTTGCCACTTCAGCTGGCATCTCGTTCTGCACTCCCACCTCTCTATCTGTGAAGAAATTCCCCCCAATGTTCTCCAAAACCTCTCCTTCACCCTTAACCCATGTCCTTTGGTTTATATCAATGGAAAGAACTTGATTGCATTTACCTATCTATTCCCTTATTCTTCTCCGCTCTAGGTATTGAAGTCCTAACCTGCCTAACGTATCCCTGTAATTCACTTCCTCAAAGCCCAAATTCATTTCCTCAAGTCCCAAACTCATGTCTGTCTTTATCAAGGGGCTCAGTTGGACAAGAATTTCATGCTTCTCCACTCTGGTTGACTTGCCATACCACATCTAGTCAAATTATATTTCCCATTGCAGATGAAGTTCAGATTGGATGCCAGCTGATTATCAAAGGACAGCTAAATAAACTATAAAAATTAAGCAAAAAATTAAACATTAGAAGCCTAGCTTGGTATAAAATTAAACTGTAAATGGGTTTAAGATAACAGTGCCCATAATTCGCAGGCAGTTAGCACAACTGAGTGTGTCAGTAACCTGGGTTCGAATCCGCCACTGTCTGTAAGGTGTTTGTATGTTCTCCCCTATCTGCATGGGGTTCCTCCAGGTGCTCCGGTTTCCTCCCACCATTCAAAACGTACAGAGATCATAGGTCGATTGGTGTATTTCGGAGCATGGGCTTATGGGCTGGAAGGGCCTGTTACTGTGCTAGATTTAAATTTTTTAAAATTTAGACATAGAGCACGGTTAACAGGCCTTTTTGGCCCACAAGTTCACGCCGCCCAATTAACCTACATCCCAGTACATTTTGAACGGTGGGAGTAAACTGGAGCCCTGGGGAAAACCCACGCAGTCACGGGGAAAACGTACAAACTCCTTACAGATAGCACAGGATTCAAAGACCAGTCCCAATCGCTGCCACTATGCCAAACGTGCAGTGTCTTTTTTTAATTGAAAATAATTCAGCTAATTATCAAGTAACCTTTGTTATTTCCTTTCCAATTCATTGCAAGTTGTTTTCATGGGTTAAATTTAAAAGCATCAGATGCATCACCAAAATGGTTGCTCTCCATTCTGTGGATTTAGTTGTAATTGACCATGGTATAGTATTTTTTGTATGTAGTCTTGTTCACCTGTCGCCTCTCTTCCTCTTTAATCTTTAATCTTTGCAACATTTTTAACTCTGTAAAGATAGGTGCCCTCCTTCACTTTAATTTGTTGACCATCTGCTTGATTGAATCACAGATGGGCATATGTTTACCAATATTACAGATTACAGCGATCATACTTAAAAAGCTTTGAAATTCTCTTCCCACGGCTCTGTATCTCTATCGCTTTTTCTTTACCCTTTTGTCTTTGAAACCAACCAATAGATCAAACTTTGGTCCCCTTCAGTATCTCCTTGGGTGGCTTGTTGTTAGATTTTATTTATTAATTCTATTGTGAACTTGAAGATTTTTGTGATTTTTGAACATGCTACTTTATATAAATTGTGCAACGTGAGATGAATGTTGTTGCATTTGTGATGCTCTTTCAACTTGGTGTTTTTAATTCTTAGGATCTTGCAATAAAATTGAAAATTCTTGCATAGAACTTGATACAGGCCCTCAGGAAGTGTGTTCTGTATATACCAGTCCAGAACCACTCTTGGGAAAAAGGAAGAGAAAGATTGAAAGACAGGGACAGAAACAAAAAAAGAAATCACTTGACAGCAAACAGGAATTGATCATTATTCAAGATGAGGAAAATTGCACTTTGGAGATGTCCACAAGGTCTGAGGACTCGAAGAACATCCAAAGCCAGAACTGCTCAGCTTCTACCAGAAACTGGCTCAGATCTATTAAGAGAAAGCAGCAAGACTCTGAAAGCAAAATCAAAGTAGCAGAAGCTCAGCCTATCCCTGCCCCATCATGTATTTCTGAATTGACTGATCAACCAAAGAGGAAGGAAGCAGCCACTTTCGACGGTAATGAGTTTCATTTCTAAATTACGCTGATATGTCTGGCCTGAAAATAGGATCACCAAACATTTCTTCAAAGCTGATCTCGTTATTTTGTTTTTATAGAATGATTATTTCCTATTTTGTTTGGTTATTCAAATTTAAATTCCCTGACCGTTGCATGGTATTTGATCGTGTATTTCTGTTATTATTGTAGCTCCAAGATGAGAAGGAAATAGTATTGTTGTGATAGGGAGACCTTATCTAGTGGGAGAGGGTTTGACCATTGGGTCAGTAGGACTGAATGTCACAAGGGGCAACTCAGATAGGGGGGACATTTGGGGTTAAGGGAATTTTAGATGTCGGAGTTGTTGAAGTATTTTGTTTAGAAGTGTTGTCGTACATTGAATTCAAAAAGGGAAAACTGAGAGATGAAAATGGGGAAAAGGGGAAAGGTGGTGGTGAGGAAGCAGAAATGAAGTGTAAACAGAGTATGAGATGGCCATGTTGAACTATATAAATATTAATGGAATACATAACCAAATCAAAAGGAAGAGGCTATTAAATTTACTGAAAAAAGAAAAAAATAGATATAGCATTCATGCAGGAAACGCATCTCACTGAAGTGGAACATAATAAATTAAGGAGAGACTGGGTGAGGCACGTAACGGCAGCATCATATAATTCAAAAGCCAGAGTTGCAGCTATATTAATCAATAAAAACGTACCAATCAAAATAGAGGAGGAAATAATAGATCCAGCAGGGAGGTATGTAATGATAAAGTGTCAGATATATTCAGAATTCTAGAATTTGGTCAATATATATGCACCTAATGAAGAGGATCAAAAGTTTATGCAAGATTTTTGAAGACTGGAGGGGAATATATTGATAGGAGGGGATTTTAACCTTAATTTGGACCCAAAGGTGGATAAAATAGGACAAAAAAGGCTAGCAAAAAGAATAAAGTGGCCAAATTTATGATTAAATCAATGCAGGAAATGCAACTTTTGGATATATGGAGGAGGCAACAACCAAAGGAGAAGGAATACTCATATTATTCAAGTAGACATAAAACGTACTCAAGGATTGATGTTTTTGTTGTCAGACCATATCCAAGGGAGAGTTAGGAAAACGGAATATAAAGCTAGATTGCTATCTGATCATTCACCCCTGTTATTAGCAATAGAACTGGAGGACATCCGACTAAGGGCATATAGATGGAGATTAAACTCCATGCTACTTAAAAGACAGGAATTTAGAGAATTTATTGAACGCTATATTAAAATGTACTTTGAAATAAATATGGAATCAGTGAAAGACAAATTTATATTATGGGATTCAATGAAAGCCTTCATTAGAGGGCAGATAATAAGTTATGTAACTAAGATGAAAAAGGACTGCAATCGGGAAATAGAACAGTTGGAAAGGGAAATAGTAAGTACAGAAAAAGAACTAGCAACAAAGGAAGATGCCACAAAAAGAAGAGAATTGGCAGACAAAAAAATAAAATATGAAACATTACAAATGTGGAGAAGAACATAATGAAAATAAAGCAGAAGTATTACGAGCTAGGAGAAAAAACGCACAAAATACTAGCCTGGCAACTTAAAACAGAACAAGCTAAAAGAACTGTATTGGCATCAAGGAAAAAGGACAAACAAATTGCATATAACCCGACAGAGATCAATGAAAACTTTAAGGAATTCTATGAACAATTATACCAAACTGAGAACGAAGGGAAAGAAGACAAAATAGATGAGTTTTTAGCTAAAATTGAACTACCGAAATTGCAAGAAGAGGAGCAAAACAAATTGATAAAACCATTTGAAATAGAGGAAATACAAGATATATTAAAAAAGCTGCCGAACAATAAAACGCCTGGAGAGAATGGACTCCCAATGGAATTCTATAAATCATTTAGAGTTAATAATTCCTCCTCTCCTGGAAGTAATGAACCAGATAGAAGAAACACAAAACTTGCCAGATTCATGTAAAACAGCAATAATTACAGTAATACCACAGAAGGGGAAAGATCCACTAATACCAGCATCATATAGACCAATATCTCTTCTTAATTCAGATTATAAGATAATAGCTAAACTATTAGCAAACAGATTGGCCGATTGTGTACCAAAAATAGTAAAACAAGATCAAATTGGATTTATTAAGAAAAGTCGAACAACGGACAATGTCTGTAAGTTCATTAATTTAATCCATGAAGTACAAGGAAATAAGATACTAACAGTGGCTGTTGCTTTAGACACAGAGAAAGCCTTTGACAGGGTAGAATGGAATTATTTATTCAAAACATTACAGAGGTTCAACCTACCAGAAAAATATTAATTGGATTAAAGCATTATATAAGAGACCATTGGCGAAGGTGACAATAAATGGATATGTATCGAACCAATTTAAATGAAGTAGGTCAACTAGGCAGGGATGTCCACTATCTCCCTCACTGTTGCTTTAGCAATAGAACCATTGGCAGAACTGATAAGAACAGAAAATAAAACAAAAGGGATAAAAATAAAGGAGAAGGAATGTAAAATCAATTTATTTGCAGATTACATCATAGTATACTTAACAGAACCAGAAATACCAATAAAAGAACTACATAAGAAATTAAAGGAATATGGAGAAATATCGAGGTACAAGATCAACGCAAATAAAAGCCAATGAATAATGCAGATTACAGAGTTTAAAAAAGAATCACCATTTAAATGGCAAACACAAGCAATCCGATACCTTGGTATTAGATGAGATAATAATTTAGGCCACCGATACAAATTAAATTATCAGTAGGACTGAATGTCCAGTTTCTGTGCTGTGTAGCTGAGGGAGTAGTTGGGAAAATTTGTCATTCAAAATGCTTCGCCCCTTTGTATTTGTGGCTGGCAACAAAGAGCAATGTTGAAAAATACCAGACATGGAAGCAGTCTAATATACGGAACTAATTCATTGAGGAGGCTGTCACGTGGCTGTACCTGATGGCTAGTAAATTGTGTGCTTTGTGAATGTAATCATGGGATTCTGAATTAGCTGACCAACCAGGAAGCTTCTGATGGTCATCCAGTTTTTCCTTCAGTGTACCAATATTTAGTCAAGCCTCCATGAGCATATTTACAGCTGTGACCCCATTCATCCCCTTGAGACTTCCATCCCTTATTTCTAAATTGCTTCCCTGACAGAACGTGAATCTACTCTACTCTTGTGCATATTAAAACCAAACACTGAGATAATAGTGCATTTGTCACAATTAAAGTGAGGTGAGAAGAGTCTTCACCTTGCTTTATCCAGATGCTGAAGATGATTGCAGATATCTTCCTGCTACTTTATATTGGTGGTTGAGCCAGTGGATGGGCAGTGGGAGGAGGACAGTGTTCTCCCTGTAACTGAGGTGATAATTGGGAAAAAAAAATGCATCCAAGCTTTCCTGCTGTTCAACTAATTGCCATAAAATGAAGGACAGTAAACTTGACTTGGATTCTTTTCCTTCACCTTTTTTCAAAGGTTTAGCTCTGTGAGAGAAGCATTCTTAAAAGTTGTAAATATGCTTGATTAATCAGGCAAAATTGCTCACAGAAACAGGTTAAGGATCTGATCTTAACCAGCATCGAAAGGTAGAAAGAGACTGAGGGAGGATTCTGTAGCCGTCAAATGACGGTGTCGATTGTGTGAGCTGATGGAGTCTTTGATCCTCCTGCTGGTAATATTGTGCTATTTCTGATCCTGAATGAGTTCTCCAATTTCAAATCGCCTGCTCCCTCTTGGTCCCTTTCTCTTTGTTACTGATGCATCTTTCCAAAACGGGGTGGCATGGGTGGCATAGTGATTGGCACAATGCTGTCTCTTCTCCCTGTGTCTGCATTGGTTCTTTTTCCCGGGGCTCTGATTTCCTCCTGTCCTTCAAAATGCACCGGGGTGTTGGTTAATGGGGTGTAAATTTGGCAGCACTGACTTGATGGGCCAAATTGGCCAGTTACAGGACTGTATGTCTAAATTTTTTAAAGAAATTTAAATTTAACCCCAAGTTTCTTTCCACTTCCCCAGTTCACACACACCCTCTCCCCTCTCCCACTGTTTCATCTGGCCACCATCCCTCCTTGTATACTTTCACGTACCTTCAGTAGCTGTCTCCACCTTCACCCTCCCATGCCCCTTGTGCATTCCATCTACCATTTTTCCCCCCACTTTGTCTGGTTCCACCTCTCCCAATTGTCTCTAAACTCCATCCCTCCTGTTTCCTACCTGGCTCCATCTGTCTATTAACCTTCACCCAATCTCAGTCCACTTATCACCTAATGATCCTTCCCTTCTTTACTGCCTGTCTTCCCTCCCCTTTCTCAGCCCTATTACATGCAAGGTTTCAACCTGAAATGTTGATTTTTCTGTTTTTCTCGATGGAAGAGTTTTTTTTTGCTCCAATCAGTATCTGCACTGTCTTGTCGCCATTTTCAAGATTCCTTTATTGACATGTAATATTATAGAGCATGTAATATTACACAAAATTACCTTGCCATAAGGCAGACACAGTCGCCATTAGTGTCGCGCAGCAATTCTGACAGAACAAGAGAAAGAATAAAAGGAGTCCCTTCAGAGAGTGTCCATGGATTTGTTTTCAGCACTCTTGCTGCCTCTACAGCCACACCGACTCTTGTTCGATCCAGCAGCAAACCAAGCTCCTGATCCAAAACTCCGACACACAGGGAGCCCTTCTTGAAACCCATCTCCAATACCTGGGCAGTCTCCAGCAGCCTGTGCAGGTCGCCCGACCACCAGACACCCATAGCCTGTAAGGATTCCTCAGCACTGGTCAGTCTTGTAGGGTTATCTTTATCCTTATCGATGGGGATGGGTGTTCTTTCTGTGATGCTCTGTGCCAGTCCACTGCTCCCTGGAGTCTGAAATCCTTTGGCTGCTGCCAAGCAGAGCTAGTGCTAACTTGGGTGCGAACCTGTGTTTCCAGGATTTTAGTTTAAAAACACTGTCCGCTCCTTTAACAGGCTGTTAAAGTACAGCAGCACTGTGTCTCCACTCTCCATGGTCCACACCAGCGGCAGCACTGCCATTGCAGCAGTTCGGGCAATGCTGCCATTTTTTCTATCCCTACATTCAATTACAGAAAATTTTAATATAACTTTTCTCTTCAGGTTTAGTCATGGAAGATCTGCTATGGACAGAGAAATACCAGCCGCAACATTCCAGTGAACTTGTGGGAAATCTCAGTGCTGTTAGGAAATTGCACGTGTAAGTGATGTGAACTTTAGTGAGCAGCCTGAGAATGGCTCCTCTTATTTTCTCTAAATTCCAAAAACTTTGAAAATAGTTTTGGGTGGCATGGTTAGCACAACGCTATTACAGTGCCAGCAACCCAGTTTCAAATCTGCCACTGTTTCTAAGGAGTTTGTACGTTCTTCCTGTGACCGCAAGAGTTTCCTCCCATATTCCAAAGATGAGCAGGGTTAGTAGATTAATTTGGTCACAATGGGTGCTCTTGGGGCAGAACTATGCTCTAAATTTTTTTGAACAGAATAAGTCATTACATTAACTTTGAATGTTATGGTTTGAGATGAGGCAAGAATGATTTCTGTGCTGACCTGTGCTAATTCAGATGACTCTTGAATGAGGGAAACTTGCAAGTGTTCTAAAGTTTGACCCGGCACCCGAGGACTGCATTTCAATGAGGGTGGTGAAAACTGATGACACACAGGAGGTTAGAATTGGAGAATCTGCCAACTCAACACAAGAAAAGTATTTAACTGCACCCTGAAACTCTACCTGCAGATAAACCATTGAATTGCTAATAATTTACAAATGAGTTGTACAGGTTAGATTTTTAACGACATTATTGTACTTTTTGGATGAACAATGTTGTTTCGTTTCACTCATTGCATGGTTTTGTGTCCTTTGATATAGTTGGTTAATGGAATGGAAGAAGAGAGCAGATAAAGAAGAAACAAGAAACCAGAAGGAAAGAAAAACGGAAAAAGATAAGAACGTGGGTATGTAATATTCCACAGTATTATTCTGGATAATGTTCTGTGCCTGATTTAGTACATTGTTCTTCAAAATATTTCCACTCTGCATTGTTAATGTTGGGAGCTATGCCACCCTGGCCAACAGAAACTGATCAGCTTTCAAATGGAAAATGTGTTGTGATCAAAAGCTGCATTCTCTTAATGCTGTAATTCAGTAGACTAAAATAAACCCCTAGCTAATATTCAAGCATTAACCAGTTTTATAAAAGGATTATCTGGCTATTATCTCATTGTGTTGTTTGTGAAAAATGGCCATGAGCAAGTTTTCTGTACCAGCATGGTAACTATACTTAGAAGTGTTTCATCAATTTTAAAGGACGTTAAGGTATCCTGGGGTTTATGAAAGATGCTATTTCAATGCAAGGCTTTTCTTTTCATTCATAACATAATCTGCCACTATCTGTAGTACATCCCATGATCTGCATGGATTTTCCCCAAGTGTTCCAGTTTCCTCCCATCCTCCAGAAAAGTAGGGGATTGGTAGATTAATTCGGTGTAATTGGGCAGCATGGGTTTCAATTGTCAGAATTGGCTTCTACCATGCTGTAAATAAATTTAATAAAATGTAATTTTAAAAATTAATTTAAAAATTGAGAGTTGCAACAGAATTGCAGTCATTCTCAGGTACTGGCAGTTCAATTACTTTTCATTTTTGTTTATCGAACCTGTATGATCTGTAATCGAATCTGTTTTTCCTGCCTCTTTCTCGCTGCAGATGCTTGGGAAAACAGTGATTTTGACTTGGAGAGTTCTGGGGATGAAGATTTTTTATGCAATACGGTGCTAATCACTGGACCTCCTGGAGTTGGGAAAACAGCTGCAGTTTATGCTTGTGCTCAGGAGTTGGGTTTTAAGGTTTGTCTTCCACTTTCAGTACATTGTAGCACCTTAACTCCACACTGTTAAATATTTCAGAAAATTGATTGCAATCATTTTCTGTTAATTTCAATGGAAATCATTGGGTTTCTATCAAAGTTCACAATTAATCGAACAAACATTTATCCCTTGTGTGATTGTGTGTGCAGTTACGATAGTTAAGCCCCTGGTACTTGTCTCCTGTGGGGATTGGTAGGTGCCGGATAAGTGAATCTTCTGTTATGTGTTGGGTAGATTGGAAACTAATGGCCAGACACGCCAATTTTAAACTTCAGTATTTTTTTACCTTTTGTTTTGCTGGTCGCTTAAGGCTGCAGGTTGCTTGAATTTTAGATGACTGGGGTTTTACTATATTAACTTTGAGCACTATTTGTTTGCATTTTGAGAAGATGATGTTCCTTTCATTATTTAGATCATCAGTAATTATACCTCCAAGCATCCTCAGTGGGTGTTTTGTAATAGAATGCTAGGCTTCCCTCCACAATAGGTTCAAATATCCCTAACCCGTGTTTTTATTTCTATAGGTATTTGAGGTAAATGCTTCCTCACCACGAAGTGGCAGGCAGATCCTCTCTCAGCTCAAAGAAGCCACCCAGTCTCACCAAGTTGATAAGCAGGGAGCAGGGGCCTTCAAGCCTGCCTTCTTCAGTGGTACCAAGTCTCTTCCAGTACAAACAGCCAAATCTCCAAGTGAGTTTCAAATGTTTGTGTCCTTGACAACACTGCTCTTATTTTGTGCAGTTTGTTTTCATTTTTGTGCAGCAAATTGCTGTGATCAGGGTGTTTTGCCTGAAGGCCCTAAAAAAAAAGTGCCGGGAGATATCGCATGAGGAAAGATGGATAGCTCTTTCATAGAGGTGAATGCATACAGACCTGTTTATTAGATCAGATTTTCATAGTGGTCCATCCATGTGACCTTCAAGATTTTTTTTAAAAATTCCATTGGATATTAAAAGATGTGTCTGTATTCTCCTCAGTCATTTCTTCTCCTGAAGTGTGGATATTTTTATTGGAATCTTAATTGTCATCTGACTGGATGATGAATCAGTCCATTCAGACCATAAAACATTTGGGGGAATAAAATGTGAATTAAACAGAGAGCTAATGGTAATTGGTTTGTGAATGAGTGTAGATTATTTATTGAAGTAATAGTTTGCCATTTCGTGCCATGTGACTTGCTTGATTTAGAAGAATGCCATGGGATTTTTGTATATCTTTGACAATTAACTTCTGGTGTTGAGTGTTTAAATCTTTTTTTTAAACTTCGTAAGAGGTAGACTGTTCTAATGTGAGAATGAGGGTTGATCTTTGATCTTACTATATTCCCACGATAGCCATGTGCTTTGCATTTGCGAAACCACCTTCTACAACTCTGAGTTGTAGCTCCACTAAAATGATTTTGCTTTTCTAGAGAAAGCAAACTCTCCCAGAAGTGTTGTCTCATCACCCAGGAAAATTCCCTTGTCTCCGAGGAGAAGAGTTTCAAAGAAGAGCCTTGCACCCACGTTTTTGGCCAATTTCATCAAAGCCCCATTGAAAACTAGTAAGAGTGAAGAACCAGAAAAAACTGACCATCAAATAAATGGTGAGGAAATAAGTTTCATTGAAACACATTCTCCTTGGTTATTTAAGTCTGACATCCTCAAGTGGGATAGCAAGATGTGGGCGGGGAGCATATTCGTGCATGGAAATATTCTTAACTCTGGGATCTTGATTGAAATTTCCTGTTTAATTTTGGTCAGAGATGATTAACTTTTTCACTCAAAGCTGCGAATCTTTAGAAACCAGGAATTCATAAGTTGCTTAGTTGAAGCCCTTCTTCCTTTTTCAGTATTTTTATTAGATTTTTGTATAAGAATACATACAGGAAAAGAGTGGTGCATAACAATGTTACAACTGTAACAAGATAAGCAAACTCACTATAACAGAGAATAAATGTACATTATGCAACACTATTAATTTACAGATAAAGTAGAGAAGTGAAAAAGAAAAATCATAAAAAAAATAATTTTATAATCCAAACCCCAAACCATTCCAAAGTTGCATGGCTAATATTAAAAAAGTACACGACAGGTACACTATCTTTTATTTGGACATCTAAAATCCAGAAGGCTCCAAAATCCGGCAAGTGGGGAGAGAGACGGCAGTGTGAGTCAGGGTAAGGGGGAATATACTGGCAGCATGACTCGGGCGGTGGGGGGGGGGTGGAGAGACCGGCAGCGCGAGTCAGGCAGACGAGGGGGGAGAAGAGACGGTAGCGTGACTTGAAAGAGGTGGGGGTGGATACGGCAGCACAATTCGGGTGGGCTTAAATCTGGCTATTCGAAATTTGGAACACTCTTCCCCCAAGTGTTCCGGATAAAGGATCGTGTACCAGTACTAGTAAAAATAAATGCAAATCCATGAGAATCACAGACTACTTAATTATCATTACCATTAAAAGTTATGTAAATAATTTGAAAAGGAGCCCCAAAGATTTGAAAAATTTAAATTTAAAACACTTGTTGAATATCTAATTTTCTCCAAAATTAAATATGACATCAAATCATGTAACTATTGCTTATGAGTGGGCTGCACAGCATCATTCCATCTAATCAAAATAACACATCCTGCAGTGAGAGAAGCAAAGTCTAATAATATGATGTTGAGATGAAGACAATTTCACTACCTTTTGTTCAAGGATATGGTGTTAGGTTTACATTAATAATTATTGATAAAATACAGAAGACCTCTTCCCAATATTTGACATGGGTCAAACAAGACCAGAGCATGTGAATTAGTGAACCATCCTCATTCCTGCATCTGTCACAATAAGGGCTGATACTAGGACAACTATGAGCTAATTTAACTTTTGACATCGGATGAATTAATGTTATTAAGAAGAATATTTTACCCAAATTTTTATATTTTTCAAGCTATTCCAATTTTTGCTCTTAAATCTTTTTTTAACTCACTTTATTATATCATGTATTTGGGGAAAATAAATGTTCTCACATAAATAAAGTTTATCTCTAAAATCTCAAAACGAATGGATGTTTGGCTCTACTTAATCTTAGATTCTATTATTGGGCTGTTACATTTGCGGAAACTGCCAAAATGTTTGGCCTGGTAGTCAGCCTGAAGAAAACTGAGGTCCTCCATCAGCCAGCTCCCCACCATGACTACCAGCCCCCCCACATCTCCATCGGGCACGCAAAACTCAAAACAGTCAACCAGTTTACCTATCTCGGCTGCACCATTTCATCAGATGCAAGGATCGACAATGAGATAGATCTTAAGTCATCATAAGGCAAATAGCGCCTTTGGAAGACTACACAAAAGAGTCTGGAAAAACAACCAACTGAAAAACCTCACAAAGATAAGCGTATACAGAGCCGTTGTCATACCCACACTCCTGTTCGGCTCCGAATCATGGGTCCTCTACTGGCATCACCTACGGCTCCTAGAACGCTTCCACCAGCGTTGTCTCCGCTCCATCCTCAACATCCATTGGAGCGCTTTCATCCCTAACGTCGAAGTACTCGAGATGGCAGAGGTCGACAGCATCGAGTCCACGCTGCTGAAGATCCAGCTGTGCTGGGTGGGTCACGTCTCCAGAATGGAGGACCATCGCCTTCCCAAGATCGTGTTATATGGCGAGCTCTCCACTGGCCACCGTGACAGAGGTGCACCAAAGAAAAGGTACAAGGACTGCCTAAAGAAATCTCTTGGTGCCTGCCACATTGACCACCGCCAGTGGGCTGATCTCGCCTCAAACCGTGCATCTTGGCGCCTCACAGTTTGGCGGGCAGCAACCTCCTTTGAAGAAGACCGCAGAGCCCACCTCACTGACAAAAGGCAAAGGAGGAAAAACCCAACACCCAACCCCAACCAACCAATTTTCCCCTGCAGCCGCTGCAACCGTGTCTGCCTGTCCCGCATCGGACTTGTCAGCCACAAACGAGCCTGCAGCTGACGTGGACTTTTTACCCCCTCCATAAATCTTCGTCCGCGAAGCCAAGCCAAAGAATGTAACCAAAATATAATAAAATGGGTGGCCCAATGTAGGTTGACTTGGAGTTGAATTTGACTCAGAAATGTTTTATTATTTCACTACTTGGACCGTTTTTGCCTTTTTTCTTTTGGTTAAAAAAAAATTGATAATCGAGTGGTCAAACACACGATTTAGAAAACATTTAGACTCCAAAGGTTTCTCCTTTTTGGTCCTATTCTATCAAATTACTTTTTTCAACTTCCTTTGATGGACTCTGTCTTTCAGAAATGATTCAGATGAGGTATTAAATGTTCTTATGTTTTATTTATTGATAATAATCTTGCTACAATTGAGCAACCAAATTTAATTTACCAAATTCTCATTTATTTTTAGGTGCTTGCAGATTAGGGACTTTCTCCATTCTCAACTTCAAACCTTTTTCCAGCTCCTGTTATGAATTTGATAGAAACAATTTACAATCTACAACCATCTCATAAAAGGTTAATATTTTTTGTATATGGACGCTTTGCTGAAATCCGGGCAAGCTTCATTGGATAAAATTAAAAAGACATGGGAGCAGGATCTCCATATTTCAATTCCTGAAGATTCTTGGAACTCTTTTTAAATTGGTTAACATATCATTTCTTTGTGTCTGTCAATCATTAACTACAATTTAAAGTTGTGCATTAAGCTTGTATGTCAAAAGTTAAATTAGCTTGTATTTATCCTGAGCCCTTCAAGGTCTTTTGGTGCAGTACTCAGGAATATAGTAAAATGGAAAACAACTAAAGTTGTACCATGCTTCTGTTGATCCGCTGAACGATATCTGGGGATGTTTCACCTGTTTCTATATGTTTCAGAAATTACAAGTATTAAAAACCACATAGAGACCAGACAATAGAGTGGGACTCTCAGAATTTATGGAGAAATTTAAGTTTGAAAGCCATTTGATAAGTATTTTAGAAAGAAAACTACCTGTTCTCTGTTGAGGATTAAAGTGAACTGCCTTAAGAGATGAATAACATCGTTGAATCTGTTAAATATGTGGGAAATGTGCATAACACAAAAGGTGAGCAAAGTTTAAATTCTATGTGGTGATTGAATAGAACTGGCAAACTGTTTAAATATTTTTTCTCTCTGTTCTCTTTAGTCCAACCACAGAAGATTAGTAGGGCCCAAAGAAACAATCCTCGAGTTTTAGAAGCATGCAAGACCCCCTCTTTATTTGGGAACAAAGACACTGAAGAGTGCGACAGGAAGCGGGCTACCTCGCTCATTTTGTTTGAAGAGGCAAGCTTGCAAACGCTTAAACATCCAGGCATCATATTTAAAAGAATATTTAATGGAATGAACTTGTAATTTTCTTTTTTTTACCAATTGTAGCTGTCCTCGAATGAGCTGTAAATGGCCAACTTTATTGTTGTGATTGTATTGCTTTATTAAAACGCATGCCTGGTTTTTTCATGTTTGTATTCTTCTGTCTCAACAGGTAGATGTAATATTTGATGACGATGCTGGATTTCTAAATGCAGTTAAGACCTTCATGGCAACTGCAAAACGGCCAGTTATACTCACCACTACTGGTTAGTTTTTGTGGTGTTTTTTTAAAAAAGAAATTTCCTTACTATTTGTTGATGATAAGAGTTTATTGTCATATATTTAAGTACAGTGTACAGATTTGGGGAGATTGTTGCTTGTTTAATCAGTACAGATTAAATAACTGAGGAAAAAAGATAAATAGGAAAGAATAAATATTCACAGTTGCAGTTGGTGCAAAAAATATTGTAATGTTGCAATAGCACAAACCAATCTTTGATCCTGGAGTTGTGTTGTGGTTAGGGTTGAAGAGCCTTTTTCAGTTATAATTCTTCATGCAAGGTGATTAAACAGTCAGATGGCAAGGATGGGATGATTCTCTGGCCTACCCCTAATGAGTTTCTCTTTATTCCTTTCTACCTGTAACAAATTATTTTAATCAATTTACTATAAACTGAGTACATTTCCTTGTGATTTCTTATGATGACATAAGATCTGCGAGCACTGAAATTTAAATATGACCTAGATCCCAAAATGTATTTTATCATTGATCAAGATGTTAGAATCTAAAGACGCATGAGACTGCAGATCCTGGATTCTGAAGCAAAAAACAACCTGCAGGAGGTATTCGGCAGGTCAGGTAGCACCAGTAAGAGAAAGAATTCTCCCACTGACACTGTTGGACAGGCTGAGCTCTTCTAGCAGATTGTTTTTTTTGCACTTAGAATCTATCTTCCAGTGTATGGGATGGTATTGTATAAAACTGGTCAAATCTTCAGATTGTAGATTATGCCCCAGCTGGTTTGAGTCCATTCTGGACGGCAGTCTTTAAGAAGTTTATCACAGTCATACTGAGGGTGGAGTACTGGAAAAAATAAAATGATACTAGAAGTAAAAGATTCAATTATGTAGAAGGATAGGAGGGCTAAGGAGCAAATTGGGTTAAGATTTGAAAGGGTTGTTGAGGAAGATTCTGGTGGAATAATTGGGGGTGTGGACATCAGCATTCAAGACCAGAGGTATTGAGTGACTGCTGCCTTTCACCGTCTTGTTTAAAATTTTTAATTGTATCTGTTTAGAAGGGTGTTAAAGATCCTGAATTTCATTTTAATGATAAGGAAGGAAAGGGGAGCTTGTAATTGCACAAACTTTCTGGGAAGCAGCTAGAGAGGAAAAGAATCACTATAAATATATTGCCTAATAAATTGTTCTCTCAAGCTGGAATAGAACTTAGCAGCCCAGTTTGTGTGTCACCATTGTGATCTTATGGTGCCCTTAAGCAGTTTTCCTTTGTTTTGTCTCATTGAGTGACGTGTACAGGTAAACGATCCTTTATCCGGACATCTAAAATCCGGAAAGGTCCAAAATCCGGCAAGTGGGGACCGGCGGTTGGGGGAGGCGGCCAAGGGAGACTGCCAAGTGGCTGAGGGACCAGTGGTCGGGGGAGACAGCCGAGGGACCGCGTTTGGGGGAGACAGCCGGGCAGGCGACTGGAAGGGGTTGGGGGTGGATACAGCAGCACAATTCGTGTGGGCTTTCCGAAATCCAGAAAAATCCGAAATTCGGAACACACTGTCCCCCAAGGGTTCGGGATAAAGGATCATGTACCTGTACCCAGTTTCCTTGCTGTCTCACTACTATACCACAGATGTGATAATGTGGGGATGCTACAGAGCTGGTTCTTTCCCTCTTTTTGTGAAATCCTCTCTAGCTACTTAAATATTGGATTTCTTAAACTTACTGTGCCTTGTATTTGCAATTGTTCCTTAGATCCAAGCTTCAGTTTAATGTTTGAATGCTGCTTTGAAGAAATCTGTTTTAAAGTGCCATCTCCAGTGAGTTTTGATTTTTGTTTGATTTGTCTGATGAAAAGACCCTCTGGTAAACTGAAGTTCTTGGGTGTCAAGGCTGATGCTCTGTATTGACTAATACTGGTATGAATTAGTCATCACTACATGTAATGGTCATTGCTTGAAGAATAAGAACAAGACTAGTGCCAGGCTTCGGTCATTCACCAAATGTTGCCAAGCTCAGAACTGGAATATGTAACCAAAACCTAATCCATCCATCAATTTGTTTTCTGGCATCCTGCCAGAGAGCAGTCAGGAACCAAAGCCCTGTGTGTGGCTTACTTCCTTGCTTCAGACTGACCTCTGTTGTATTAATCCCTCCAGCCCCTCATGCTGTTGTCACTAGTAAAATAACTGGATCTCTGTGGAACAATGTTTATTTTCCCCTATAACTGAACATTGTGAATTCCAACCATTCTCGCAGTGATGCTCCTTCTGTGATGAATGAGTAAAATTACCCAATAACAGCCATTTTGGCTGGTGCTTGCAATATTATGACAGGCAGCCTTGCCCTTATTCTCAGGAATGTTTGGATAGAAACAACATTGATTATCCAATGTTTCACCCTTGTGTAAACCTTAGTGTTCTGTTTATGTTCCAAACACTAGGTAAATATTGCCACCTACCTTCAGCTCTTGTGTCTAGCTGAAAATTTAAGGACTGATGGGAGGGATCTCGCTATGCTCCTTGCTCTTAATAAATGTGATATACGACAGAGTATGCTCTACCTGCAGTTCTGGGTGAGAAGTGGTGGCGGCCACAAAGTGGACATGTTTCTCCCTGCAGATGGTGAGTGCAAAGTGTATAGCTGACTCATTCAGATGGATAGTCTGCTCTTTTGCTGGAGACTGACACCCTGGTACCCTGGTACTCTTGTTAGTAAATGATTGAAGATGGCCTAAAATTGTTGCCTCATCAACAAAAGGGAGTCTAGTTCTGTTTGGATTCATTGGAAATCAAGTCCCATCCAATTTAAAGAAACTGCTAATGTTTTGTGTGAATTTGCTCATGCAGAAGTCATCAGAATAAAGCTCCCTAAACCAATTTACCTTCTGAAGGTTTAGCTAATTCATGTGAGCGTTGTGCTCAAAATAAAGCAAACTTTGTCATATGCTGTGAAATTCCCTTCAATATTCCTCTCGGTGACCCACCTCACTGACAAAAGACAAAGGAGGAAAAACCCAACACCCAACCCCAACCAACCAATTTTCCCCTGCAACCGTGTCTGCCTGTCCCGCATGGGACTTGTCAGCCACAAACGAGCCTGCAGCTGACGTGGACATTTACCCCTCCATAAATCTTCGTCCGCGAAGCCAAGCCAAAGAAGAATTCCTCTCATCTAAGGTCAATTGGAATCGTAGATATTTATGTCACAGAAATTTGGCTGGTCAAAAATAGTTGTTGCAGCTACTTCCAACACTTAGTCCGTAGTCTTGCAGATTATACTTCCTCTGAGGGAAAAGTTTAACTGTGATGAGGGTTTATGACTCCATCATCCTTCCAGAGAGTGAGTTCTGGATTCTCACCAGATGGAGGAAAAAAAAATTCACCTCTACCTTTTTATTTCTGCCTCCTCTCTGTTGACCCTTTCACACTTGGCCTCTCATTGTTCAATCTACTTTGATAAAATATCCCCAAACTCTGCTATTACATAGAAAAACATTCCAACATATGATGATCTTTTGTCAGGACTTTCAACTGTTCTGACAATATCTTCCATCAGTGGACTCTGTACCATCTCCAGCATTACCACATCGTCCCTGTGATCTGGTGACCAGACTCCTGTGCAGTATTCTAGCTATTTCTTTGCTTAAGTTTTTTACAGTCCTAAAATTACCTTCCTCCTTTTGTCATTTTCTTGCCCAATAAAGGCAAGAATCCCATGCACATTCTTAACTGCCTTAAAGCGTATCAACACGTTAACTTGTGTGTTCGTGTGCCTTTGGGCTTTCAAACTACTGACTTGCCAAAGGGGATTCTGGAGGAGAAGAAAAAAAAGATGGCTACACTCCATTTAACTACTGAGAGCTAAAATTATTTCAGTGATAAAGAATGGAATGGACGAATTCGATCCTGAAGGCCCTGTATATTGTTTGGAACATAGCCAGCAATGTTTTCAAATAACAATTAAACATGTTGAGTTTAATTTTTAAAAATACTGCAGAGCAATTAGATCTCAAATAGTGCTATACAATTCTTAGCAAGACTATTTTTATTTGGAACATTTTTAATGGTAGTTAGTGTCAAATTATATTGCAGATGAGAAAAATGCAAATATTGACTTTCTCTGACTGCAAGGGACACTGGGCAATTTCTGCTGATGGCAATTTGTTGCATTACGGCAGACTAAATGCAATTTCATGTAATATGTATGTTTTATTACATGACAATAAAAGAACCTTGAATTATTGTGGACCTTGTAAATTATTACGGGCTTGCACCAAATGAATTGATAAATTTGTCTTGCCCAGAACTTAAAAGTATCAAAGGATTTCAAGCCCAAACCAATTATTATTGCAGAAGATGACAGGTTTCCAAGTCAGCACCAAGACTGTAGCCTATTAGCTCAAACAGTTTGTGGTTTCATCCATCTCGGAGTTGCTTGTTTCAAATTTCTGAGTTTAATAGCAGGGAGAGTTTGAAGGAAAAGGAATAAAGATATCAGCACCTGTTTCACACAGCACATGGCACAGGCTGTATTATTATGGGCTAAATAGCGTCCATGCTGGTAGTAATCTGGAGGAATGTGTGCTCCAAAATCCCATTGATCCTCTAGCCTACTATTTATTGTGTATTCCTTTGTCTTACTTCCCACACTCTCTCCACCCAAGTGTATCACCTCTCACTTTTCTGAAGTGAACTCCATTTGCTGCTTTGTGTCCATACTCTGTTAGGATCTGTGGCATTCTTCTTCACCACCGATGTGCTCAAATTTTATGAATTGTCTGAAAAATGTTCCAATTATTACCCCTATTGTTGGGGTGGGGGGGGGGGGGGGGTGGGAGAGAGAGAGAGATTCTAAATCCTGCAAAACGCCAATGTGTACAGCCTGCCTGTCCCTAAAACACCTATCAACCATTATCCCTTGATTCTTGCCACTGAACCAATCTTGGATCCAAATTCCTACCTTCCATTGTATTTCTTTTCTATTTTGTAGCTTTTTCCCATGTGGAACTAGCTGCCTTAGAAGTTGCACCATGTAATTTTCAGCTGCTTATAAGGCATCATAAATTGAAGAGATTAACAATGTTTTTTGTATATACTAATATGCAACCTTATTGCATAATTATATATTTATAGTTTATTTTCCCTTGTTATGGAAATACAGTCATATTTACGTTCTGATGTTCATTTTGCCATAAACCAAAGGCATGGGTAGAGTTCCGATTGTCCCTGAGGAGGAACCAGTCAAGACTACAGCAGCTGCTGAAGATGCTGTGGAGGGATTGTCGAAGGGCAGCTCCATTGTGAAAGTGCAGGATATTCCCAAATGTAACACCGGATGTGCAGAGAACCTGCTTGGCATCAAAAATAGTGCAGAACCTTCAAAAGGCTTCTTTTCTATGTTCAAGGTAATGGCTCCCCATTGACACTTGCTTGTTTGTTGGAGGTTTGCATGTGAACACTGGTGGGAGAGGACAAAGGTTGGCATTTGCAAAACTATTCCAATAACAAGGCAATGGAAAAGCAGGATAGAACTGGCAGTGAGCAGGTTATTGGGCAAGCGAACTGAATATTGTTAGAGCCACTCCCTGACTTGTGACCTATGTGACTTGCAATCATCTGTACATATGACCCCAAAAAATTGCAGTGTGCGTACACTAGTGCCTGTGCTATAAGCTCGCCAAAGAAGATGGCGAGCAAGAAGAAAACCCATCTGCTGATAGATCTGGCAAGACACCAAGGAAGATGCTCAATTTGGAATTGAAGATGACTTGATTTACAACTTCTCCTGCCATGCTAACATACTTCTGAATTTTGTCCATTTCTTGATACGACTGGTTGGTCAGAGTGGAACTTGGATGTATGTCGGGGAATATCTGTATTGGTTCAATTGAACACAAGATAGGGAAGTTAATTCAGTTCTAGGACATTGGTGAGACTACACTGTATGTGGTATTGATCACTTGGGGATAAACATTAATTAATTGGATACAGTTCAGAGAAAGTTGATAGTTGAAAAGGGTTTGTTGATTTTGCGGAAAGGTTGGACTGGTTAGACTTGTAGCCATTGGAGTTTAATGGAGTGAGATAAGATGATTAATTGAGGGGACTTGGTTGGGAAGATGGAGAGAGCGCATTTCCTCTTGTGAAATGTGCTAGGACTAGTGGTCACCTCTTCAATACCAAGATGAGGTGAATTCTTCTTTCAGAGAGTCATGAGTCTTTGGAATTCCCTCAAAGGGCAGAGGAAGCGGTCTTTGAATGTTTTTAACCAGAGATAGATGGATTCTTGGGAGACTCAAGAGTCTTCAAATGCTGGACTAAGGTGCAAAAATACAAATCTGCTGGAGAAACAGCAGTTGACCAGCATCAATGGGAGAAAAAGAATGGTTACTGTTTCAGGTTGGAACCCTTCATCGAGTAGAATCTTGATCAGCAGTGAGGGGAAAGGTTACAATCCAAACAGTGGGCCAGGGTCAAGGGGCCAAGTGACACTCTCCAATTTGTCTTTTGGTGTGTAAACTGTTCAATTGTCACAAGTTCAATTGTCGGGCACACAAAGCCATTTGTCCCCCAATTGAATCTCCAGCGCCTGCCTTGAAGATCAATCACAAGAATCCTGGAGAGAGATAGCATGGAAACAGGCCCTTCCTCCCACTGAGCCCATCACCAGCAAACAGTCACTCATTTGCACTAATCCTAATATTAATCCCATTTTATTCTTCCCCCCATTTTCAACAATATTTCCCAGATTCTACCCCTCACCCACACATTAGGGACAATTTACGGTGGCCATTTACCAGTAGCCTGCAAGTCTTTGGGATATTGGAGGACCCAGGAGATACACACACTGCCACAGAGACGTGCAAACTCCAAGCAGACAACACCAGAGGTTGAGATGAAGGCTGCCCAACTGTGTCTTGTGTCTTTGACCAGGCCTCGTTCTTTCCCCCGTTTTTCTGCAATCTTTTTACTTTGAAATATGATTCTAATTCATGTGTTTAAATTTCTATTGATAACTCCATCCGCTATTATTTGGAAAGTATTTTGCATGATGTTGAAGAAAGATTTGTTGCTTCTGATTCCTTTTCCAAGAGCCATTTGAAGAGCTGATTGCTATATGTTTCTGGCAGGTTCATTGTTTCTCCCATTTAGTGAGCTGCGAGTTGGCCTGTTTGACTATTAGTGCCCCTCACTGTGGAAATGAGCCAAAGCGCTTGTAGGCAGGTGGACGCGAAGCTCAGCTGTGAAAAGCGCCCATGTTACTGGGTGTCAAAGGCTGACACTCAGAGGCAGCTGGCCTATTCTGGACCAAGCGCAAGAATACAGAATAGGGAGTGGGCCACGCAGCCCCTCGCCTGCCCTGCCATTCAGTACAATAAAACCTGTCGTTGCTGCCGCCTTGCACACTGAAAGACACCGGATCTTGTAACTAAACCTGTGGTTCTCAACCAGTGCACAGTGGGATGTCTCCATGTTTGTTCTTTAAAAATGTCAAATAAAATACTTGAAATTAAAGATGTGTCTCTTGCAGAGCTGCCTTTGATTTGAAAATATTGCTCAGTCATGGCCACTCATGGGTCCTGGCACGTTAGGCTGGAAGCCAGTGGGCCTGAGACCGAAAAAGGTTGAGAACCACTGAACTAAACCAACAGGGATGCTTTTGTCTAATATCTGTATCGAGAGCAGTCTGTGGTGCAGACCGTCTCAGAAGCTGCATTATATACTGGGAAGGCTGCAGCCAGTCTTCTATTTGTCTTGCCAATCTGCACCTGTACAATGTGTGATTTGCTTTACAGCAGAACAACGTCACCCTGGAGCAATGGCAAAGTCAAGTGCAGATCCTTCTGGAGTTCCAGAGGCGGCAGCTAGACTTCGTATTCAGTAGCCTGGAGTTTCTTCTGCCTCCACCACTGCGACTCATTCCTGATCCAGAAAAGGTGCTTGGCCCAACCTTCCACAATTCCAAACAGAAAGACGGTGATTCATCAGCCAAGTCTAGCCCCGTGAAAACCTCTGGCCGGATAAAGCGCTGCAGAAGAGCTATCATGTTTGATGATAGTGACTTGTTTGACAAAGAGCTGAATAACAGCAATGAACTTGTTACTTTACCAAATGGAACTTCTACCTCAACCTCCGTTGCTGAGAAGTCGCCAGGAAGCCAGGAAATTGATTCCTCCATCGCCATTGAGAAGCAGCCAAGGTCGTCAACAGAAAAGGAGTGCTTGGAGTTGACGTCCTCATATCTCAGTTCGATCGCCGAATTCTCAGATAGTCTCTCGTTTTTGGACAGCTGCTTCAACAGACGAGGTCATGAGAGTGAGGGTTCATGTGGGCAGGGCAGTTACCACTGGGCTACTGCAAAGATTAAAAATGGCATGCTGGATGAAAAGAGACTTGATCCGAGAGACTGGTGGTCCTTCCCTGGTTTTGGAGAGACTAGAGCGGCTGTCGAACTCTTGAGCTGGAATAAATGTCGGTCTCGGATCCAACAAGCCATGGACTTGTCTGGCACCAAGTGCACAGAGACGGGGAAGGAAGTGGTGGAGGAACTTGTCCTTCGTGTTCCAAATCACCAAAACAATAACACATTGTTCACGGATCTTCTGCACTATCTTGACAGGTGTGTTTGTTATAATTTTACATCATTCTTCATCAATGTTCTCCATGAGCCCACTTCCCCTTATTCATATTTAACTGTGATGAGGAACATTTGAACATGACACCACAGTGTGTAGAACTAAACTGTTCTGTAATTTTTGTTTTGAAGGCTGTCATTTTATTCATTTTGTTGAATGTCTGGAACTGATGTGTAGGTTTCCACTCCCCTGACAGCTCAAACTTCAGACTGTTGGTTTTTCTATTTGCCTACTAGTTTGCCTCTTCCACTGTCTTCAGCCACTTGGGGTCTGGAAATTCTCCCATCCAGAATTTACAAATCACTACCCAAGAATTTGAAATCTGAAATCAAATACACTCACCGAATTTATATGGGGGTAGGGGAATTTCTTTTTGACCTCTGGCATATGGGTAATTATTGTTCATGTGTTTAAGCAACAGTATTAGTCGGATAACTTCAACCTAAATCTTTTGTTGCTTCATTTTGTCATGTGTGGAAAATCCTGCTGAAGTTATCTAGTCTTGGATCGAGCTGCCTCTCTTCTGCTTCAAGAAACAATGCGTTTCCAGCAACAATTATTAGAGCTTTGATAGCAATTAAGTCTGAATATCTCATCCAGATGCTAAAGTAGGTATTGGGAGCAAAGCTAGCAAAATCAAGTGGTTCTCATGCTAAAATACATTGCCCATTCTCTCCTCTCCTTTCCCCCGCCCCCACCCCCCAAAATTGGGTGGCATGGTTAGCGCTACACTATTACTGTGCCAATGACCCAGGTTCGAATCTGGCGCTGTCTGTAAGAAATTTGTACATTCTCCCTGTTTCTGTGTGGGTTTCCTTCCACCCTTTAATAAAACATATAGGGGGTATTTGGGTGGCATGGGCTTGTAGCCTGATTTTTTTTTAATTAAATGATTTCTTTACACAAGTTAACTTGAATGAGTTGTCATTTTGAAAATCAAAGAATATTACACCTACACTGACGTGTTTACAGATGCCCAACATTTCAACTTTGAATAGAGTCAAAACAAAGATTCCCGGCAGATCCTCCACTCAGATCAATCAAGTTTCCACGATTCTGCTTTTGTAGCAGATTTCCAGCTGATGTTTGCTTTTCAAGAAAACTGGAACCTGGGAGGATCAGGCTTTCTTTTCATCCTTGGAGCAGACTGTTGTCAGACCAGCACAATAGGTTCAGTTCTTCAGCATGAAATTGACAACCAGTCATTTTAACTTTGCAAGAATTCTGAGAGTGTTAGTCTAAAGATGTGTGGTCAAAAATGCAGCCAAAGCAAACCATTTTGTCTGACACCTGAAGAAAATAAATGCAATATTAGGTAGACTTGAAAGGGACTATTTCTCCCCAACCCCTACCAGCACCCCTGAGCTGAACATTGTTTAAATGCTAACGTGTATTTTCTTGTCTTTCAGCACTGCATCTAAAAGGACTGATGTACTAAAAACTGTATTCTCCAACAGCAAAATGCTTGTGAGTCTGGGTAACCGACGAGCAAGTGCCTTGGACTATTTGCCAGCTCTCCGCACTATCTGCAGGGCAGAGAAACTGAAAGAGCAGGGCAAAGCAAAACGCAGGTATGGATCTCTGCAGCTTTGTTCATATGCTTTGTTTGAAATAAACTTGCACTAGCTAAGGAGTATTTTTGGTGCACATTTCAAATTCCCCTCTGATTGCAAGGGTTTATCAGCTTGCATCAAATGGATGTACTTTAGTTACATTGTACAATAAAACCCCCAGTATTCAGCACCTATGGGAATTGGTAGATACCGGATAAGTGAATTTGCCGGTTCCTTGATTAGCAAACTAACTGCAAGGTGGCACCAATTTTAAACTTTTGTTTTTACCTATTTATTTCCTGTGATTTTTTTTTTTTTTTGCCGGTTGCTTGAATTCAAAATGACAGGTATTTTACTGTACCTTGTACAGTGAGAAGGGTTCTTCTATGAGAGGCCTAGCAAGTCAACTCTAGCATTCATATAGTCATACAAAGTTGCAGGCCAAAAGCACTGATATGGAACATAAGGTTGAAATGAGAAAGATCAGTATAAGAACTGTCTCTGTTGGCTGCAGAGAAGAAACTATGTTAAAGCATGTTGGTGCACACTTTCATACTCTTAAGCCTTCTCTCTGATAGGAGGAGGCAGAGGAGAGTGTGTCCAGGGTGGTAATGGGTCCTTTAGAATGTTGGCTATCTTTCCTCAGCAGCAGAGGTAGTCAATAGAAGGGTAGGAGGTTTCTGAGCTGCATTCACCATAGTGTACAGGTGGGGTTCCTTCCACAGTTTATGATGCATTTTTTTTTACCTTAACATCTTGCTACAACTTTCCTTTAAATTATTTGATTCTTTAATGACAGTGCTTTCACAAGGCTTCTGCCACTATTTTCTTCTACTTGCTCTAGCTGACCAGTGTAAGTGTACACATTTGCACAAATGTTAATGTCAGGCCATTATGTGCTTCATCTTACATTGGCACTTACTAATCAACTGTCTCTGTCTCCCAACTCTACCCTCAGTCTCTGCATTACCTGTCCATCCTCCTTTATCCCTCCCGTCCTGTGCTAATTATACTGGCTATCTTCCCTCTGCACTCTGGCTTGGTGAAAGCTTCTGACCTGAAATATTGACCATTTCGTTTCTCCTACTGGTGCTGTTTGTCCCACTGAGTTCCCTTAGCAGCTCCATATTCAAGCATATGCAGTCTCTTGTATTTCTATATACTTCATATCCTGTTATCAAAATATTATGTTATGATGAATCCGTCACAAATTAGACATAACTATTCCCACCTGAACACTGGAGCTCTGATCAACCTCTGAGATATTTTAAGATCATGTTGTTGCTAAGTTTAACTGGTGTCTTGATGGACTGGAGTTATTGCACTGAGCTGCTATTAAATGGATTAATTTCCATGCTGTGCAGTGACAATCAACTATCATTTGGTTTTCACCCTAAAGTCCAGTTAAAATTTTTAACACTTGAATCCAATAACAAAACCTGGAAATGTATTTCAGGTGGTTTTGAAAGCTCCGAGATACTTTGTGACTGCTTCACAATCTTCCCATTGGAAATTACTGAAATTCAATGATTATTTATCCAGTTAAACAGAAATATGTGCTGGAGAAACTTAGCATTAGAAATTGGAATTGTCTTCTCCTGACAAAGACCCAGGCTCAAAATTATGGTTGCCCTTTACTTCCTTTGGATGCTGTGTGACCTGCTGAGTTTCTCCAGCACATTTGCGTCCAGTGCCCAAATTTAACCAGGGTTAGTAATCGACTGAAATGGATGACATGGAGTATGTGGGGTCAGAGTTCAACTACAATAATGTGAGTCCATGCTTCTATTGGTGGTGAATCTACAACTGGGGTGCTCTTTGTGTTAGCCTCAATTTGAAGAAATTTGTATCCAGATTTGCATCTGCCTTCTCTTTCAGTGTTGATGTGTATTTGCTGCATTCATTTTAAATGCACGCTTAAAAGGGGAAAAAAAATTCCTTTATTTTTCAGGTTTCTGCACTATTTGGATGGTGTACACCTGGAACTGCCTAAAAAGACTCTGGAAGCTCTTGCAGCTGATTTTCCCTGAGAAAGTGATTATTATTTGTACAGAAAATTACTATACATTTGAAAGACAAGACTATCTTTGGGATATTTTACCCCAATCTTTTGGTACTTGTCATATATTTGTTTGTATTTGTGCATGCATTAATATTTTTGTACAGTAAAGTGATATGAAACTTTGTAGAGGAATGGTGAATTATCTTAATTTAATTGCTGTGGACAACCACATATCTGCTGTCGAAGAAGGTACAACCCAATCCAAGATGGTTACTGCAATACACAACGATGCTGGAGAAACTTGGCAGGTGTGCAACATTGATAGGTTTTGTGTGCAAGTCGGTGGGACCTGCTGCGTTTCTCCAGCACTGAGTATTGCACTACAATACTTTCCTGTTTGCAAGATGGTTATTTTTTGGATGAGTCTATTTGTAATACTTGTGGAGAGTAGCTTTTGCATACATCCTCTACACACAATCTCTGTGATTAGAGGGTGTTCTGCAGGATATTAAAGACAAATAATTCTGGCATGCACACACTGCATTCCTGATATTGTCACTAGATAGTAAGCAGGAATATGAACCCCTAATACAACTTTCTTCTGACTTTCCTCCCCTTATGGTTTTGGGAATAAAATGTTTGAATATTTTTGTGATTAACCATCTTCCCCACTTTGATTCATTCTGCTGTTCTCATCTCAACCAGTCCAAAAATGTTAGGCAATGTTGTCAGGTGGGTGTTTTCCTCCTGGAGGGTTGACTTTAAGCAGCTTATGACAAATTTACTCTGCAAAATAACCATCTTGTAGAGGGGAAAATATTATCTGAAATTGTGATTCATTGTTTTCCACTTAAACATTTAAATTCCCATTTTATATTTCAGAAATTTTATAAAGAATTAAGTGTCCCACTATTATCCAGTGTAATTGTGCACCCTGTTCTGACAAACTATGGAATTAAATAAGTTGTACCGTGCAACTACAAACTCTTATTATGTAGAACAAAATTCTTTTAAGTGAAGCATTACTCGGGAACTCTGTATATTTTTGCCCTCCAATTTTCAAAAGATTAAGAATACAGTGTAAACACAAAAAAAAAACAATTGAGTTTTGTGGGTGATTTTGGGTGGTTAAAACTGCTATGGGTCCTTCTAACGTCAAAGACCTGCAGCCACCAATCATTGCTGGTCTGAAACAGTGGAATGAGCCATTGTTGGAGACAACAGGACAAGTAGGATTTAATTTTTCGCAAAATAAATGTTTCCATTTTATTTGCATCATGGTGGAAGCCATTTAAACTTGTGCAACCCAAATTTACCTACAACCCTCATACATTTTTGGAGGGTGGGAGAAAACCCACACAGACATGAAGAGAACCCACAAGCACCTTCCAGACAGCAACGGATTCGTACCCAAGTCGCTGGCACTGTATTAGCATTACACTAACCATGCTGACCTTGTAAATAAGTTTATAAACTTTTTATAAACAACCAGCATAGGGGCCTATCCTGAGCAGTGTTGAAAAATAGAGGAATTAAGGGTTGCAGGGTAAGAGGAGCTGTCCTCTGCCATGGTGTTACTGAATGGCAGGCAATATCCCAGGCAATTTGACTAATTATCATGATTTAAATTATGGCTTTTTATTTAATGTGGTTGAGACTAACTGGAGGTGGACTAGGAATCTGGAGCAAAGCACAATCTGCTGGAGGAACTGGATCGAGCCGCATCTGTGGGGGGATTAAAAGGTTGATGTTTCAAGGCATCACCCTCATCAAAACTAACTCCTTTAGCTGACAAAAATAATTCTGCCACTGGTTTCAATGCTGAATTTCCAGTGAAAATGTTTTTGCAAATATTTCAGTACAGGGCAAGTGTCCAAAAGTTTGTTCAAGGAGGAAGTTTAGAGTTGGGATGTAACTGAAGGCAGGTCAGTGAGGGAAGGATTGAGGAAGTCAGTGGATGAACATTCAAAGAGCATGAGAAGATTGGAAAGCATTTCAAGATGGTGTTCCACAGGAGTATTGCTCAACATGTGCTCATCCTAGGGTAGGATCCTACCAATCATTTCCAACCCAACAGGTCCACTCTAAACCCAACTGCTCCCAACCTGAAATGGTGGCATTTTCCCTACTGCATCCACGTTGGTGTTAAGCAGAATCGGAGGATCATCCAAACCCGGATCAAGTTCTGCAGTGTGACAGCATGGGGACAACCCAAACTCCACTGGGCTTGGATCAGTCAGGTAGGCTGTGTTCATCACGCAAGACATGAATAACCAGTGAAATCGTTTAATAATAAATAAGCAATCAAAGCAAAAGAAAGGGAAATGGACAATCACCCCACTATAATATCTTAATAGAATTTTACAGATTTGAATTTTGTAGCACCTTTCACACCTGAAGGCATCCATCAGTGTTTCTCCATCCACTGTTACTGCTTGACCTGTTGAGTATTTCCAACATTCTGTTTTTATCCCAAAATGTTTCATAGCCTGTGTTGAGGAGTGAAACCAAATATAATATTGTTCTCCATTGAGTTAAAACCCAGTAACGGGGCCAAACCGGCCAGCACCTGCACAATGTGGGCACATTAGTATAATGTTGGTATTCGAGAATCAGGGATTCACAGACGAATTCACCATCCCCTGCTGAAGGGGTCAGTTCACAGATCAGGTCACATCCCATCCATGACTCCCTCCCCAGTTCCCTGTCTGCTACTCTGGCTGGGATCACTGACTATTCTTTATCTTCCAATAGAGGCTGCTCGACCTGCTGAGTTTCCTTCCAGCAGATTGTTCATGGCATCAGCAGTCTCCTGTGTTTCCAGAAATCACAGGGTTTGTAACCCAGTCTGGTCAGTAATGAGTCTGGTTTTACACCAACCCAGTGAAACAGATTAAACCATGAGCTGTTAATCTGATCCCTGTCTCCAGACCCTTTATTCCCAATTCTCAGCAAGCCTCAAAGGCAGAGCCAATTCCTATCGCAGCTCTTGCCAGCTACAAGGAAATAAACCAGGAAACTGAAATAAGCCTTGCAGGAGAACGTTTAAACAAAGGCTTTCGGTTCTGTGAACTTACTCAGTGGAATCTCCCAGCCTGGAAGGTCCCAAGATTCACCTGGAACTGCGCCATGTGGGGGCACTGGCTCAATGGGAAACATTCTTTCCTTTGAATCAGAAGGTTGTGGGTTCAAGCACCACACTAGTGACTGAAATGGATACTCTCACTCCCAGTGTGACACAATACAGCACCAAGAGAGTGTTGGACAGGCAGAGGTGCCAAATTTCGTGAGGTGTTAAACCAAAGCCCCATCTGTCGTCTCACGAGATTGTTATAACCAATATTTAATATCACCACCATAAACAGGGCTGGGAGGTTGAAGTTTTAAAGAACTGGAAATGGTACCACTGTAAATTTTGAACATTCCAACAGCAAACCTGACCCTCTGAGATTGTGTTAGCGTTCTAGAGTTACAGGAAGGTGAACACAAGACTCCAGTGAGTCAGTGAATGGGGACATGAAGCAAGTTGTAGAAACTTTCCTCCATGAGCACCCTGGATGCCAGTAGCAACAAGATTAGTCCGCTCCAACAGTCATGACTTTTAAGAATTATTATTGAGAAATTCATAGAAGGCAACTGCTTGTAACAAGGCATCACACAGTTCCTCTCCACGATCCAGTCCCGCTTTCTCAAACAGCCTCCTGTAACGGGCGAGTGTCTCTCGGGGAAACATCACCCGGGGGTGCTCCTGTGTCACTGAGTCCACCATCAGCTGCTGCACCAGTTCCCTCCCGCTGGTGCGGGCCTCCCCCACCATCAGCTGAAAGTGTTTGCCGATGGCCGTGCGCACCACACTCAGCACCCTGTGCTGCCGCTCCTGTGGGAAGTGCGCGCCCAGCAGGCCATAGAGCATAGCTTCGACCGTGCGCAGGTGCAGGGTGACGGGGTACAGGCTAGTGTTCTGTACAGAGATGCTGGGCCGCTCCAGGACGAAGAAGTCTGCCATGGGGAGCTTTGACACAGCTGTGGAAATCTGCCAATGTGCAACAGATTACAAGCATTCGCAAAGTGGAAAGGAGAGATCAGGTGCAAGCAGAGAGATTTAGTTTAACTTGGGCATCACGTTCAGGGCACACATGGCATCACGACTAGCGTAGCAGTTAGCACAACGCTGTTACAGCGACCAGGGTTTGAAACCGGCACTGCCTGTAAGGAGTTTGTACGTTTTCCCCATGTCTGCATGGTTTCCTCTAGGTATTCTGATTTACTCCTACTATTCAAAACATACGGGGGCTGTAGGTCAATAGGCCGTAATTGGGTGGCATGGGCTGAAAGGGCCTGTTACTGTGCTGTATGTCTACATTTAAAAAAAATAATTTAATTAAAATTTGTTAATGTGGGCCAAAAAAGTGAAGGCTGTGGAAATTGTCCACATAAAGTTCAGTAAGGCCTTTGATAAGGACCCACGTGGAAGGTTAGTCAGGAAGGCTCAGATGCTCAGTATTCATGGTAAGGTAGTCAACTGGATTTGACATTGAGAGTGGTAGTGGATAATTGCTCTTAGACTGGAGGCCTAGTGGTGTGCCTCAGGGATCAGTGCTGGATTCATTGCTGTTTGTCATCTATATCAGTGATCTGAATGATGTGGTAAATTGGATCAACAAGTTTGCAGATGACACAAAGATTGGAGGCAGTGTGGACAGTGAAGAATGCCTCAAAGCTTGCAAAGGGATCTAGAGCAGCTGGAAAAAATGAGTTGCAAAATGGCAAATGGAATTTAATGCAGACAAGTGTGAGGTTTTGGATTTTGGAAGGACAAACCAAGGTAGGACATGTACAATAAATGGAAGGACACTGCGGAGTGCAGTTGAACAGAGGGATCTGGAAATACAGATACATAATTCTCTAAAAGTGGTGTCACAGGTGGATAGGGTGGTTTTAAAAAAAAAGCTTTTGGCACATTGGCCTTAAATAAATGTTTTGAGTGTAGGAGTTGAGATGTTATGGTAAAGTTGGTCAATACACTGGTGAGGCCAAATTTGGAATATTTTTGTTCAATCTTGGTCACCTATCTACAGGGAAGACATCAGTAAGATTGAAAGAGTGCAGAGAAGATTTACTAGGATGTTGCTGGGACCTCAGGAACTGAGTTAGAGGGAAAAGTTAAACAGGTGAGGATGTTAATCGCAGGAATGTGAAGATGAGGGGAGATTGGATAGAGATACACAAATTTATGATGGTATAGTGGTTTTTCCATTTGAGGTTAGGTGAGACCAGAGGACATGGGTTAAGGGGAAAAGTTTAAAGGGAATATTAGGAGGAATTTCTTCACACAGAGTAGTGGGAATGTGGAACAATGGCTGCCAGCTGAAGTAGTGAATCTAGGCTCAATTATAACATTTAAGAAATATTTGGACAGGTAAATGGATGAGAGAGGTATGGAGGGATATGGACTGGGAGCAAGTCAGTGGGACTATGCAGAATAATAGTTCAGCACAGACTAGAGGGGCTGAAGGGCCAGTTTCTGTGCTATAATGTTCTTTGATTCTAAGAGTCCCATATAACTCTAAATAGCCTTTCTCAAGCAGCAAGTTCATCCATAGCTGCAAGCAAAACTCAAAAGCTGCAGGCCATCAGCCACTGATTATATACAAAATATTCAGAGAGGGAATTAAACTAGAGATGAGGCCACCTGGACTACATGCAAAGAAAAAACCCTCATCCTTCTGGAGGAAAGGGTCTCTCTCAGTCCACCAGGTCCTTAAATAATCATGGAATATCTAGATCTCAAGAGAACAGCAGCCTTATAAAAGGTCTGACTGTCCAACTGACGATTAATGCCAAGGTAGGAGACAATGGGACAGAAGAGCAAGTGCGAGAGGAGGGACAGGGAGCAAAGGAGAAAGATTTTGCGATGCACTCACCTCCTCCAGGTACAAGGAGGGCTGGTAGGGACCCTTCATGTAGCGGTGACTCTCCTCCTGATTCCAGTCCAGGACTGTGAGATTCCGATCCACATGAGCCCAGGCGATCCTACGGATTCCAAACACTATCGACACGATAGTTTTTGCAGCCTGGCAGAAGAGGAAAAATTTATTCTGGTACAGTTGTCCCCCTCAGTGTGGCTGTGAAACCGTGCCCTGCATTCTGTACTGGATCATTCACCCACGAATTACCCACAGCTTTCCACACAACTCTTCTTTGGCTTGGCTTCGCGGACGAAGATTTATGGAGGGGTAATGTCCACGTCAGTTGCAGGCTCGTTTGTGGCTGACAAGTCCGATGTGGGATAGGCAGACACAGTTGCAAGGGAAAATTGGTTGGTTGGGTGTTGGGTTTTTCCTCTTTTGTCAGTGAGGTGGGCTCTGCAGTCTTCTTCAAAGAACTAATCCACACAACTAACCCACAGCTAACACACCCGGCCGAAGCCACGATGCTGAGAGTTCAAATGTGCCAACGGTACACTTGCACACCACGCCTGGTGCATGCTCCAGTATACCAAATTATGTACTCCAAACGAACACCAGTTTGTTGAATCCAGTGATCCAGTGCACTAAATGTGCAACCACTATACTATACCCAATATACCAATTAGTGAATCTAAAATATTAATGAACAAATGTTTAGTGTACCAACTGGAAATGTAGTGTACTGAATCCAGTGTACCAGCCGTACACCTAGAATACGGAATCCAGTGTACCAGGCATACGCCTAGAATACGGAATCCAGTGTACCAGCCGTACACCTAGAATACGGAATCCAGTGTACCAGCCGTACACCTAGAATATGGAATCCAGTGAACCAGCCGTACACCTAGAATACGGAATCCAGTGTACCAGCCGTACACCTGGAATACTGAATCCAGTGTACTGACTCCACTATGTACTGTACTCCATAACTAGTATACAATTTTTAGCCCTTTGTGATTTGAATAAACAAACAAGAACATCCAAGTGTATAATTTAGCTCCAGGGAATTGGGAATGGGTAACAGATTAATCCAGAGCAGACTCTTGGAGCACAGTTCCATGAAGGGAATTCCAAATCTTACCAAAAGCTGTTTTCTTTCCATGTCTGGTTTGATGAACCTGAGTCCGTGCAGTTTCTTTTCCCTCTTCTCTGGTTCCTGTAATGGGCTCAGGATTGTCTGGCACACTCTCATGATAGTTTTATGCTTGAAGAGGGGCACCTCCAGCAAGCCATGGAGCCGCGTGAACGGCCCGTGCCTGTTCCTGTGCTCCATGATGTTAGCGGACTTGCGACCCCGCAGCAGCTTGATCCCAGAGAGTTCCTTGTGTGAGGCGGTGTTCAGCACCTGCAAGATGGCTTGCCGCTGCTCAGATGTGTAGAGCATGTCCAGGTCTTCAGGATCAGGATCTGAGCGGTCAATGTGTCGGGACTCGGTGAGCGTGACGTGGCTCTCCTGGCAGTTGGTGCAGCAGATAAGGCGCTGTGACTGCACTGCACTGGGGAGCCTGGGTCGCCATAACACACACTGCGGGCCTGCAGAAACAGATGTATTTATGAATTGGTTCAAACACTCTGCAGTCCTTAATACATCACTCCTCTGCTCTCTGTTCTACCCCAGCTGTGGCATCATGCTCATAATCAAATTGTTCTATCAACTCACCCCTCCCTGAATCCAACAGAACATCTCCACTCCTGGCCTTGAGACCATCCCCAATTCCTGTCACTGCATTGTTTGTTGTCACATGGACTGAGATACAGTGAAAAACTTTGTTTAGGGTGCTATCCAGGCAAGTCAACCCATACTTAAGTACAGTAAAATCGCAGTTATCCATAATTCAAGGAACCAGCAAAAAAAAGATAAATAGGTTTAAAAAAAGTTTAAAATTGGTGTACCTTGCCAATTCATGCAACACGCAACCAGAAAATTTACTTATCCAGCATCTACCAATCTCCATATGTGCCAGATATCAAGGTTTTACTGTACAACAGTTCATGCAAAATAAACAGTACATTCTATCACCTTTATCCATATCTTCAGCTGTTATTTACACTCTATAGATTCCCCTACCTTGTTCTCTCTCCTTCTTAAGATGCTCCTTACAAATCCTACTCTTTGAGGAAGCGAATGGTCATCCATCCTAAACCCTGCTTAAAATTGTTGGCATCAAATCACATTTGATAATATTTCTGCTAACATCTTTAGAGGATTACCTCATTAAAGGCGCTAAATAAATTCTTTATTTCATTGTGCGAGGGGAAAGGGTGATCATAACGACAGAGATTTTCACTGAATTTGAAAATGATGGGAGTTTAATCTAAAACTATGGCAGTGGGATATTGGGAGGAATCGGAGCATTAGAGGAAACCATCCCACTTTTTTTTTTTCACACCATAAACCACATTGACCATGATACATACATTTTCCTTTTCAAATATATATACAGTGCCATTTTCTACCCCCCCCCCTCCCTCCTCCCATCCCACCCTCCCTACCTTCCCCCCCCCATCCATTTAAAGTACAAAATCTAAGATACATTAAACCAGTCAAACAATGTTGTCATTCAATAACCCACTCTCCAGGAGAATGTACAAACTCCATCCAGGTTGAAAATTGGACACTGGTTCCGTGCCATGAGAATGTGATATAGAACATAGAACACTACAGGCCATTCAGCCCTCAATGTTGTGCTGATCTATATATTCCTACCAAAAAAAAATTATATCCTTCCTACCTCTATTTTTATTTAATCCATTTGCCTGTCATTTAAGAGTCTCTTAAATGCCCCTAATGCTTCAGTCTCCACCACCACCCCTGGCAAAGCATTCCAGGAACCCACAACTCTCTGTGGAAAAAATCTACTCCTGATACTTACCCTACACTTTCCTCCTTTCACTTTGTACAGAGGTCCTTTGGTGTTTGCTACTGCCGCCCTGGGAAAAAGGTGTTGGCTCTCTATCTTATCTATGCCTCTCAGAATTTTGTAAACTTCTATTGTCTTTTCTCATCCTTCTTCACTCCTGAGAGAAATGTCCCAATTCTGCTAACCTTTTTTCCAATCCAGACAACATCTTGGTAAATCTCCTCTGCACCCTCTCCATTGCCTCCACATTCTTCCTATAATGAGGTGACCAGAACTGAACACAAAATTGCAAGTGTGGTCTCACGAGAAATTTATAGTTACAATATGACCTTTTATCTCCTACACTCAGTCCCCTTACTTATAAAGCCCAGCATCCCATAGGGCTTCTTAACTATCCTATCAAATTGCGTGGCAACTTTGAGATGGACGGATTTGGACCACAAGGTTCCACTGTTCCTCCACACTTAAGCATCAGACCCATCCAGTTTGACCTTCCAAAATTCATCATCTCACTTATCTGGATTGAACTCCATTTCCATTTTTCCACCCACTTTAATTAGGTTTACTAAAGGTGTGATAGATTATTTTGTGTTTTATATTGTATATAGATATACAAAAGGAGATAAATGTGGCTGGTTTTTTAATGTAGGTCACAAACAAAACAGATCTCATTTAAAATACTGGAGCTCTGCTCAAGGCAAACAGTCCGGCTCCGAGTACCCTTGCAAAAGCTCTGGGGAATGCTTATAGAGACTTCACTAATGGGTTGTTGTTTTGAAAAGCAACAGATAAAAGAACTCAGATTAGGTTCACAGCCGCAGGCTGACTGAGTGCAGTTTGCTGTTCTAAGAGGGTCATGTGGTTTTGCAAGCAGAGAGAGAGTCAAACAGGCTGAGAGGGATAAAATGAGAGAATTCAGTTCAGCAGCAGCAGTTGGACTGGAACAGGACAAGCTGCAAACTTGAGGAAAAACCCCCATTTTGAAGACGAGTTGTGAGTTGTAGTTCAGCCTGGTCAAACCCCTTGTGGTCCATACAAGAGGAGAGGTCTGGCTGTATAATGTTTCACTTGAAATAGGAAAACAAAATGGAACTCTGTGGTGACCTGAAAGAAAGAGGTTATCATCTGGAGAACCCTGATGGGGCAAGTTTCTCCCACTTCAGACACTGAAATGGCTGGTTAAAAGGAATCAGTTGTGGGTGTCCAGTGAACAACAAATCTCTCTCTGAAAACCAACAAGAACCTTCCTGAGCAGTAACCATTTACCTTTCAAGCACCAAAACCTGGTGAACTTTATAAATGCTCAATTCTGTGTGCAACCAGTACACTTGGAGGAATGAGAAGTGAGATTGGACTGTGAATCAAAGAACTTTTCTCAACATGCACACACATTATATACACGTGTGCTTAGAATTAGATGGGGGTTAAGTTAAGTTAATAGTGATAAGTTAAAGTTTGATCCTCTTTTCATGTTTAAAGATAATTAAAAGCAACTTTTATTTAAGTAACCATTTGTCTTGGCGAATATCTATTGCTGCCAGGTTTTGGGGTCCGTAACAAGGCCCCCTCTCCA